>NC_091291.1:119258304-119567193 GCF_032444005.1 Ranitomeya imitator
GAATTTGTTTATACCGTGAGCCATGTATAATCCACCTTTCTTGAAGATTGTAAGGAAGTTTTTGTACTATTGGATTGACACCCCTAGCAGTGTCTAAGAATGCCAATCCAGCCAAGTGACCTTCCTTCTGGGCGACCTGTAACTCTATCAATAAATCACTCAATTCTCTAAGTCTTTGATAACCCTTGGGCCCTATCTTAGGGAAATCATCAATTCTTTTGAATAAAGCATTCTCTATTACTTCTACGGACCCATAGCATTCGTCAAGTCTTTCCCACACTTTACGTAAACCTATGTGTGGGTATTCTATGTTAATGTCTCTTAGTCTTTTAGCATGCTCGACCGATTCAGTTCCAAGCCACTTTACCAGGAGATCTAACTCCTCACTACTAGAAAGGTCCAGTCCCTGAATGGCGTTCTGGAACGAAGCTCGCCACGACCTGTAGTTTTCGGCTTTGTCAGTGAACTTTACAAGTCCTTTTGTTACCAGTTCTCGGCGGGCAAAGAACTTTGCCAAGTCTATGGTGGCTTGATCAGTGTTGGTACGAGCCGGTATGTTATAGCCATGTCTAGTGTGTGGTGCATCACCATACCTGTGAGACGCTCTTGGCTTCGGACAGTCTGCATAGTACCTTTCTGGTAAAGAAGATGTCTCTTTAAGGTGAGGTGGGAGCTGTACCTTCTTCTCAGTGGAACGATAGCTGTGGCCGACTCCTCTGTGTTGGACGTCTTCTTGTTTGTAGTAGCGAAGTTTGGGGTTAGATCGATGATAATCGGCGTAGGCTGATCGTTGTAGTCTGTCGAGGGTGTTGTCCATGCTGGAGTGTCGATGAACGTACTCTGCGACGCGCTGAGCTGGATCTTGCTGCTCTAGATCTGTTCCAAGAACGTTGCTGCGTCCCTCATAATCAAGATCCTTCATGGCTTCCAAGTACTCTGCCTTAGCTATTGCAGCTGCTGCCTCTTTGTCTACCATAAGTCTTTCTAGAGACACTTGCAGGCGCGCACCTTCTGCTTCTTGCTCTGCCCGCAAACGTGCAGTTTAAGCCTGCAAACGTGCATTTTCTGCTTCATGCTCTGCTTGTCTCAGCTTTAGATGCATTTCTTTCTCGGCAAAGGAGGACCTCGCTTTGGCTGCTTCAGCTTCAGCACGAGCGACAGCGGCCAGCTCTGCTAATGATGACCTGTTAGAGCTTGCTCGTGACCTCTTCTTGAGTGAGGATGTGCTGTTTCGAGACATTGTGCGCTTAGCTGCGTACTGCTGAGTGTTTTGGCGGGAAACTGAGTCTAGGTGCAGTGAGCTTCCGCGTGGCGGGAATGATGTAGCTTCTCTTGGCGGGCTGCAGTATAGTCCCGCGGCTGTATGGCGGCTGCTGTGATACCCGAATGCGGAGCAGTGTACGTGTTAGCGGTTCCGTACAGTCTGAACAACTACAGCCTGCGACCGGCTATAAGTTTCACTGAAGGCAGCTAATCTGTTCTTACTTTACAATCACCGCCTGCGACTGGCGGTCTCGTTTTTCACTGTTCTGTCTTCCTCCACGTAGGATGCTGTGTGGATTCCAACATACGGCTAAACCTTCATCCACATCCCAGTAAACAGACCGTGTTGATGCTTAAGTCTTATTTATTAGGGTGATGATAACCAAAACTATAAAGTTGAACAACAATGGTGGACAGTATTCATAGTAGATGATCGAATAGTGAATGATGTTGATGTACAAAGTGGATGTTCAGTGAATAATCATAGTGGATGACTGATCATAGTGGATGACTGATCATAGTGGATGACTGGTGAAAAACTGTAAATAACAGCATTTCAGTATATGCACATACAGGGTGCAATCACATAAATAACTGGGACATTACAGCAAGAATTATACAGAGTGCATTACACAGTAATTCTAACAGCACTGCCCTATTCTATACAAGAATGCATCTATCTACATGCAGAGTACACCTGAACCTAACTGCAAGCTGCAAAGCACATCTGCCTAACTATATCTGACTATAGGAGCTGCATAAGGCTTAAATACTAACACAAACATAAGATGCATTAAACCTTTATAAACGTACCGAGATCCGTTAGGACAGGGGTAAGAAAGTAAGCGAGACAGGAGCACGTGTGCCTCTCTGCAGATCTCAGGAAAAATGGCTACTGAAGCTTGTCTTCACAAGAAGAATGTGGGCGGAACTAACCCATAAGACATTGCTCTTAGGAGGGAAAGGTTGGTAAACAACATGAAAAGTAGGCAACTGATGACCTCCAGTGGCCACAACTTGAATAACATGATAATTAACTCTTTGCACATTAAGATGGGCAGAACACTCCCCGCTTGGCGTCAACAGATGCCACAATTAGGTTCTTTTGGGGAAAATAATAATACAAGCTCGGTAACGGGTCTGAGGAACAGTTTGTTTTCTCCAAGCTTGCACACTCTGACCTCTACTTTCCGCACTTTCCCATCTTTACTGGGCAGGGTCTTAATGACTAGGCTGAGTGGCCACTCGTTCCGATGTGACTGACTGTCTTTGACGAGTACAACATCGCCAGATTGAATGTTTGGGTGGTCTTTCTGCCACTTTGTCCTGCTTTGCAGAGTGGAAAGATACTGTTTCCTCCATCTATTCCAAAAGACGTTGGACACGCTTTGTACCTGCCTCTATTGTCGTCTGTAGAGGTCTTTGTCATTGAATTCTCCGAGTGGAGCTTTCGGGACACAGGTTTTCTGTGTGAGTAACATTGCAGGAGTAAGGATGGATGGATCTCCAGAATCACTAGAAAGTGCTGTCTTGTAGGACTGGGTTACATAAAATAGACAAGCTATAGCTCGAACAAGTGACTTCCATGTGGAGAACCTGCTGAACCGGTGAGATTCGAGGTGGCAGCTTGAAATCTCTGTATGTAGAGCAGACACTTGAGGTCGGATCTCTTCGTCTGCGTCTGGACCCACTAGTTCGAAAGTTTCAGGCCTGCTGATGTGGGACATCGAACGGTACAAAGAGGTAGGGCCTGTGAACCATGAAGTGTCCTTCAGATGACTGGGTGCAACGGATCTAGTCGTGTGGTCCGCAGGATTGTGGTTAGTAGGTACGTATTGCCACTGATTAGGGTCGGTGGATCTTCTTATCCGAAGTACCCGGTTGCTGACGTAGACGTAGAAGCGTCGTGTCTCGTTACAGATATACCCCAGTACCACCTTGCTATCGGTGTAGAACTCTGCATCCTCGATCTTCAGGCCCATCGCATCCGAGACCAGCTCGGCCAACTCAACTGCGAGGACAGCAGCACAGAGTTCCAGTCTGGGTATCGTGTGTTCACGAAGTGGCGCCAATTTCATCCGGCTCATAACGAACCCGATATGGCATTGTCCGCTTACGTCTGTGGATTTGAGGTACGCTACTGCTGCAATCGCTTTGACTGATGCATCACAGAAAATACAAAGTGTTTGCGTTTTGACCTCTGTGGATGGCACAGGAGCATACAGTCGTTTCACACGAAGGTTGGTAAGGGCTTCAAGAGACTTCCTCCACTCTGCCCACAGGTCAGCCTTTCCCGCTGGAAGTGGATCATCCCAATCAGTAGTGTCTTGGGTGAAGTCCCTGAGCATCAGCTTTCCTTGGATGGTTACTGGAGCTACGAACCCCAAGGGGTCGTATAAACTATTCACGAAGGAAAGAACTCCTCTGCGCGTGAAGGGTTTCTCATCCTTGCTGATCTGAAAGGTGAAGGTATCTGTCTTCAGGTCCCACAGCAATCCAAGGCTCCGCTGCATAGGAAGGGGGTCGATGCTGAGGTCTAAATCCTTTAGATCGCTGGAATAGTCTTCAGAGGGAAAGGCTTCCATCAACTCTCGGCTGTTGGAAGAAATCTTGTGTAACCTTAGGTTAGACTGAGCGAGCATGTCACGAGTCCTCTTTAGTAGACTGATTGCGGCCTCACTTGTCGGTGTGGACGTCAAACAGTCATCCACGTAAAAATCCTTTTCCACAAAGGACCTGACGTCCGAGCCATACTCTTCTTCACCCTTTTTGGCAGAATGTCGGAGGCCGTAGATTGCGACCGCTGGGGAAGGACTGTTCCCAAAGATGTGTACCCGCATCCGGTACTCTGCGATGTCTTCGTCCGGGTCGTTGTCACGGTACCAGAAGAACCTCAGGTAGTTTCTGTGTTCCTCTTTGACGAGAAAACAGTGGAACATCTGTTGTATGTCGGCCATAAATGCCACTGAATCTCTACGGAAACAGAGTAATACTTCCAGAAGTCTGTTGTTGAGGTCTGGGCCCGACAGTAAGACATCATTCAATGACACGTCTTCGCATTTGGCACTTGAGTCGAATACCACTCTAATTTGACCTGGCTTCTTAGGATGGTACACTCCGAAGATGGGCAGGTACCAACACTCCTCTCCGTGTCGAAGTGCAGGTGCAATCTCTGCGTGGTTGTTCTGGAATATCTTTCCCATGAAGGTAAAGAAATGTTCCTTCGTCTCAGGTGACTTCTGAAGCTTGTGTCTTAGGGAGATGAATCTGCTGTAGACCAATTCCTTGTTGTTGGGTAGGCGTCTCCTCTGAGGTCGAAATGGTAGAGGTGCGACCCAACTATTCGCCGTATCCTTGACTATTTGTTCGTCCATGATGTCCAGGAATATCTTGTCTTCTATAGACATCGCTACCTTGTTGTCTTCCTTCGTCCTGTGGAAGACTGTACATCCTATGTGGTCTTGTTCACCTTCACAGGCGTGGTCTTCGTTGATAGGAACTGAGAAAGGGCAAGGTAGGGGAGTGCTGCTCGGTAGTTCCTTTACCAGCAGACTATTGTGACACGGCTGGAAGAGAGATGGACGTCCATTTTCTAGTGTGCTGGTAAGCATACTGTTGACTGAGACCGGCTTGTGTGCTCCTCCTAGACAGACATCTCCTACAATGACCCATCCAAGGTCTTGCCTCTGCGCGTATGGAGCATTCAGTGAGCCGTTGATATATTCTCTAGTCTTGTGGACTCGTAGTATATCTCTTCCCAGAAGTAAAGCTATTGGCGCTTCTGGTTCCAACTTAGGTATCAGGTGGGCTATACGCTTCAGGTGGGGGTGATACGTTGCCACCTCTGGTGAAGGTATCTCAGACCTGTTGTCAGGAATCTGGTTGCACTCCAGGATGGTCGGTAGTGACAGACAGGTCTGGCCATCCATGGACTCCACTTTGTATCCGGTTGCTTTCCTCCCCGCCGTCTCGACGGTACCTGAACATGTCCTAAGGGAGTAGGGAGAACTGGGGCCTACAATGCTGAAGTTGTCAAAGAAGATGGACCTGGCTAAAGACCTATTACTTTGGTCATCTAGGATTGCATATATCTTGAGCGCTTTGTCTCTGTGGCCTGTTGGATAGACTCGGACAAGGCAGATTTTTGAGCAGGATCTTCCTCCCTTGAGTCCCTTACAGATCTCCGTACATTGAGAGGTGACCGCAGGGGTGTCTTCGACGGTGTTCTTCTGTTTCTCATCTTTCCCCTCTGCTTGTGACAACACTCCTGGAGGTGGTCCAGGATGCAAGGCTGTATTGTGATCCGTGCTGCTGCATTCTGCACATTTCACGCTAGCTCCACAGTTCCTGGCGAAGTGAGAGGTCGTAGCACAGCATTTGAAGCAGATGTTGTTTTCCTTGAGGAAACCTTTGCGATCCTCTAAAGTCTTCTCCCTGAAGGCTCTGCACTTTAGTAGAGGATGTGGTTTCCTGTGTAGAGGACACTGCTTACTGACATCCTGAGGTTTGCTCTCTTCCGTAGGGGGCTTAGTTGTCTTGTGTGGAGGACCTGTGGAATCAATATCAGTTTTATGGACTGCCACGGGTGTCTTACTGGGTTTGACACCAGGGGTAGTGGAACTTGACAGAGTGAAATCAAAACTAGGGTCATTTCTGATCTTGGCTTGCTGGGTGACAAACTCAACAAATACAGTAAAAGGAGGGAATGGTACGTTATGAATTTGTTTATACCGTGAGCCATGTATAATCCACCTTTCTTGAAGATTGTAAGGAAGTTTTTGTACTATTGGATTGACACCCCTAGCAGTGTCTAAGAATGCCAATCCAGCCAAGTGACCTTCCTTCTGGGCGACCTGTAACTCTATCAATAAATCACTCAATTCTCTAAGTCTTTGATAACCCTTGGGCCCTATCTTAGGGAAATCATCAATTCTTTTGAATAAAGCATTCTCTATTACTTCTACGGACCCATAGCATTCGTCAAGTCTTTCCCACACTTTACGTAAACCTATGTGTGGGTATTCTATGTTAATGTCTCTTAGTCTTTTAGCATGCTCGACCGATTCAGTTCCAAGCCACTTTACCAGGAGATCTAACTCCTCACTACTAGAAAGGTCCAGTCCCTGAATGGCGTTCTGGAACGAAGCTCGCCACGACCTGTAGTTTTCGGCTTTGTCAGTGAACTTTACAAGTCCTTTTGTTACCAGTTCTCGGCGGGCAAAGAACTTTGCCAAGTCTATGGTGGCTTGATCAGTGTTGGTACGAGCCGGTATGTTATAGCCATGTCTAGTGTGTGGTGCATCACCATACCTGTGAGACGCTCTTGGCTTCGGACAGTCTGCATAGTACCTTTCTGGTAAAGAAGATGTCTCTTTAAGGTGAGGTGGGAGCTGTACCTTCTTCTCAGTGGAACGATAGCTGTGGCCGACTCCTCTGTGTTGGACGTCTTCTTGTTTGTAGTAGCGAAGTTCGGGGTTAGATCGATGATAATCGGCGTAGGCTGATCGTTGTAGTCTGTCGAGG
Source organism: Ranitomeya imitator (assembly GCF_032444005.1). Lineage (NCBI taxonomy): Eukaryota > Metazoa > Chordata > Amphibia > Anura > Dendrobatidae > Ranitomeya > Ranitomeya imitator. The sequence goes on from NC_091291.1 coordinate 119,265,091, forward strand.
GTGTTGTCCATGCTGGAGTGTCGATGAACGTACTCTGCGACGCGCTGAGCTGGATCTTGCTGCTCTAGATCTGTTCCAAGAACGTTGCTGCGTCCCTCATAATCAGGATCCTTCATGGCTTCCAAGTACTCTGCCTTAGCTATTGCAGCTGCTGCCTCTTTGTCTACCATAAGTCTTTCTAGAGACACTTGCAGGCGCGCACCTTCTGCTTCTTGCTCTGCCCGCAAACGTGCAGTTTAAGCCTGCAAACGTGCATTTTCTGCTTCATGCTCTGCTTGTCTCAGCTTTAGATGCATTTCTTTCTCGGCAAAGGAGGACCTCGCTTTGGCTGCTTCAGCTTCAGCACGAGCGACAGCGGCCAGCTCTGCTAATGATGACCTGTTAGAGCTTGCTCGTGACCTCTTCTTGAGTGAGGATGTGCTGTTTCGAGACATTGTGCGCTTAGCTGCGTACTGCTGAGTGTTTTGGCGGGAAACTGAGTCTAGGTGCAGTGAGCTTCCGCGTGGCGGGAATGATGTAGCTTCTCTTGGCGGGCTGCAGTATAGTCCCGCGGCTGTATGGCGGCTGCTGTGATACCCGAATGCGGAGCAGTGTGGGTGTTAGCGGTTCCGTACAGTCTGAACAACTACAGCCTGCGACCGGCTATAAGTTTCACTGAAGGCAGCTAATCTGTTCTTACTTTACAATCACCGCCTGCGACTGGCGGTCTCGTTTTTCACTGTTCTGTCTTCCTCCACGTAGGATGCTGTGTGGATTCCAACATACGGCTAAACCTTCATCCACATCCCAGTAAACAGACCGTGTTGATGCTTAAGTCTTATTTATTAGGGTGATGATAACCAAAACTATAAAGTTGAACAACAATGGTGGACAGTATTCATAGTAGATGATCGAATAGTGAATGATGTTGATGTACAAAGTGGATGTTCAGTGAATAATCATAGTGGATGACTGATCATAGTGGATGACTGATCATAGTGGATGACTGGTGAAAAACTGTAAAGAATAACAGCATTTCAGTATATGCACATACAGGGTGCAATCACATAAATAACTGGGACATTACAGCAAGAATTATACAGAGTGCATTACACAGTAATTCTAACAGCACTGCCCTATTCTATACAAGAATGCATCTATCTACATGCAGAGTACACCTGAACCTAACTGCAAGCTGCAAAGCACATCTGCCTAACTATATCTGACTATAGGAGCTGCATAAGGCTTAAATACTAACACAAACATAAGATGCATTAAACCTTTATAAACGTACCGAGATCCGTTAGGACAGGGGTAAGAAAGTAAGCGAGACAGGAGCACGTGTGCCTCTCTGCAGATCTCAGGAAAAATGGCTACTGAAGCTTGTCTTCACAAGAAGAATGTGGCATAGTGTCCCTTATCCTGGTATATATGCCCTCCATCCTGGTATACGTCCCCATTCTGCCGCTGTTCTTTAATGCATAGAAAAAAACGATTATACTTACTTTTCCTCCGCTCCCCAGCCACATTGCATCCTATTCTGAAGCCGGAAGTTAACTTTAACGTGCAATCAATGGGAGTGGATTATGGCACTGCCATACACCCCCGGTCACATTCACACCAAAATCAGCTGCTGGCCTCTGATTGGCCGGCAGATTGTATTGCAGTGGTGCACCGCAATGCACTTCAGCTGAATGTACACCCGAGGATGCACATCCAGTTGAAGTTTGCTCTCTGGCGTCGGCAGACCGTTCACCCACTCATGTCCATTCGCGACCACGATCGGCACACCCATGGAGTGAAGTCACTTATTAAACTCTTAATAATTGGGGACACTGGAGGACATGCAAATGAGATAATATAGAAAAGTCACTTCTTCTGATCACGATTTTATTGCCTCCTGATTTGACAGCTTTAGGGAGCATTGAGAAGAGGCCGTGCACGAAAAGCTCCGATGCCGTTTGTGAATGTCCTGAAGGAAGTACAGCAAAAAACAAGCGCAAAACCGCCTGCCTATGTGACAAGGGAAAGGAGATTGTGAATAACAGTATGTGGTGTTCATGGCCATTCATATATAAAGAGTACTAATCAGGAGCAATTTACTGAGCTTCGCTCTGGCCCAGCGTCCAGTCTGATCCTACCTGACAGCCGTTCTTCATTTCTGAGCCCGACCTCCATGGCCTGACATACTGTGCACCTCTAAGCCTTACCAAGATCCACATATTGTGACAGCGTGCCATGACGCTAGTGTCGGAAGTGCCCATGATATCCAGCCGTGGATGCTGGGCGCAGAAATGAAGAGCAGCTTCCCTGAAGTTAGACTGAACGCTGGACCAGGGCGAAGCGAATCGACTACTAATACTATAGTTAAGCCCCTGATGGGAAATGACTGTCACACATCCTAGTCACCAGTTGTAGAAGGTGTATGGGCACTTTTTTCCTTCTATAGATGGGAGTATATGTAGACCAGGTCAGACCAGCTTTATAACTGGCAGCTTTTGGTTATACTACTGTGAATCACTAGGACACTATCAATTTTTTTTTTCAGAATGCCAGCCCTGCAAACCTGGATATTTTTCAGTAGCAGAAAATAGTGTCTGTCAGCCATGGACAAAGTAAGTAATTCAAAAATAAATACAAGCAATCTTATTTTAAGAAGTCCCGTTGTTTTCTTGACCCAACTACTGGGATCTTATTCGGCAAAAATAAAGTCTTCATGCCATGACAAATGCTTGATAGAGGAGAGCAGCCGCCCCCGTGGCCACGACAGCTCCAGGGGGCCCCTTTTCTACTGGTCACTTGGGTTGACAAATATAGAGTATGTTGACCTATGTGATTTTAGTGATTATTTACCTGGTACAAAACTACATTTAAAAAAAAGCTTTTTATTATAGGTAAAACATATGAAATAATGTTTCACTTGTAAAAACTGAGCGAACAATTGCAAAACTGCAGCAAGTTGCAGTCCAACCTGGTACAGTTTTCTGATGCAATTTTGTCATGATGGAAATACTGCAGATGTATTATTATTATTTATTTATATAGCACCACTAATTCCATGGTGCTGTACATGAGAAAGGGTTACATACAAAATTATAGATATCGTTTACAGTAAACAAATTTACAATGACAGACTGGTACAGAGGGGAGAGGACCCTGTCCTTGCGGACTAAAGGTACCGTCACACATAGCGACGCTGCAGCGATACCGACAACGATCCGGATCGCTGCAGCGTCGCTGTTTGGTCGCTGGAGAGCTGTCACACAGACAGCTCTCCAGCGACCAACGATCCCGAGGTCCCCGGTAACCAGGGTAAACATCGGGTAACTAAGCGCAGGGCCGCGCTTAGTAACCCGATGTTTACCCTGGTTACCATCCTAAAAAGTAAAAAAACAAACGCTACATACTTACCTACCGCTGTCTGTCCTCGGCGCTCTGCTTCTCTGGTCTGGCTGTGAGCGCCGGGCAGCCAGAAAGCAGAGCGGTGACGTCACCGCTCTGCTTTCCGGCTGACCGACGCTCACAGCCAGAGCAGGAGGAGAGCAGAGCACAGCGCTGGAGGACAGACGGCTGTAGGTAAGTATGTACTGTTTGTTTTTTTACTTTTAGGATGGTAACCAGGGTAAACATCGGGTTACTAAGCGCGGCCCTGCGCTTAGTTACCCGATGTTTACCCTGGTTACCAGCGAAGACATCGCTGAATCGGTGTCACACACGCCGATTCAGCGATGTCTACGGGGAGTCCAGCGACGAAATAAAGTTCTGGACTTTCTTCCCCGACCAGCGATCTCCCAGCAGGGGCCTGATCGCTGCTGCCTGTCACACTGGACGATATCGCTAGCGAGGACGCTGCAACGTCACGGATCGCTAGCGATATCGTCTAGTGTGACAGTACCTTTACATTCTACGGGATAATGGGTAAGAGACAGAAGGTCGAGGGTGCGGCAGCTCTGGTGGTGGTGAGGCGGCAGCTCTGGTGGTGGTGAGGCGGCAGCTCGGGTGGTGGTGAGGCGGCAGCTCGGGTGGTGGTGAGGCGGCAGCTCGGGTGGTGGTGAGGCAGCAGAATGGTTATTGCAGGCTGTAGGCTTTCCTGAAGAGATGGGTTTTCAGGTTCTGTTTGAAGGATCCAAATGTGGTGGATAACTGGACGTGTTGAGGCATGGAATTCCAGAGGATGGGGGATATTCGCGAGAAATCTTGGAGGCGGTTGTGTGAGGAATGAATAAGTGTGGAGGAGAGTAGAAGGTCTTGGGAGGATTGGAGATTATGTGAGGGAAGATAGTGGGAGATTAGTTCAGAGATATAGGGAGGGGACAGGTTGTGGATGGCTTTGTAGATCAGTGTTAGTAGTTTGAACTGGATTCGTTGGGGAATTGGGAGTCAGTGGAGGGATTTTTAGAGGGGAAAAACAGGGGAGTAGCGCGGAGAGAGGTGGATTAGCCGGGCAGCAGAATTAAGGACAGACTGGAGTGGTGCAAGGGTGTTAGCAGGGAGGCCACAGAGGAGGGTGTTGCAGTAGTCGAGGCGGGAGATGATGAGGGCATGCACAAGCATTTTAGTAGATTGTGGGCTGAGGAAGGGACAGATTCTGGAAATATTTTTGAGGTGGAGGCGACAGGAGGTGGCAAGAGTTTGGACGTGCGGTTTGAAGGTCAGGGCAAAGTCGAGAGTTACCCCGAGGCAGCGGATTTCAGGTGCGGGAGAGAGTGTGATGCCGTTTACCATAATAAATAGATCAGGTAGGGGGGATACATGAGATGGGGGAAAGGTGATGAGTTCGGTTTTGTGTACATTGAGTTTTAGGAAGTGAGGGTTGAAGGAGGAGGATATGGCTGACAGACACTTCCGGGATTCTGGACAGCAGAGAGGTGACATCTTGGCCAGAGAGGTAGATCTGAGTGTCGTCCGCATACAGGTGGTACTGGACGCCATGGGACTTTGAGATGTCCTAGGCCAAGGGTATAGATGGAAAAAAGTAGGGGTCCTAGGACAGAGCCTCGAGGGACTCCAACAGAGAGGGGGCGGGGTGAGGAGGTAGTGTGGGAGTGGGAAACGCTAAATGTGCGGTCGGAAAGGTATGAGGCAATCCAGGACAGGCCAAGGTCTTAGATGCCGAGGGAAGAAAGAGTGTGTAGCAGTAGGCAGTGATCGACTGTGTCGAAAGCAGAGGACAGGTCGAGAAGGAGGAGGATGGAGAACTGTCTGTTGGCTTTGGCTGTGGATAAGTCATTAGTAATTTTGGTCAGAACAGTTTTGGTGGAGTGGTGGGGGTGGAAGCCAGATTGGAGGTTGTCAAGGAGAGAGTTAGATGAGAGGTCGGAGGAAAGTTGACCATGGACATGCTGCTCAAAGAGTTTTGAAGCAAACGGGAGCAGTGATATGGGGCGATAGCTGGGCATAGCAGTTGGGTCGAGGTTTGTTTTTTTGAGGATGGGTGTGATTGTGGCATGTTTGAAGGCATAGGGGAAATTACCAGAAGATAGCGATAGGTTGAAGAGGTGGGTTAGGGCTGTCGTAGAAGGGCTGTCGCAATGTGTTTCAATCATAGCCTATGAATTCCTTATTCGTGTAGTCTGCCTACTCTGCTATCCATGTTGCCTGTTTTTTATATTTAAAGGGAATCTGTCAGCAGGTTTTTCCTACCTTATTTGAGAGAAGCATAATATAGGCAATAAGAATCTGAATCCAACGATGTATCACTTACTGTAGATTACTGGGCGCAGCCATTCTGACACAATCAGAGCTTTTAGATTTAGAGTGAAGCAGAGCTGAGAAAGCTAGCCCCACCCCATCACAGCTAACCACACCTACACCACAGCTAGCCCTGCCCACACCACAGCTAGCCCTGCCCACACCAGGCTTTCTGTGTACGAAGTCGATGTACAGTGAGATGCCTATCACAGGAACGGGCGTTGCCGGATGGTCCAGCAATAATGAGCTCTTGGTGCTAAAACAATCATTGCAAGCAAACAAAACCACAGAGCTTGATAAGAGAGGCAAGGCTGAAATCTGTGTTTTAATCCCTACAGTATGCTGTCTTCAGATTACACAGCAAAAACCTGCTGACAGATTCCCTTTAAGCTGTATTTTTGATTTTTACATTGCCCTGTTTTTTGCTTTTCAGCTGTAGTGCTAACGGTCAAAACGTCTTAGAGCAAGGATCTGCCGTGATGGACGTGAAATGTACCAAATCCAGCAATGTGATGGTTACAATTCCCACCACTACTTGGACGCCAACTTCTTCCAGTTACAGAAGAAAAGTATCCAGCCTTCCGAATGTTACATCTACTACTAACCATATCTCGGTCCGTAACACCACCACATCTAGTAGATCGTTGGATTGGGGTAAGCCGAGGGGCTTCACTAGGGGGCAACTGGAACAAATATCCAGGGTATTTAGGGCACTTTATCCCTGGGTGAAAGATAGACTAGCTAGAATTCTGCCGGTAAATGTAATTTAAAGTTTTTTTTTTTCCACGTTTCACGTGCTCATATAAGTAGGTGGTTGCCCATTCCTGTGCTGCAGCCCGCCGGAGGATTTTCCTGCTCTCCAGCCGGCCAGTCCAAGCCCATTGGATTCTAAAACTCCAGCAGATCTCAGCCCGTTTCCGCCTGCATTCAGCAAGTCTCAGTTTCCATACAGGGGATTCCAAGAAAATGATGTTAGAATAGAGAAATAGAGAGCATAAACTTTCAGACTTTCCTGGTCAGGCTGAAATATATATGTATATTTTTCAGTTTGGGGTTTTCTGCAGATGTGTTTTTTTTTTTCCCACAGGGGAAAATCCTCTTCTGTCTTTTTGTAGTCTTTCCATTTTTGACATAACATAAGAAAGATTATTACTTTCCCATAGCAAAAATCCATATGATTATTGCATGGTAGTCATAGAAGATAATCACACACCGATGACGTCTCCAATTGATGCATCATAAATGTTCATGAGGGAAAAACCCTGAAGAGGAAGGAGGTGGGGGAGAAATCGGAACGAAGCGTTCAGCCTGTGGCGAGGATCAGTGTCAGACGGGATCCTATTTCCTGTTCAGCAGCTTCCCCTTGTATCTGGTCTCTACTTGTGCAGACCTAAAGTATTAAGACTTGAGAGACATGGGAATACGGGTGTTTTTTGGTGGAAACTTCGTAACAAAAATGCTGCGGTTTGGTGGCTCTGATTCGTCTTGTTGGGTGAAACAATACTCAGCCGCTCTAAGAAAAGTGGTGCAGACCTGTCTGACCGTCCCTTTAATTGTCCATGTCCTGCCAGAGTTTAGATATTAAGGCGTAAGTATATAGCACGGGTGTGTTCACCTATTGTTTTACGGGTGTCATTTGCAAGCGACGTTTGGGGGGGGGGGGGTGTTCCAGATGTTTACTGACTATATTCATTAAATTTTAACTTTTTTAAAAGTTGCAAAAGTTTTGCACAAAGTCCCCCCCCTCCCCCCGTGATTTTATGTATGTCATAATTATTTTTTTTTATCCAACATTTAGAAGATCTTTGGGTCTTTTTGGGCTAAAAAGTTGTAAAAAATGGTTAAAGAAAAAGTAGTTTTGCACAAATTTCATCATCCACCACTTGCATCATCTGTCCTGAAACAAACAAATATCGCAAGACAAAAAAATCAAAAGTGACCCCTGATCATTTATGACTTGGTCCTTCAGAGCTCGCTTTCCTCGTTAATTAAGATGTAACATAATGTCCTGTTTGTTGTTTCAGGGACTCTGTCATTAATCCTGATCGGGGCCATCCTGCTTGTAGCATCTGCTGGAATAATCCTGACCCTGATAATGCAGACCTATCGTAAGAAGAAGAACAGAGGTTACATCAGTAAGTGCGACCCCACAATTCCTTCTTATTAGGGGGCTCAACAGGAGAAAACTAGGCAGTCTTGGCACCTGCCTAGGTCTCTCAACAAGCTGGGGTCAAGTACAGTAAGACAAGTTGATTTGAGGGGATGTGTCTGTCTCTTCTGCTGTGTCACGCTCCTGGCCAGACTGGTTGGCGCGGGCGTGTGGCCCCACTGTGCCACAGACCAGACTACCCTGGAAGGGGCGTAACTAAGTAGCTTCCTTAGTCTTCGCTGGAGCCTCTGATGGTTAGGTCAGGCTTGTGCGGCATGTAGCTGCCAGGTGCCACTCCAGGGTGGTGTCTGACTGTGGTTGCTGATCCCACTGGGGAACGGAACATGGACAGGCAAGTGGGCACTCTGGCAGGCAGGCGGGCACGGCTTGGACACAGGCAGGCAGACGGGTACAACAGAGACACTGGCAGGCAGGTGGGCACGGCTGGGACACAGGCAGGCAGACGGGTACAACAGAGACACAGGCAGGCGGGCACAGCTGGGCACAGGCAGGCAAATGGATACAACAGAGACACAGGCAGGCAGGCACGGCTGGGACACAGGCAGGCAGACGGGTACAACAGACACAGGCAGGCTGGCACGGCTGGGACACAGGCAGGCAGACGGGTACAACAGAGACACTGGCAGGCACGGCTGGGACAAAGGCAGACAGACGGGTACAACAGAGACACTGGCAGGCGGGCACGGCTGGCTCTCTGGTAGGCAGGCAGGTACGGCTGGCTCTCTGGCAGGACAGGCGGACAAGACTGGTACACTGGAAGAACCGGTAGGGACCGGTCTGCAGGCAGGTATGTAAAAACAGGTAAGAACCTGTTCAGACAGGAGGACTTAAGAATAGGTAGAGAAAGACGGTAAGAGCGGATGCAGAGCGAAAGCACAGGAGCTAGAGCCAAGAACAGAGATGCAGGAGGCGGAGCCAAGAGCAGGAGGTGGAGCCAAGCACAAATGCTGGAGGCGAAGCCAAGCACGGAAACGCAGGAGGCGGAGCCAAGTGCAGAACCGCAGGAGGCGGAGCCAAGAGCAGAGATGCAGGAGCGGAGCAAGGTAGAACCGCAAAGAGCGGAGCCAGGTAGAACCACAGAGCAGAGAAGGACCACAGAGTGCAGAGCTGAGAGCAGAGCAAAGCAAGACACCAACTGCAGAGCGGAGAACAGAGCAAAGTTAGAGTGCAGAGCTGAGAGCAAAGCAAAGTCAGAGTGCAGAGCAAGACACAGAGTGCAGAGCCGAGAGCAAGGTAACAGAATACAGAGCTGAGATTAAAACCACAGTGCAGAGCAAGGAGCAAAGCAAGGTCGCTGAAAGCAGAGCAAAGCAAGACACAGAGTACACACAGCAGAGAAAGCAAACCAAGACACGGATATAAACGAACACAGGAACAGGACTAGACTAAGACAGAGTCAGGAACGGGACAAAGCACAGAGACACGGACACAGGCCAGGGTACTACTCCCCTCTGGGTGGCTATGCAAGGACATAGGCCAGGGTACTGTGCCCCACTGGGTGGCAAACACAGGACACAGACCAGGGTACGAAGCCCCAATGGGTGGCGGACACAAGAGTCACAGAGACGGGGCCTGGCACCTCAGCAGCTAAGAACTGACTGAGGGAGTAAGTTGCACAGGCCCCCACCAATGGATGGGGATGTCTTAAATACAGGAAGCCTCATGGCGATTGGCCAGGGACACCTTAGCAAGGTGAACACAGTCTCAATAAGAAACAGGAGTTACCGGCACCGCCCCCCCTATGCACACAGACAGAGCATGCACAGAGCAAGCAGCAGACATGAGGCACACAGCATGGAGCTGGCAGCAGAGAGAAGTAAGTGAGATTGAGTGTAATGCAGGTGGGGGATGGGAGGCCATGCAGTGATGCCAGCAGGGTTGTTACATGCTGTCTGTGTTACTAGAGGTAGTGTCACAAGGTCAAAAGTGTCCAGAATTTACTCTTTTACTCCCACTGCTCCCCTGAGAATTCTGATTTGTTTTTTGTTTTAAATCCACCATATGGTTCCAGAGATATAAACCTCTTTATTTAATGCAATTTTTTGGCTCTTTACGAGGAGGCGTGGCTCACAGGATCCTCTGGGGCGTCACTCACATGATCTTCTGGGACGTTGCTAACATGAACCTCTGCGAGGGTGTCTCACAGGATCCTCTGGAGCATGGCCTACAGCAGGGGTGTCAAACTGCATTCCTCGAGGGCTGCAAACAGGTCATGTTTTCAGGATTTCCTTGTACTGCACAGGTGATAATTTAATCACCAACTCATTATTTGTGTAGGTGAGTAAATTATCACCTGTGCAGTACAAGGAAATCCTGAAAACATGACCTGTTTGCAGCCCTCGAGGAATGCAGTTTGACACCCCTGGCCTACAGTATCCTCTGGGAGGGTGGCTCACAGGATCCTCTGAGGTGTGGCTCACAGGATCCTCTGGAGCATGGCCTACAGTATCCTCTGGGGGTGTGGCTCACAGGATCCTCTGGGGCATGGCCTACAGTATCCTCTGGGGGTGTGGCTCACAGGATCCTCTGGGGCATGGCCTACAGTATCCTCTGGGGGTGTGGCTCACAGGATCCTCTGGGGCATGGCCTACAGTATCCTCTGGGGGTGTGGCTCACAGGATCCTCTGGAGCATGGCCAACAGTATCCTCTGGGGCATGGCCTACAGGATCCTCTGGGGGTGTGGCTCACAGGATCCTCTGGGGGTGTGGCTCACAGGATCCTCTGGGGTGTGGCTCACAGGATCCTCTGGGGCTGTGGCCTACAGGATCCTCTGGGGGTGTGGCTTACAGGATCCTCTGGGGGTGTGGCTTACAGGATCCTCTGGGGGTGTGGCTCACAGGATCCTCTGGGGTGTGGCTCACATGATCCTCTGGGGGTGTGGCTCACAGGATCCTCTGGGGGTGTGGCTCACAGGATCCTCTGGGGCATGTCATTAGGCTGCTCCGTATTACGCTATAAGCACTGTCTACTTGTAAAGGCTAGGAAAATTATCACCAAATTAAAAAAAAACATTTTTGGAACTGTATGGCGGATTTAAAAAAAGCTGAAAGAAAAATAGATTATTCAGGGGCAGTAGTGGCAATAAAATCAGATACAAAAAAAAAACCAAACAGTCCTTAGGCCTATTAGTACTGTAGACGGGTATGTTACTGAGTCACAAGAATTGATTATCCTTTTATCCAATAATTAAACTGATATTAAACCAGATCCGTCACCAGATTTTACAATACAAACTGAATACATTACTGTGTACATATTAGACCTGATGAGACTGGAGTACTTTCTTTGAAAACCTGAGTCAAAATGGCTATATAATCCTGATTATACGATGAGCATTTTATGAGTCCAATAGTTAGACAGAAAAAGAAAAACGTTTCACAAAGAATAATTCAGCCATTCTCATGTGAATTTTCAAAGTAAGTACACCAGCCCCATCAGGGCTAAGATAACCGTTCAATAATGTATGCAGTTTGTATTATGACAGATGTCGTTAGCATCCTATATTCTTACGACCAATCACTAGGTTATATCATCATTTAATCCCTGTGACGTCCACCCATCCGGATAATGAAGATGCTACGGCCGCCCCATAACCGCTGTGTTTGTGCGAAACGCAGCGGTCTTGGTACCCAGCAATTTTACTACAGTCGTAAGCTTTAGTCCGACACTGGGCACCCAGCTTGGGATCTATTGCAGGATTTATCATTTTTTTTTATTAATTCTTCCCTTTTGTGTCTCTTCCCAGGAGGTGAGAGGGTCCGCGTTCCCGTACAAGAGGAGAGCACGAGTTCTGACTCCAGTCTTCCCAAGGACTGTCCCGCATGACGGAGGTCTCGCGAGGGAGCGCAGTTCATGGACTGCTTATTACTCACTGGTATCCAGTGGCTTATTCTACGTGACTGTGATGCGGGAGGGATCCATAGACACTCCACCCGAAAATCTCTCCACCAAAACCAATTGTCAAGGATTTAACCTTTTCATGACCAGACCAGTTTAACTTGAAGCTGATTTTTTTGGGTTTTTTCCCCCTCGACAGATGTGACTTTATTTTTGTAAAAAGCTGGAAAAAGATACAATTTTAATAATTTAATTTCTTTAATGATGCAAAAAAATGAAAAATTTAGCTTCTTTCTGATATATGTGATGTTTATGAAGTTTCTACTGATGGTTAGGCCACGTTCAGTATTTGTAAGCCAAAATCAGGAGAGGAACAATCAGAGGAAAAGTATCATAGAAACTCGTCACCACATTCCCTCATCTGAGATAATTGAGTCAGTTATGCTAATAATTGACAGTGTGAACTGATTCTCACAATGGAGAAGATGGAGAATTATTTTTTTTCTCCCATCTTCTCCATTGTGCCAGTCTGTGGAAATCAGGCTGCACTCAGATGTCATCCGAGTACCGTCTGATGTTTTCTACGGACTCATGCAGCCATGAGACATCCAGCTGCGGGGATTCGAGCATAATATTCGAGCACGCCAAAGACACTCGGTTAGCACCTGAGCATGCTCAGATAACACCTAATCCGACCACGTTCGCTCATCACTAGTCTTTTGTGTCTGTGCTACATTTCTTTTACTGAGATAATGACTTTTGGGATTTCATTGGCTGTAAGCCATAATCATCAACATTAACAGAAATAACCACTTGAAATAGATCACTCTGCTTGTAGTGACTCTGTATAATATAGGAGTTTCACTTTTTGTATTAAAGAACTGAAATAAAGTAACTTTTAGATGATATTCTAATTTAGTGAGACGCCCCTGTAAATGACACGAGCCTCGATCAACCATGTAAGAAGACGATCATCTCTTACTACGAGGCAATTACAAGAAAGAAGAAAAAGGGACGTTTTTAAAATCGCCCAACTTGTAGCAATGACATAAATATTACCAGTTTTTCCAAAAGTCACGTGGCACGGGTATACTATTGTTAGCAGGATGAGCAATGATTTTCCATCACGTTCTGTGATGATTCTCGGGGTATTTTCAGAGGGTTTTTTATCTTTTTAAAGGCGGAAATATCTGACCTGGTTTACGAGAGAAATCCAGATCAATTTTTATTTCAGTCTTTTGGTTTCAATATAAAGTTTGGAGAAAATTATAGACGGAAACCAGAAGGGACATAACACAATGTTTACACAGCTCATTGTCTACACTGCCCATTGTTTACACTGCTTTGTTTACTATACTTATTGCTTACATGGCTCACTGTTTGCATTGTTCATTGTTTACACGGCTCATTGTTTGCATTGTTTATTGTTTACACTGCTCGTTGTTTACTATACTCGTTATTTACACTGCTCGTTGTTTAAACTGCTTTGTTTACTATTCTCATTGTTTACATGGCTCATTGTTTGCATTGTTCATTGTTTACTATACTCATTGTTTACATGGCTCATTGTTTGCATTGTTCATTGTTTACTATACTCATTGTTTACACGGCTCATTGTTTGCATTTTTTATTGTTTACATTGCTCTTTGTTTACTATACTCATTGTTTACATGGCTCATTGCATTGTTGATTGTTTGCACTGCTCTTTGTTTACTATACTCATTGTTTACACGGCTCATTGTTTGCATTGTTCATTGTTACTATACTCATTGTTTACACGGCTCATTGTTTGCATTGTTCATTGTTACTATACTCATTGTTTACACGGCTCATTGTTTGCATTGTTGATTGTTTACACTGCTCTTTGTTTACTATACTCGTTGTTTTCATTGTTTACTAACTCATTGTTTACAATGCCCATTGTTTGCATTGTTCATTGTTTACACTGCTCTTTGTTTACTGTGCTCATTGTTTACACGGCTCATTGTTTGCAGGGCTCATTGTTTACATGAATGGATCTTTGTTTACATGGTTCATTGTTTGCACAGCTCATTGTTTGCACTGTTTTTTCTTTACACTTTATTATTTACTCTGCTTATTGTGTACATGGCTCTTTGCTTACATTGTTTCATATTTACACTGCTCATTGTTTACATGTCTCATTGTTTACACAGCTAGTTGTTTGCACAGCTGATTGTTTACACAATTCTTTGTTTACATAGCTTGTTGTTGACATTTTTTTTGGGACCCCAAAATCCATGCAAACTGTATGAAGATAAACTTCCGGGCAGGTGTACATGGATGGCAGTAGATTATTTCATCCCAGCGAATCGGCCCAATAATGCTGCCATATGTCTCTTTACACCTGCTGCAATTTTCAGGCTTTGTACACACAACACCTTTTTTTAAAGTGTCAAATTTTGAGCGGATTCCACAAGGGATCCTCCTCAGAGAAGTGACATCTCACTGCGTCATCAGAAAAAAGGTTCGATCTTGCTGGATGAACTGCAGTACAAAGTTGGTTTTCCATTGAATGAATCAGGGAGAGGATTTTGATGAGGATTTTGGAGCAGATCCACTTAAAAAAAATCCTCCGTGGCTGACGGACCAAACACAGCATCCATGTCCTGACCAAAGTGCAAATCTAAATCCCCTGCCCGCTGCGTACAGGCGTAGAAATCGACGGCGTCTCCTGATTCTATTTGCACCTTCAGGCCATAGACTTACTTTACACCATGTTCCCACTATGCAGAAAAGCTGCGTTTTTTCCCTTTGTAAATGGCTTGTCCTCGTTCAGAAAACTTTCTACTGTAAATTGCTTTAATTATTAAAAAAAAACAAAAAACTGATTATTACCCTCACCAGGTCCAGCGCCGTCTCTCCGCTGCAGTCTCTGTTGTTTGGCTGCAGCCAATCGTTAAGTGCAGCGGTTCGTGATGTATACATAGGCAGAACCCTTGAGCACAGTGATTGGATGTGACCAGTGATATCTCCACTGCATCTAAAGCGCGAAGACCAAAGCTGCGGCGGCGAGTCGGCCCAGGACCTGGGGAGGGTGAGTAGCACTCGGTTTGTTTTTTAATGATTAACGCAGTTTATACTAGACACTTTAGGATATGTTCACACATTGCGTTTTTGTAGGGTATTTTCACTTCTCCAAAAACCAGAGCGGTGGCAGGAACCCACTGAATATTTTATGCATCAAATACACAGAAGAAAAACCCCACATGTGAACCTATCCCGGTGCGGACTCTTGTTACACAAGTATCACTATTCGTACAGGAGTCCCTGGTGGTGTGAACGGTGTGTCACCTGGGGGTCTGACCTCTCAGGGGTCTTCCTGCACCACATTGTTCCCTGTGTGATCGTTTGTACTGACAGTCCTGTCCTCAGAGCCGGCGGTCAGGATGGCCGAGCGGTCTAAGGCGCTGCGTTCAGGTCGCAGTCTCCCCTGGAGGCGTGGGTTCGAATCCCACTTCTGACAGCAAATGGATAGTTTTTTGTAAAAGAAGAAAAAAAAACTTATCACAGAACTTAGAAAAAGGGGCAGCGTGTGTTTCAACATTCCTCAGGTCATATAGCCTAATATATTCACTATAAATGTTTATATATATGTGTGTGTGTTTTTATTTTTATGTGTACTGTATGTATATATTTATTTGTGCATATTTTTCTGTTATGTATGTGTGTGTGTGTATATATACATATCTACTATATAATTGTCTAAGGGTCACTTCCGTCTTTCTGTCTGTCACGGATATTCATTGGTCGCGGCCTCTGTCTGTCATGGAATCCAAGTCGCTGATTGGTCTCACCAGCTGCCTGTCATGGCTGCCGCGACCAATCAGCGACGGCCACAGTCCGATTAGTCCCTCCCCTACTCCCCTGCAGTCAGTGCCTGGCGCCCGCTCCATACTCCCCTCCAGTCACCGCTCACACAGGGTTAATGCCAGTAACGGACCGCGTTATGTCGCGGGTAACTCACTCCGTTACCGCCGCTATTAACCCTGTGTGACCAAGTTTTTACTACTGATGCTGCCTATGCAGCGTGAATAGTAAAAACATCCAATGTTAAAAATAATAAAAAAAATAAAAAATCATTATATACTCACCTTCCGCCACCTTTCCCGCTCCTCGCAACGCTCCGGTGACCGCTCCATGCAAGTGGCAAGTTCCGGTGCCAAGGATGGTAGGCGACAAGGACCTGCCATGACGTCACGGTCATGTGACCAAACTACAAGGAAGGTGAGTATATGTTTATTTTTTATTTTTTAACCTGTGACATACGTGACTGGGCAATATACTACATGGCTGGGCAATATACTACGTGACAGTGCAATATACTATGTGGCTTTGTGCTGTTTACTATGTCACTGGGCAATATACTACGTGGCTGGGCAATATACCGTACTACGTGGCTGGGCAATATACTACGTGACTGGGCAATATGCTACGTGGCTGGGCAATATACTACGTGGCTGGGCAATATACTACGTGGCTGGGCAATATACTATGTGACTTGGCAATATACTACGTGGCTGGGCAATATACTACGTGACTGGGCAATATACTACGTGACTGGGCAATATACTACGTGGCTTTGTGCTGTATACTACGTCACTGGGCAATATACTACGTGGCTGGGCAATATACTATGATGTGACTTGGCAACATACTACGTGGCTGGGCAATATACTACGTGGCTGGGCAATATACTATGATGTGACTTGGCAACATACTACGTGGCTGGGCAATATACTACGTGACTGGGCAATATACTACGTGACAGGGCAATATACTACGTGGCTTTGTGCTGTATACTACGTCACTGGGCAATATACTACGTGGCTGGGCAATATACTACGTGGCTGGGCAATATACCGTACTACGTGGCTGGGCAATATACTACGTGACTGGGCAATATACTACGTGGCTGGGCAATATACTACGTGACTGGGCAATATACTACGTGACTGGGCAATATACTACGTGGCTGGGCAATATACTACGTGGCTGGGCAATATACTACGTGGCTCTGTTCTGTATACTACAAGGCTGGGCAATACACTACGTGGCTGTGCAATATACTACGTGGCTGGGCAATATACCGTACTACGTGGCTGGGCAATATACTACGTGACTGGGCAATATACTACGTGGCTGGGCAATATACTACGTGACTGGGCAATATACTACGTGACTGGGCAATATACTACGTGGCTGGGCAATATACTACGTGGCTCTGTTCTGTATACTACAAGGCTGGGCAATACACTACGTGGCTGTGCAATATACTACGTGGCTGGGCAATATACTACGTGGCTGGGCAATATTCTACGTGGCTGGGCAATATACTACGTGGCTGGGCAATATACTACGTGGCTGGGCAATATACTACGTCGCTGTGCAATATACTACGTGGCTGGGCAATATACTACGTGGACATGCATATTCTAGAATACCCGATGCGTTAGAATCGGGCCACCATCTAGTGCATATATATATATATTTATGTGTGTGTAATATATTTTATATTTACACACATTATATATGTATATTTATATATACATTATACTAGCTAAATTTAAGGAAAAACTTGATATATACAATTTCATCCTAGCCTCTTTCCACCATGTAACCTCCAAGACATTAGAAATGTACAATTACTGGTAAATAAGTGGTTAAAAAAAACTTATGCCGAAACCCGGGATCGAACCAGGGACCTTTAGATCTTCAGTCTAACGCTCTCCCAACTGAGCTATTTCGGCGGTATGAGCGCTGACTGTCACTTCCTGACATGAGTGTTCTATACAGAAAACTGAGCTAAAGTAACAGAACAATCATAGAATCCTAGAATGTTGAAATTGGAAGGGATCTCCGGGGTCATCTAATCCAACCCCCGGCTCAATGCAGGACTCACCAACCCATCTCAGACAGATGTCTGTCCAGCCTGTTTGAAGACTTCCATTGAAGGAGAACTCACCACCTCTCGTGGCCGCCTGTTCCACTCATTCATCAGCCTCACTGTCAAAATCTGTGTCTTCTCCCTTTCAGTTTCATTGACAGTACCAGCAAAACTAGAATAATGTTTCTTCATTTATTTATTATTCATCTAAGACTTTTATTTATTAAACAAAACAAAATTCACTTGACATGTTATCTGATATAACGGCTTCGGCAAATTATTTTTTTAAAGAATATGTATGAAATAATTAAAATAAATAAATAATTTAATTATTGGATTAATTAATGAATTAATCCAATTAAAACCACATGACTGGACTAATGTGCAGTGTGATCTATAACTCTCAGTCCATGCTCCCAAGTGTGGACATGTTGCATTTTTTTCCCCGCTTCTTTTTTTTTTTACTTAGGTTTTTGCAGCGTTTTCTGTTTTTCATACTTTTTTTTTCTGTGCTTTTTTCTTATTATAAGTCTGGAAACACTGAGATTCTCTATTTAAAAATCTGTATTTTAAAACGCAATTGTATCTCATCGTGTGTTCTTTCAGGCTCCCCCTAAAATCCTTTAAGGGGAAAAAAAAAACCCATATGGTTCAACAGCGTCATTAAACACCAGTGGGCAGGAGACAAAGTGGATTTTCTGCAGAAAAAATAAAACAACTGCAGAGGGGTGGAAAAAACCGCAGAGTGTGAACACAGCCTTAAAATTTGGATTCTTCATTGTCATTTCTGTCTTTTATTAGAACAATTTGCATCCAAAAAAACTTAGGGATAGGGGCAAGTTAGTGAGTACAATTGACCGTCGGCTCCCTGAAAGGTCAATTCGCCCGACGAACAAGGATTCTGCTTGTTCGTCGGGTGACATGGGCAGCACGATAAGGGTATGTTCACACGTTCCTGATTTCCATCCTTTTTTTTCAGGACTGTTTTTTAAAAAACTGCAGCTCTTGGCAGAAAACGCAGGTCCTTTTTTTGGTCCTTTTTTTGTCCTTTTTTTGATGCGTTTTTTGATGCGTTTTTTGATCCTTTTTTTGATCCTTTTTTTTATGCAGTTTTCTATGCAGAGTCTGTGTGTTTTCTAGGAAGTTTTTTAGGGTTAAAATGGCTGAAAATACCCTAACCCTAACCCTACCCCTAACCCTACCCCTAACCCTACCCCTAACCTTAGTGGAAAAAAAAAAAATTCTTAATTTTTTTTTATTGTCCCTACCTATGGGGGTGACAAAGGGGGGGGGGTGTCATTTACTATTTTTTTTATTTTGATCACTGAGATATAATCTATCTCAGTGATCAAAATGCACTTTGGAACGAATCTGCCGGCAGGCAGATTCGGCGGGCGCACTGCACATGCGCCCGCCATTTTGCAAGATGGCGGCGCCCAGGGAGAAGACGGCCGGACGGACACCGGGACGCCGGGTAAGTATAAGGGGGGGAGATTAGGGCACGGGGGGGGCATCGGAGCACTGGGGGGGGGCATCGGAGCACGGGGAGGTGGGATTGGAGCACGGGGGGGCGGGATCGGAGCACGGGGGGGCAGCCACACTCCGCCCACGCACTTCCGCCCGCTTCCCCGCACTTCCTGCTGCAGCGGTTCTGCACCACAAACCGCAGTAAAACCCGCAGATATTTTTTTCATCTGCGGGTTTTACTGCGGGTTTGACCTCACAATGGAGGTCAATGGGTGCAGAACCGCTGCGGCTCCGAAATAAGAAGTGACATGGTACTTCTTTTTTCCCGCAGCTATTCAGCGCGGCTTTTTTTTTTTATTTTCCGCATTGTGGGCACAGCAGTTCCTGTTTTCCATAGGGTACAATGTAATGTACCCTGCATGGAAAACAGCTGCGGACCCGCAGCGGGAAAATCGCGGCAATTCCGCATGAAAAAAAGGATCGTGTGAACATGGCCTTATTGTGTAACATGCTTTCCTAGGATAATCAGCCAGCGCAAACCTCTTCTTGAACGGATAATCGTTTCTTAAATTACCAAAAGAAAGAAACGAGAAAAAAAAGAAAAGCTCTGAATCAGGAAGGAGAAAAGCAGCGCTCGGCATAGGTGTAATAATAGTATAATAAGGGAGGACACTGTAATAATAGTATAATAAGGGAGGGCACTGTAATAGTATAATAAGGGAGGACACTGTAATAATAGTATAATAAGGGAGGACACTGTAATAATAGTATAATAAGGGAGGACACTAATAGTATAATAAGGGAGGACACTGTAATAATAGTATAATAAGGGAGGACACTGTAATAGTATAATAAGGGAGGACACTGTAATAGTATAATAAGGGAGGACTCCTGTAATAATAGTATAATAAGGGAGGACACTAATAGTATAATAAGGGAGGACACTGTAATAATAGTATAATAAGGGAGGACACTGTAATAGTATAATAAGGGAGGACACTGTAATAATAGTATAATAAGGGAGGACACTGTTGCATGCAGGTAGCGGCTGTTCCGTGCCATTGTTTGAGTCATCTGGCCTGAATATTTACTGAATCATACTCTCCTCTTGCATCAGCGATGTTCCACCAGGTCTCCTGATACCCCCAGCAAAATTTTCAAGTCAGCGCTGCAGCCAATCAGCGGTTGCTAATAGACTGACACAATCACATAACAGCGAAATTTTACTTTAGGGAGGGTTCCTCCTCTCTTTTTGGATGCTCTTTAAAATTGCAAACAAATTCCTAAAATTGTCTGAAAAAAGTTCAGTTTTTACTTTACTGACCGACAACAAATGTTAAAGTAAGGGGGAAAAAAAAATCAGCGCTTCGTGGTCATAAAATCACTTTTTGTAAATGGTGAGTTTAATGGACACCTGCTAAGGTTTTAACTGAAAGGGTTAAATGAATGGGTAACGCCCACTCTAACCAGTGGGAGGGGGGCAGGATTTGGCCTGCCGGTATTGGCTCTTCTCCTATGCAATTAAATGGCAAAGTCACCTGGTAGCGTGGCCGAGCGGTCTAAGGCGCTGGATTTAGGCTCCAGTCTCTCTGGAGGCGTGGGTTCGAATCCCACCGCTGCCATCATCTTTTATTTCACCACTAGGTGTCACTATATTTATTGTCTATTATTTAACGTGTTCTTATTGCAGCATCCTAAACTTTTCTGGGACTAAAAGCAAT
The DNA here is from genome assembly GCF_032444005.1 of Ranitomeya imitator. Lineage (NCBI taxonomy): Eukaryota > Metazoa > Chordata > Amphibia > Anura > Dendrobatidae > Ranitomeya > Ranitomeya imitator. The sequence goes on from NC_091291.1 coordinate 119,285,862, forward strand.
TCATGAACTTTCTTCTCCTGGAACAAACTCCTTTGTAGCTACAAGAACAAGTCATAGGAGATACATGTATCCTTTTTAGGGAAAGCTGGGTACGAGTTTGACGGACTTGATTTTTTGGCAATTTTTTTTTTTGACGTTGCTCACCGGTCCTAAGAATGCGCCACAGAATTTGCACGTACTTCGGAATATATTGGCGATCGGCGCTCATAGCAAGTGAGCATTTCTGCTCTATGCAGCACAAGGTAATGTAAAAAAAATGGTTTTAAGAATATTTTAAAAAAATATAAAAGTTCAAATCACCCCCCAATTCCCCCATTCAAAATAAAACAATAAAAAAAATGAAACGTACACATATTTGGTATCGCCGCATTCAGAATCGCCCAATCTATCAACATATAAAAAGAATTAATCCAATCATCGGGAAACGCGTAGCGAGAAAAAAAAATCAAAACGCCGTAATTACATTTCTTTGGTCGCTGCAACATTGCAATAAAATGCAATAACGGGCGATCAAAAGATCGTATACACACCAAAATTGTATTAATAAAAAAAGTCAGATCGGCGCACAAAAAATAAACCCTCACCCGGTCCCAGATCCCGAAAAATGGAGACGCTACGGGGCTCGGAATATGGCAAGTTTTGTTTTTTTTCTACAAACTTTGGATTTTTTTTTTCACCACTTAAATAAAAGAAAACCTAGACATGTTTGGTGTCTATGAACTCGTAATGACCTGGAGAATCATAATGGCCGGTCAGCTTTAGCATTTAGTGAACATGGTAAAAGAAAATCCCCCCCAAAAATTGTGGAATTGCACTTTTGTGCAATTTTTTTTGCCGCTTTCCAGTAAACGATATGGGTAAAGTCAATGGTGCCAATCAAAAGTACAACTCGTCCCGCAATAAACAAACCTTGATACGGCCATATTGATGGGAAAATAAAAAAAGTTATGGCCATGGGAAGAAGGGGAGCAAAAAAATGGAAACGCAAAAGCGGAAATGGCCTTGGTCCTTAAGGGGTTAAAGCGGAACACGGTGTCTGTTCCTGAGTGTGTGATATCGTCCAGAGACGATCTGCAAACACAAACGGGAGTTTTGTGCAATACTCCCACACCACACATCAGACGGGACATTGTGATGGCAATACATCTAAAGTGTTGGGTCCTACACTAAATCGCACCCTGGCTGGACAGGTTATAGCCGCCCTATGTACAGTATGAGCCCATACAAAGCCCCTTAATATACAGTATGACTCAAAATACCAAAATAGCTGGCGCACTCACTAAATACGTATTAATCCGAAAGTGGTGGGGGTGCAAAAGCAAGTGGCTGATGCAATGTCACTGAAGCAAAGAGAAAAGAAGCCACTATACAAGTATATGCACACCACCCATAATAGATATCAAAAAGGAGCAACTTTATTGGTAACACAATAATTAAAAGCAATTAAAAATGATACAGAAAAATACTCCCCCCATCAAGTCCATTGAAGAATAACTGCTGCAAAAAAAGACATGAAAACATGCTTGATGGTACGCATGAAAAAACACCATGAAATAACGTACTGCAAAAATGACTCAGGAACCGAATACTTATGGGTAAAGCACCCTAATATAAAGAGCATATACCCCAGTAACCCCCAAAACAAGGGGGGGAGGGGAAGTGAAAACACAACCCACTCCTGTAAGTATCCCTGGTAGACCAAGATGAATTCAAGGTCTGACACAGTGACCACTGTAGCATATGATAATGCAATGAACCCCCTGCTATCCGTAAGCAAGGGTGAGAGGCCAGGAAAATCCCGTACGGAACCCCAACCCAAAAGAACACCGTGAGTGAACGGTTACCATACGATCACCTACAATGAGGATAGTAACCAAGCAGCCAAATAGAAAGCAGGACCGACAGGCGGGAGATCCCAACGCGTGTCGCGGTTACAAGGACCGCTTCGTCAGGGGAAGTGCTTACCATAGCGAGTAACATCCTTAAATGCAGAAAACGGTGATCAGTAGACGCCAACATGTGCGCCGCCATAGGCCGGAAGTAACATGGCCGAAAAGCAGGGAGTGAAGACATTGAAAAACGTATAGGACCGCCCGCGCCTGCGCAGAGGGTAAAAGACGCTACAAGTGGGCAGACGTCTCTGCCCACACAGTTCCAATGCGCCGCGACGGTCAACTAACCAGCGGTCCGCATAGAAACCAAGAGAGAATAACAGCAGCGGACAAAATCAATAAGTAGTGACCACAGCAACGAAGTAATGGGTGAGAAGAGGAAAACAAATTATTTTTAAATATGAAAACCCGGGGCATAGAGGCATGAACCCACTGCCCACCCATAGAGAGGTAAAACCACAAATACTCCTAAACGGCACAAAATGTCTGTTAGGGCAAGAAATGATTAGAACATGACAGGAATCCAAATTTAAGATACAATGATGGATACAAAACTACAAAATATATACAAATACAAATATAATATACAAATTAGGATACATACAAATCAGTAATGGAAACACAACTGCAAAATGTATATAAATATCAATATAACATGGACCATTATAAATCATGAACCCCAAGAGGGGAGGAGAGGAAGATGATTAACCAGCCACTATATTTTCTTCCAAAGAAACAATAATAGTCCACAAAAGTTCTAACCCATCCAGTCTCATCAGAAGATCAAAACGGATCACCAGCTGGTAGTCCAATGTGTGACATATTCATAAATATGAACCAGTCATAAAGTCCCTTCTCAAGGGCTTATCCAACCCCAGGCTGAGACCAGGCCCATAGTGCTGGAATCCAGATAGCCAGTTCAGCCCAGGAAGCCCGTGAAGTGAAAATCCTCATTGATTCCCTGGGGCGCTGTAGAATGGAGTAAATAGATCCAACGAGACTCAACTTGTAGAAGCCGTTTGTGTAGAGAACCACCTCTGCCCGAACTCCTGACCTGCTCCAAGCCCACAATCCTGGTATTGCCACAGCTGCCCCCATGATGGAGTAAAAAGTGTGAGGCGACTGTGCTGAGCGTCTTGCCCCTCCAGATACAGTATGACTCCAAACAGCCTCCTCTACACAGCCCACACACAGCCCCCTATATACAGCATAAGCCCACACATAGTCCCCTCTATATAGTAGGAGTCCACAAATAGCCCCCCATGCACAATCAAAGCCCACACAACCTCAGTATGGCCCCAATATAGTCCCCTCTATACAGCATGAGCCCCCATGGTACTGCTCCAAGCCTCGACAGGGAAATACAAATAGAAAATAACACCTGCGCTTGTGCCAGGTGCTTGAGAAAGGCTCATTTGGAGCTGAAACGTTGCCCAGATATGTGGGCAAATTAACCCCTGCACATTTTTATATTGGAAATTATATATATATATATATACATATATATATATATTACACTACAGGCTATCATATAAATTTTACCAAAACTATAAAGAAGTGGTGGCTCCTCATCTCCTGGGGACGTTTACAGCCTCTTCCAAGTTGGATGCCCTCCAATTATGCAGCTACAATTATTTTAAAACCAGCTTATGAGGCAGAGGTTGATTGCCCAATTTCATCTTTTAATATCGACACCAAGACACTGATAAAGATCTTGTTGAACTGGTTGTCCAGGGGCTGTGTTCTCTATTTATATAGACTGTGTAGGTGCAATTTAATTTGCTCCCTAAATTTTTTACTTATAAATGTCTACACAGGACACATAATCAATGGGGTCCTATGGGCTATTTGTGGATAATGCTAAACGAAACAGATCTGAGTGGGAAAAGGTTCTAAAGCAGACCCATACAGTCTCCAATCAGAGAGAGACCCCGCAACGTCTCTCTCTCTCGGCTACAGCTGACATTTTGGCTGGTCACTCGCCAGCTCCTGCACACTCCATTCTGCTTCATTGAACATAGGCCCTGGTTCTAGTAAAAAGTTCGGCAAATGCATCTAGTCAAATCTGGCAAAGCTTGGACTTAACCCTTCTGCCTGGCTCAGCTACGATATGTACTTACTGATAGTATTTCAACTAGATAATAAATGAATAAATCCAAGGGTGTCTAATTTATAAAGCTTATTTTTTATACTTAAATGCTTTATAAATAATTTTGAAAAATACCTAGATATTAAATACATACAGAAGAATAAATCATTTCACTCCCTGATGAGGCAGAAAAAAAAAGGAGTCAGAAAAACTTTTACAAAATTCCCAAGCCCGCTGATATTTATGTCCCAGCTTTTTTTGCCTTACTCTTCATCGTCTAGCCTCCCTCTCAAATTACTGTAAAGAATCAACTTTTCTCTCAGTTTCATAGACATGATCGAGGTTCTCTAGTCTATATACAGATACAAAAGTAGAGGACAGAATTAACTTTCTTCAAGAAAACTATTCTCCTAAGTTATCTAATGATCAGCTGGTTGCTAACTACCTGCCTGTTGTGCCCGGCTCCAGCGTCTGCCGGGGCAAAGAGTAACAGACCGCTCCTACCAGCGATTCTGCTGCCTTCCGCTTATGTGACATTAACAGAGCATCGGCTTCTCTTCCCCTGCGCTCTGTCAAACGGGTGCTCCTGCCGATATCATGACGACTAACAGCCGGCTCCCTGCTTCCTAACTGCAGGGAGTCGGGTGTCAATCAGCATAATGCTGGCAGTCATCGCCCTTCGACAGAGTAGCCCTGAAGAGGAAGAGCTGTTCTGTTGACATGGAGCAGCCGAATCGCCGGCAGGAGCGGTTGGTGACCAATCTGTGCCAGCGTCGGGTAGAGTAGGCAGGTAGCTGCCTCTGTTAGCACTACCTGCTTGTTAGTTCTTAGGCTCATTGTAAAAATAAAAATATCAATGGCCCTGGACAACCCCATTAAATTTCCCTATTACCTAAAAGGAAGGTGAAAATGTTATCCAGATGTTGAAGTTGGGGAAGTCACCTGATGGGGCCAGATGGGTTTTCTGGGGAAATGTAAAGGATGTTAGACCCACAGTTATCACTTCCCCTTCATTCCTTTCACTAATATGTTCAGGTTCCTTATTTGACAGATTTAATGGTATTGGTCCCTTTTATTGGAACCAGGTAGGGACCCAGATTTGCGTTGCTCATAGCATCCTTTCTCTTTACTAAAACGGATTTTAACCTTCTTCCTAAAATCATTAGACCGCAGGGTATACTTCCTGGCATTCTAGACGGAACACAAATCGGTTTTGTACATGGCTAAACTATTACCTTTAATAAAAGTTCATGAACCGAAACGCGTTGTATTTTCCTAAGGCTGCGTTTATGCCGTGGTGGCTTTTTATCCACTATCCACTTCACCGGAGTGCCCTGTTACCTGGCATCATTTATTTTTTGCTACTCTAAGCCATGAAATGCCACTTGTTTGGGATACCCTTTATTAGCGAGATAAATGATGTGAACTATCTATTTGGAATGAATGCCTCCAAATTACAACTTTTCCGATATTTCGAGGTACTCGTCAAGGATGTCCTCTATCACCATCCCTATGTAATATTGCCCTCGACCCCCTTCTTACATCACTTAACTCTTTAACAATTTTTAAAGGCATCTCTTAAGGTTGAACTATCATCACAATACTCGCGTTTGCTGGGGATCTTCTGGTATTAATGGACAGAAATCATTCCACCTATCATAGTTTTAATAGAACAGTTTGGTTTTGTCAGTGGCTCATAATAACTTTTCTAAATCAATGCTGATTTTTAAAGGTTATTTTTCAGCAAATTTTTGGTATATAATCGGAGACCAGTATAATGTAGGATCAGAGAGTCTGATTCCAGTGGTGGGTGGTAGTTTCAATACAATCAGTGTTTTATCAGTAGGAGACTATCACTACAGGACTAGGTCTCACGTGCAAGCCAGTCCAGCTAATCTGTGTAACCCCACCCCCCACCATTGAAGCTACCAATCAGTGGCATGGGCGGGGTTATACACAACTCAGCATTCTGACTATTGCTACATCCACAGCAGAGAAAGCAGGGATTTCATCAAAACTGCACAGAGCAACCCAGTAACTGATACTTAGGTGGAATCAGGGTCTCTGTCCCTACATCTCTGATATTACATAATAAAAACCTGCATGCGCTTTCCCTTTAAATGTGCTAACAGAGGCTGGGAAACTTGGGAGTTTGGAAAAGGCATGAAGAACAGTTTGGTCTTTTGCACAATGTTATGTGTTAATATGTTACTATATCTATCTATCTATTATCTATCTATCTATCTATCTAATTGTCTAAGGGGCACTTCCGTCTGTTTGTCTGTCTGTCTGTCTGCTTGTCTGTCACATAACGCGGCATAATGTCCGGCATAACGCGGTGTAACGCAGTCTGTTAACGCTGCTATTAACACTGTGTGACAAACTTTTTACTATTGATGCTGCCTATGCAGCATCAATAGTAAAAAGATATAATGTTAAAAATAATTAAAAAAAAATGGTGCTATTCTCACCCTCCGGCGTCCACAGACGCGAGACCGTTAAGTCATCTGGGTAATTTCGCAATGCATCTCTGGGAACGGAAGCTGGCGGTAGCCGCGCGCACATCGGTGGATGCCGGAGGGTGAGTATATAACTATTTTTTATTTTATTTCTTTTTTTTAACAGACATATGGTGCCCACACTGCTGTATGCTACGTGGGCTATGTTATATACTGTGTGGGCTGTGTTATTTACTACGTGGCTGTGCTATATACTACGTGGCTGTGGTATATGCGTGGCTGTGCTATATACTACATTTCTATGCCATATACTACGTGGCTGTCTGTGTTATATAGTACGTGGGCTGTGTTATATACTATGTTATATACTATGTGCCTGTGCTATATACTACGTGGCTGTGTTATATACTGCATGGGCTGTGCTATATACTACGTGGGCTGTGTTATATACTATGTGGCAGTGCTATATACTACGTGGCTGTGCTATGTACTACGTGGCTGTGTTATATACTACGTGGGCTGTGCTATATACTGCATGGGCTGTGCTATATACTACGTGGGCTGTGTTATATACTACGTGGCTGTGCTATATACTACATGGCTGTGCTATATACTACATGGCTGCTATATACTATGTGGCTGTGCTATATACTACGTGGCTGTGCTATATACTACGTGGCTGTGCTATATACTACATGGCTGTGCTATATACTACGGGCTGTGCTATATACTACGTGGCTGCTATATACTACGTGGCAGTCTGTGTTATATAGTACGCGGGCTATGTTATATACTAGGTGGCTGTGCTATATACTATGTGGCTGTGCTATATACTACGTGGCTGTGTTATATACTAAATGGCTGTGCTATATACTACGTGGCTGTGCTATATACTACGGGTTGTGCTATATACTACGTGGCTGTGTTATATACTACGTTGCTGTGTTATATACTACGTGGCTGTGTTATATACTACGTGGAGGTGCTATATCCTGCACCCCGAACCCCCAACATCCTGCGAACAATCAGTGACAGATGCAGTCCAGCCGCAAATTGACGTGGGATTTAAACCACGCTTCGCTGATTGGTCGCGCCCGGCTGGCCGCGACCAATCAGCGATATTGCCGTGGTATTTAAAGACCGCTTCGTTCATTGGTCGTGCTCGGCCGCGACCAATCAGCGATATTGGCGTGGAATTTAAACACGGCTTCAGTCATTGGTCGTGCACGGCCAGCCGCGACCAATCAGCAACAGGCGCAGTCCGGCCGCAAATTGGCGCCAGATTTGAACCACGCTTCGCTGATCGGCCAGCCGGTCACGACCAATCAGCGATATTGGCACGGAATTTAACCCCCTCTCACAGCGCGAAGTACGTATATACATACATACATACATATTCTAGAATACCCGATGCGTTAGAATCGGGCCACCATCCAGCATATACACTGTGTTCGAAATTATTATGCACAAAGAGTTTCGGAGTGATAAGGTTAGAATGTTTTTGTTTGTCATGTAAACTCATTGATGGTGATGTGTGTCAGGGCTCTTTATATCACGGAAAGCAATTGCAGATACCTGTGCACATTAGTTTGGCCGGTGTGTTCAAATAAAGGCAAGACTACTTAAGAAGGCTGTTCCACATTATTAAGCAGCCTACATTTTTGGCCAAAATGGGAAAGAAAAAGGATGTGTCGGCTGCTGAGAAGCAACAAATTGTGGAGTATTTAGGTCAAGGCATGACTACAATCAACACTGCCAAGACACTTCATCGTGATAACCGCACAGTCAAGAAGTATGTAGCTGATTCCCAGCATACACGTTTGCGTGCTGATAAGGAAAAACTGAGGACTCTTTCCAACAGGCAATTGCGTAAGGTTAAAAGAGCAGCTGCAAAAATGCCTTATCATAGCAGCAGACAAGTTTTTGAAGCTGCTGGTGCCTCCAACGTCCCCAGAACAACAAGATGCAGGGTCCTCCAGAGGTTTGTATGTAAGCCTTCCTGTCGACCAGCTCTATCCACTGCACACAAGCAGAAACGGCTCCAGTGGGCCAAACGATACATGAAGACTGACGTCCAAACTGTTTTGTTCACCGATGAGTGCCGTGATGGTCCAGATGGATGGAGTGGAGGATGGCTGGTTGATGGACACCCCATGAAAACTCGGCTAAGGCGCCAACAAGGAGGAGGTGGAGTAATGGTTTGGGCTGGAATCATGGGGAGAGAGATTGTCGGCCCCTTTATGATCCCTGGAGGGGTAAAGATGAACTCCATAATCTATGTGGAGTCTATAAAACAAGACTTCCTGCCATGGTTCAAGAGGAAGAACCGTGCTTTCCGCAGCAAGATCATTTTCATGCATCTGCATCTCTGGCTGCTATGGGCATAAAAGAGGACAAACTTATGGTGCGGCCACCATCTTCCCCTGACCTCAACCCCATTGAGAACCTCTGGAGCATCATCAAAAGGAGGACCTATGATGGCGGGAGGCAGTTCACAACTAAGCAACAGCTCTGGGAGGGGATTCTGTCCACATGCAAAACAATTGGAGCAGAAACCATCCAAAAACTGACAAATTCAATGGACGAGAGAGTTCAGAAGCTTCTTTCCAACAAGGGGTCCTATGTGCAAACGTAACATCACCTAGAATAAAGTTTTCACTTGAAAACTGTTTGATTTCATTTCATAATAAGCTGATAATGCTTATAACTTCACCATTGACCATTTTTTTTGGTTCAAAATTAGATAAAAAAGGTTGAAAACTTTGCTGTGCATAATAATTTGGAAAATGCATTTTGAATGTTTTTTTTTTTTTTTTTTTTTAAAGATACTGTTTTCATAGGCAGTTTGTTCCGAAACATTGCAATTATACTAGAATAGTAGATGACTGGAAAATAACAATGACTGCAATTCAGATAGGTAATTTAGAGAAAATACGGGGAAATATTATGTGCATAATAATTTGGAATACAGTGTATATATATTATGGACATGAAATTACTTGTGTTAAAGGGGAAATTCAAATCCCAGAGAGAAAGGAGAGTCTGGGAATATAAACTGATGACGACCTTTGACACTCTAAATGCAGGAATGAATGTGTCACACGGATTTATGTTTTTTTACATCAACTAAGGAACTTGCCCCTCAGACCATGAAGGGTCACCACAACAGAGACCCTAATCACAGGACAATAAAACAATAATTGGCCCAATATTTATGGACATAACTGTTTATCACCCATGGTAATTCTGCTTCATGTCACCTGGCTTATCCATGGTGTTTTTTTTTTTTTTTCTATACGATGTTGTGCATAAATATGTGATTCTTCAGATTTTGCATTAGTCTTTGCCTGATGAAGAGACCTGTGTAGTCTCGAAAGCTGCAATTTGTTATCATCTTTTCAGTTGGCCATTAGAAGGTATCAACCACTGAGGACTCTCAATTCTAAATATTTTTCTATCTACTGGCTAACACGGTACCAATATATATTTCTTTCCTTTCCTTTCCATGCAGTTCACCTTTCTACCACCAGAGAGCAGCAGCTCCATTGATATCTCAGTATTCACAGCAATCACCTAATAACAATAATAATTAATTATTACATAAAATAACAAATATTTACCTAAAGCATGAAAGAACTGGTCAAAAATACAAAGTAATATGTAATGCTGGGAGAAAAATGCGAACCACCCCAGATGGGACTCGAACCCACAATCCCTGGCTTAGGAGGCCAGTGCCTTATCCATTAGGCCACTGGGGCTGATGAGGTTTGGTTGGGTACAGCGGCCATAGATCTATTCTCCCTGATCTCAGGTATGTGGCTTATACTGGAGCTGATGTGGGGGGATCATGCTGTACTGAGGGATCTGTACTCATAAAGCAAGATGTCCGGGAGCAGAAGCCAGAACTGCAACTCCGGCCGCCTCCTGCTGAATGCAGCACTGCATCATGTGCATCACCTGCATGTGCAGTCAGGATGGCCGAGCGGTCTAAGGCGCTGCGTTCAGGTCGCAGTCTCCCCTGGAGGCGTGGGTTCGAATCCCACTTCTGACATCTTTTTGCTTTCAATGTATAAAATGTATTCCTAGGGCTCTGCGCAGTATATATGAGAATATGATCAATCCATTGCTTCATTAACTCTAACCTATAGTGGGTACAGGGGTCTTGTACTTAGCGGGGGCTCAGAAGGTCCCCTATGACAAAATAAATACAATTGAAGACCTGTAATAGTTGGGAGACCCTATGGAGATATTAATTATTAATTAAACTCATACAAATTATCGCTCCTGAAACCCAACTAGCATGCATAGGATGGAGACCACTCACTGGATTCAGCCTTGTAGCATCCAGTAATGTACAGGAGTAACTTTGCTATTCACATGGCATTTCTTGTTTGGTCCCAGTATAATGGTATTAATCAGTGTGTATGGTGACGTGTGTGGGAAGTGTGTGGTCTCTGGTCAAGGGTTGCTCATGGGACTCCAATTACGGGGTATGTTGACCACCATTGATCTGAGGTATATGTAGAGCTGACAACTCCTCCGGTGAGGGCCGGCTACAGGTGTTCCTGGGCCCCTTTAACACATTCCACGATTCATGATGCACAGATACGGCAGAGAAATATAGATATAGTACAATGCCGAAGATTTCACTTCTTACATTACATGAGTGATATCTATTGTAAACTCTACACTAGCTCAGAAACCGGACAGTATAGTCCTCTATACAGTATTATAGGCACCACATAACGCTCCATACAGAATAATGAGCCCCATATAATGCTCCATACAGTATAATGAGCCCCATATAATGCTCCATACAGAATAATGAGCCCCATATAATGCTCCATACAGTATAATGAGCCCCATATAATGCTCCATACAGAATAATGAGCCCCATATAATGCTCCATACAGTATAATGAGCCGCCTATAATGCTCCATACAGTATAATGAGCCCCATATAATGCTCCATACAGAGTAATGGACCCAATATAATGCTCCACACAGTATAATGAGCCCCATATAATGTTTCATACAGTATAATGAGCCCCATATACCCATATAATGCTCCATACATAATGGGCCCCATATAATGCTCCATGCAGTATTATAGGCACCACATAGCGCTCCATACAGAATAATAGACCCAATATAATGCTCAACACAGTATAATGATCCCCATATAATGCTCTATACAGTATAATGAGCCCCATAAAATGCTCCATACATAATGGGCCCCACATAATGCTCCAGACAGTAAATGATGGGCCCAGTATATTGCTCCATACAGAATGGGCCCCATATAATGCTCCACTATATGATGGGCCCTATATATTGCTCTATTTATAATGGGCCCTATATAGTGCAAACAAACATTAAAAAAAAATACCTTCTCCTCGCTGGTCTGCTTTAGACTCCTCAGCGTCACCAGCTCTCTGCAGTGTGACTGTTCAGAGCAGAGACTGCACTTTAGTGAAGTCGTCCTCTGACCTGAAACGTCACAGAGTCAGTCACGTGGGGCCTGTACGCGCTGCCTGCCTTTCGTATGTGGGCCTGGTGCGCTACCTGTAGTTCGCAAGTGGGGCTGGTCTGCGCTGTCCGCTGTTCGCACGTGGGGCCTGAACGTGGTGCCTGCCATTCGCACGTGGGGCCAGTGCCTGCTATTTGCACGTGGGGCTGGTCCGCGCTGCCAGCTGTTCGAACGTGGGGCTGGTCTGCGCTGCCTGCCGTTCGCACATGGGGCTGGTGCGCTGCCTGCCATTCGAACATGGGGCTGGTCCGCGCTGCCTGCCGTTCACACGTAGGGCCTGTACATGGTGCCTGCCATTTGCACGTGGGGCCGGTGCCCGCTGCCTGCCGTTTGCACGTGGGGCCTGTGCCAGGCTGCCTGCCGTTTGCACATGGAGCCTGTACGTGGTGCCTGCCATTTGCACATGGGGCCGGTGTCCGCTGCCTGCCGTTTGCACGTGGGGCCAGTGCCCGCTTCCTGCCATTGGCACGATGAGGGGGTCTGTGCGCGCTGCCTGCCGTTCGCTCGTGGGGCTGGTCCGCGCTGCCTGCCTTTCGCATTTGGGGCTGGTCCGCGCTGCCTGTGCAGCGCCCCAGAGATCTGGCCGTTGCAGTATGACACTCTGCCGCTAAGGGGAGTGATGGTACGTCTGATGGCACTGAAGGAATTCTACTGACCAGGTATCACCAGCACACATTACACTTCACACTCCGGCCACTAGGGAGAGCAAAAGGCTTTATTTATTGGGCCACTCCTCACACTGGCAAAACTAGGGGCTGGGGAGGAAGTTAGTCAGAAGCTGACTGGGTTGGATTCAGGCAACATCCCGTGGCAGGGGGTGTTGCAGGGAGAAGACACAGGGGGTCCCTGTCGGGCGTGGGAACCTGGCAGGTGCCTAGCGAACAGAGCAGAACGTTACGGAACCGCGCCTGCACTACCTTGCGGCGGTATCCTAAGAGAGAGAGACACGAAGCGAAGGGTATTGTGGAACAGTGAGAAACGAGATCAAGCACAAAGGAGAGCCAGTAGGAGTCGTGCCGTGAGACCGAGGCAACATCCTACTGAGGCGAGTAGCCAGTAGCCAGAACACCGCGGAAGTAACTGACTCTAGGCCTTACTTCGAACTCCGCAGGACAGTTAATTATAGGTTGGCTGTCTACCTTAAATTTCCTACGAAGACATAGGGGGCAACGCGTGGAGAGGGGCATCTCTAGGGTCCCAGAAGAGCTCCTAACCTTCCCGTCATGCGGGTGCGTCCTAGCCATAACATACCTGGGGGACGAGAAACTAGTAACATCTGGAACAAGAGAGAGAAAGAATTAGAAAGAACGAACGAACGAGAACAGAAGTTGTGAGGACTATTCCGAATGCTCAGCAGGGTAGCACTACAACACACAGGCGCTAGTGGTAGGCACTGATTTCCACCTGCAAAGGGAACTCTGGATGTGCCCATCGGACCGGCCGGTCTCAGATAGCCCTGTTAAGCGTGCTCTGGATTGAGGATCCTGAAGTCTTCAGTAAAGAGGTAAAGAGACTGCAACCCTGTGTCCTCGTTATTGTCTGCACCTCACACCATCGCCATCTACATCACTGGGAAGCCCTGGGGACACACTTCACCTGTGGGAAGGTATACCATCCAGCTGCCATTCCATCACCCCAGCGGACCCCAAGCAGCGTCGGTCATCCTGACCGAACACCACAGGTGGCGTCACGAAACCTTGACAGACTCCTATCACCTTTTATTGGACGCCCCTTAGCAGGGTCACGGACCGGGTCCAGCCACCGTGACAACCCCAGAACTGAGACAGAAAGGACCGGTACCAAGTAACCTGTGGCCTTGTGTCTGGGGGCGATCCACCTGCCGTTCGCATTTGGGGCTGGTCTGCGCTGCCTGCCGTTCGCATGTGGAGCTGGTATGCGCTGCCTGCCGTTCGCACTTGGGGCTGGTCCGCGCTGCCTGCCGTTCGCACGTGGGGCTGGTCCGCGCTGCCTGCCGTTCGCACGTGGGGCTGGTCCGCGCTGCCTGCCGTTCGCACGTGGGGCTGGTCCGCGCTGCCTGCTGTTCGCACGTGGGACTGGTTCGTGCTGCCTGCCGTTTGCATGTGGGGCTGGTCCGCGCTGCCTGCCAGTTGAACGGTTGACTTTAAATGTGACTCTCACTGTGCTTAACAAGTAATGAGGAACCATTAATTATTGTTATTATCATTTATTTATATAGCACCATTAATTCCATGGTGCTGTACATGAGAAGGGGTTACATCAAAATACAAATATCACAGTAAATAAAACAACAATTACAGACTGATACAGAGGGGAGAGGACCCTGCCATTGTGGACTTACATTCTACAGGATGGTGGGGAAGGAGACAGTAGGTTGAGGGTTGCAGTAGCTCCGATGGTGTGGAGGTGGCCGTGTGGTCATTACAGGCTGTAAGCTTCATTGAAGAGGTGGGTTTTCAGGTTCCATTTGAAGGATCCAAATGTGGTGGATAACCGGATGTGTTGGGGCACAGAATTCCAGAGGATGGGGGATATTCGGGAGAAGTCTTGGAAGCAATTGGGTGAGGAGCGAATGTGGCGCCCCAGGGTCCTGGTCGTCACAGTAGCATTGCTTTCCTCCCAGGGAGAGTGATGTTACGCTTGAAGGCAAGAAGGGATAACTGCAACCAGGCACCAAAAACATGCAACACATTGACACTCCAGGCCACTAGGGGGAGCTTTTGAACCTATTTACTAGGTGACATATATATATATATATATATATACATACATACACATTGGTAGTCTGTAGGGAGAGTGAGTTCAGTCTTGCCAGGAAACAGACTGCATCAGTCTGAGGCTGAAGAGGGTTTACGGAGCTGTGTAGTCGCAGTGCTCCGGCTCCTGGAAAGAGACAATAAGAAAGCCAAATACATTGCAGAGAGCATGCAGGAGAGCAAAGCACATGAGAGAATACCGGGGGAGACCAGCCCCGAGCAGGCTGCCTCCTTCTGAGGCGCAGAGACCGGTAGCCGGAATACCGAGGTTGTAGGGACCTCTATGGCTTACATCAGGGACCGGCAGGACAGCTGAACTCCACGTTACCTGTCCGACCTAACACCCAGGAGGCACGGTGGCACCCCTCAGAGGCCGGGGCGTGTTAGAGTCCTTATAAACAACCTCAAGCCACCAGTCATACAGGTTATGTCCTATCCTACCCTGGGGAAAGAGAGAGAAAGATAACATCTGTGAGGACCTTACGTGAAGCCTAGGCAGTAAGGGACTACAACACCACGGCGCTAGAGGAAGGCTTTTGATTTCCACCTGGAAAAGGGGACTCCTAACTTGCCTTCAAGCCGGCCGTATCCTATCTACCCTGTGATCTGGTGCCCTGGACTTTGGCTGCCTGAAGACTTCAGTAAACAAGGTAAAGAGACTGCAAACATGTGTCCTCACTCTTTACTGCGCCATTCACCATCTACCATCCACACCACGGGAACCCTGGGGACACACTTCACCTGTGGGAAGTTATACCATCTAGCTGCCATAACATCACCCCAGAGGACCCCTTAAAGCAGCGTCGGTCCCCACTGACCAAATACCAGAGGTGGCGTCACGAACAAACTTTATTCCCTTTAAAGACCTTCCCCTTTTTCATGGGCGCTCAGGGCCATAGAACCGGTCGCCACCGTGACATCCTCCTTTGAACACCGGACCCGGTACCGAGTACCCCACGGCCCAGGCAGGGCAACTCAAGAATATGCGTGGAGGAGAGAAAGAGAATAAATATACAGAGGAGAAAGGTTATGGATGGCTTTGTAGGTCAGTGTTAGTGGTTTAAACTGGATACGCTGGGAAATTGGGAGCCAGTGAAGGGATTTGCAAAGAGGAAAAGCAGGAGTGTAGCGAGGAGAGAGATTAATTAGTCGGGCAGCAGAATTAACGACGGACTGGAGGGGTGCAAGAGTGTTAGAGGGTAGGCCACAAAGGAGGATGTTGCAGTAGTGGAGGTGAGAGATGATTGGGGCATGCACAAGCGTTTTGGTAGAGTGAGGGTTGAGTAAAGGACAGATTCTGGAAATATTTTTGAGCTGGAGGGGACAGGAGGTGGCGAGAGCTTGGATGTGTGGTTTAAAGGACAGGGCAGAGTCAAGGGTTACTCAGAGGCAGGGGATTACCGGAACGGGGGAAAGTGTGAATTAATTTATTGCGATAGATCAGGTAGAGAAGATGTGCGAGATGGAGGAAAGATAATTAGTTTGGTTTTGTCCACATTGGATTGGTTTGAGGAAGCGAGAGGAGAAGAAGGAGGATATGGCTGATAGACACTCTAGGATTCTGGACAGCAGAGGGGTGACATCTGGGCCAGAGAGGTAGATCTGAGTGTGATCAGCATATAGATGGTACTGGAAGCGCTGTAGCTGGACAAAGCGCTCGGGTCAAGGGATGGCTTTTAGAGGATAGGTGTGATTGTGGCATGTTTGAAAGCAGAGGGGAAAGTACCAGAAGTTAGTGATAGGTTAGGGATGGGATTAGTGTTGTGGAGGAGGTGGGATGGGGTCAAGTGCACAAGTGGTGAGGTGTGATTTGGCGAGAAGATGAGTAAGCTGTCCTTCAGTGATTTTGGAGAGGGAAGTTATGTGGTTAGGGCATTGGTCGGGTATACAAAGGGGTTGTGGTGGTCGGACAACAAAGACTTGCCTTGTTTGGGCTATCTTATTTTTGAAGTGTGTGGCAAAGTCCTCAGCAGAGATTAAGGAAGTCGGAGGGGGCAGTGGTGGGTGGAGGAGGGAGTTAAAGGTGTTGAACAACTGTTTGGGGTTGTGGGATAAAGAAGATACGAGGGTTGTGAAATAGGCCTGTTTAGCAGAGGTGAGGGCTGATTTGAATGCGAATGTTGCTTGTTTGAATGCGGTCAATTTATCTTGTAAATGCGTTTTCTTCTAACGCCGTTCTGCAATTCTGGATACTTGCCGACGCTTTTTAGTGATGTTATTGTGCCAGGGTTGTCTATTGATTCGTCGCACTCTGCTATGCATGACTGAGGCGACTGACTCGATGGCTGATGCCAGAGTGGCATTGTAGAAAGCAGTGGCAGTGTCTGTGTCATGGAGTAAAGCTATAAAGGACAGTGGCTGAATAGTCAGAGTGTGCAAGGGTCTAGATGTGCAAGGTTCCTGCGTGGGTGTGCATGTTGCTGGACATTGGTGACAGGTGTACAGGACAGTGATGAGAAAGTGAGTAGATGGTGGTCAGATAGAGGGAGAGGGGAGGTGGTGAAGTTAGATAGGGAGCAGAAACGGGTGAAGACCAGGTCTAATGTGTGTCCGTCTGTGTGAGTGGCTGAGGAGGACCACTGAGTAAGTGCAGCGCCCCAGAGACCTGGTCGTTGCAGTATGTCGCTCTGCCACTAAGGGGAGTGATGGTATGTCTGATGGCACTAAAGGAGTTCACCTGACCAGGTATCACAGTCACACACTACATTTCACACTCCGGCCACCAGAGGGAGCAAAAGGTTCTATTTATTAGGCCACTCCTCACACTTTGGTAAAACTGGGGGTTGGATAGAAAGTTAGGCAGAAGCTGGCTGGGTTTTGTCCAGGCAACATCCCGTGGCAGGGGGTGTTGCGGGGAAGATTCAGAGGGGTCCCTGTCAGGCGTGGGAACCTGGCAGTGAGTTAGTGACAAGGACAGATCGTTACAGAACCGCGCCTGCACAACCGTGCGGCGGCCTCTAAAGAAAGGACACAAAGCGAAGTATATTGTGGAGAAGTGAGAAACGAGATCAAAGCACAAAGGAGAGCCAGTAGGAGTCGCGCCCCGAGATCGGCAACATCCTACTGAGGCGCGTAGACGGTGGCCAGAACGCCGAGGACGTAACTGACTCCAAGCATTACTTCAAACAGAGGCAGGACAGTTGATTATAGGTTGGCTGTCTAACATACATCACCTAAGAAGACATAGGGGGCAAGTGTGGAGAGGGGCGTCTCTAGGGTCTCAGAATAGCGCCGAGCCTTCCCGTCAAACGGGTGCGTCCTAGCCATAACAAACAGGGGGACGAAGCAGAACATCAGAATAGAAACGACAGTTGTGAGGACTATCCCGAATGCTCAGCAGGGTAGCACTACAACACACAGGCGCTAGTTGCTAGGCACTGATTTCCACCTGTAAAGGGAACTCTGGATGTGCCTTCGGACCGGCCGGTCTCAGACAGCCCTGTTAACAGTGCTCCGGATTGAGGATCCTGAAGTCTTCAGTAAAGAGGTAAAGAGACTGCAACCTTGTGTCCTCGTTATTAACTGCGCCTCACATCATCGCCACCTACACCACTGGGAAGCCCTGGGGATACACTTCACCTGTGGGAAGGTAAACCATCTAGCTGCCATTCCATCACCCCAGCGGATCCCAAAGCAGCGTCGGTCGCCCTGACCGAACACCACAGGTGGCGTCACGAACCCTTGACAAACTACCATCAACCCTTTCATTGGACGCCCCTTAGCAGGGTCACAGACCGGGTCCCGCCACCGTGACAACCCCAGAACTGAGACAGAGAGGACCGGTACCGAGTAACCTGTGGCCCTGTGTCTGGGGGTGCTCCATAAGTCCAAAAGATGAAGTAAGAGACAGTAGTTTGGAGGTTGCTGGCTGGCAGGTGTCAATGGGGATGTTGAAGTCACCCATAATGATGGTGGGAATGTCAGCAGACAGAAAGTGAAGGAGTCAGTTGGAGAATTGGTCAATAAAGGCAGTGGTCGGACCCGGAGGTCGGTATATGACGGGCATTTGGAGGCTGCAGGGAGAGTAGATGCATTCAAGTGGACTTCAAAAGAGGGGAGGATAAGGGAGGGTAGAGGTGGAATTCGGTTAAAGGTACAGTTGGAAGAAAGGAGAAGGCCCACTCTTCCACCATGTCTGTTGCCAGGATGAGGAGTGTGGGTGAAGTGGAGGCCACCGTAACATAGTGCAGCAGGGGAGGCTGTGACAGAGGGTGTTAGCCATGTTTCTGTGAGGCCAAGGAAGGAAAGATTACGAGAGGTAAAGAGGTCGTGAATCAAGTGGAGTTTATTGTAGACGGAGCGGGCATTCCAGAGTGCTCCAGAGAGAGGGTACAGGGGGGTGGGCATCAGGGGCACGAATTTGAGGTGGGCAAGATTTCGGGTGTTTATGTTGGGTTGGGAGCGATAGAAGGGGGTAATAATGGGAGGTATGAGCTGTGGGGGCCCAGGATTGGGAGATAGGTCGCCAGCAGTGAGAGAGAGAGCAGGTGGGAGAAGGAGAGTGGCCTGTTATAGGGATTTCTTGGCTCATTGCTATGATATGCCATCACTTGACTTTTGGATATAGGACGGACTCCCACTCTACCCTAAAACAACCATAACTACAGAAAACCTCGACACTGGAATAAATACACAAAACACATTATTTTGGTTGTCAAAATGGCCACAGCTTTATTTATATAACAGGATTAATACAACCACAGTAGGAGTCAGGTGAAGTGCTCATACATTGGGATTCACAAGTACTATGATAGCCCAGCTGTCTGACATACAGCACCAGGACAGACAGCCATAAAGGGCGGCACCAGGACAGACAGCCATAAAGGGGCGGCACCAGGACAGACAGCCATAAAGGGGCGGCACCAGGACAGACAGCCATAAAGGGGCGGCACCAGGACAGACAGCCATAAAGGGGCGGCACCAGGACAGACAGCCATAAAGGGCGGCACCAGGACAGACAGCCATAAAGGGGCTGCACCAGGACAGACAGCCATAAAGGGGCGGCACCAGGACAGACAGCCATAAAGGGCTGCACCAGGACAGACAGCCATAAAGGGGCTGCACCAGGACAGACAGCCATAAAGGGGCTGCACCAGGACAGACAGCCATAAAGGGGCGGCACCAGGACAGACAGCCATAAAGGGGCTGCACCAGGACAGACAGCCATAAAGGGGCTGCACCAGGACAGACAGCCATAAAGGGGCGGCACCAGGACAGACAGCCATAAAGGGGCGGCACCAGGACAGACAGCCATAAAGGGGCTGCACCAGGACAGACAGCCATAAAGGGGCGGCACCAGGACAGACAGCCATAAAGGGGCTGCACCAGGACAGACAGCCATAAAGGGCGGCACCAGGACAGACAGCCATAAAGGGGCTGCACCAGGACAGACAGCCATAAAGGGGCGGCACCAGGACAGACAGCCATAAAGGGGCTGCACCAGGACAGACAGCCATAAAGGGGCGGCACCAGGACAGACAGCCATAAAGGGGCGGCACCAGGACAGACAGCCATAAAGGGGCTGCACCAGGACAGACAGCCATAAAGGGGCGGCACCAGGACAGACAGCCATAAAGGGGCTGCACCAGGACAGACAGCCATAAAGGGCGGCACCAGGACAGACAGCCATAAAGGGGCTGCACCAGGACAGACAGCCATAAAGGGGCGGCACCAGGACAGACAGCCATAAAGGGGCTGCACCAGGACAGACAGCCATAAAGGGGCGGCACCAGGACAGACAGCCATAAAGGGGCGGCACCAGGACTGACAGCCATAAAGGGCGGCACCAGGACAGCCAGCCATAAAGGGGCTGCACCAGCACAGACAGCCATAAAGGGGCGGCACCAGGACAGACAGCCATAAAGGGGCGGCACCAGGAAAGACAGCCATAATGGGGCGGCACCAGGACAGACAGCCATAAAGGGGCGGCACCAGGACAGACAGCCATAAAGGGGCGGCACCAGGACAGACAGCCATAAAGGGGCGGCACCAGGAAAGACAGCCATAATGGGGCGGCACCAGGACAGACAGCCATAAAGGGGCGGCACCAGGACAGACAGCCATAAAGGGGCGGCACCAGGAAAGACAGCCATAATGGGGCGGCACCAGGACAGACAGCCATAAAGGGGCGGCACCAGGAAAGACAGCCATAATGGGGCGGCACCAGGAAAGATAGCCATAAAGGGGCGGCACCAGGACAGTTATAAAGGGGCGGCACCAGGACTGACAGCCATAAAGGGGCGGCACCAGGACAGACAGCCATAAAGGGGCTACACCACTATTAGAATTCAACAAACAGTATTTTACATTATTTATAAGTTACCATTTATCTCTATGCTTCTCTCTCCACCTGTTTACAGCAGCTCTTCCTTTCCCTTTTGTTCCCTTGCCTTTCCCATTCTTTTTCTTCCCCTCCTGCCTCTTAAATATTTTATATATAAGGTATCTTATACATGGAGCGTAACCCCTTTCCCTCGCCTATCCTGTGCAGACCAATCGTTTTCATTTTCCTGCTAGCCCTTTAATTTTTTCTCTTTCCCTTTTCCCCCCCATTTTCCTTAAACCATATTTTCCTACCCCCTCCATCCTTAACCCTTTCCTCCCTTTATTTCGCTTATATCTTTCATCCCTTTACATTTCGCTTTTTTGCTTTTATTCAGTCCTCCCCTCCTTTTTCTTTACCTCATTTATGTAAAAAAATCCTTAATATAAAATACTTTAGCAAAGAAGGCTCCTGAGGGCGCCCAAGCACGCCGCTGAACTGTACGGTTTTGGTTTTTGCAGCTTTTGTTTTCTCTTTTTTTTCCTATGTGGAGCTGAAAAAAAGGCTGGCATCACTACCTACCATAAGGCTGGACGACCCCTTTAATTTGCTTCTGATGTTACTTCTATTAGTCTAAATTCAGAATAAAATAAAGAATTGACATGCATTTTTTAAAAAAACAACACATTAAATACATTTTATCTGCTCCTTGAGGAGATTTTGCCCCTTCTTGCAGCTGCACAGATGCCAAGGAAGTCAATAATGAGCACGACCTTTGTTTTTTTGACTTGTGTGTATTATCTTTGGTACAGTGAAATCCCATAAAAAAAGAATGGAATGACACCAGGGGTTGTGCCAGACATGATATTTGGACAGAGGAACTTACAGCTGTGTTATACTTTTTTTGGTTTCCTGATAAGTGCAGTGGCTTCTCATAGACTGTAGGTGTCACTGTTGTTTGTATCATTAATGGCCATGGATGGCACAATCCTTCACTTATTCATTTGCTGGAAGTTGTGGTTCCTCAACAGATCCAGGGGTTGAGTCGTATCGCAAAATTCAATATCTATAACCTGGATCTTTTATTCCGAGCGTCAACTAATCTGGCATTTGCCTAAACATAGGATTAGCATAATTCTTCATTTTTGTCCAGGGTCGTCTTCATCAGAAATTGTATTGCGCCATGAAAGATGGCGGCACTATAAAAATCAGATGATTGTTTCATATAGGCTGACATCAGCAGTTACTGGCACAATTGCGCAAGTCTCCCATCCCCCTCTTCCAACCCCAAAGAGATTATGGGGTGCCGATGGGTCGTCATAACAGCCGGGGACCTTCTAAAAGCCCTCATGGTGGCCATCTCCATACTTCTTGTAATTCGCAGCCAACCTTAGTCCCCATATCACCCCCTTAAACCTGTTAAAATTGGAGAAAGAAAAAAAAAAAAAAAAAGCGTGTTTGGTATCGCCGCGTCAATAAAAATCCAATCTATGAAAATAGAACATTAAATAACTCAACAGTAAACGGCATAAAGCGGGAAAAAAAATTGGAAAGCCAAATTTACAATTATAAAAATTGATGAAAACATCGTATGTGCCCCAAACTGGAATCAATAATAAGCCCAGACGGATGGAAAAAAAAAAAAAGAAAAAAGTTACGGGTCTCTGAGAACGTAGACACATTTTTACTGCACAATGAGCACTGTAAAGTCAAAACGTCAAAAATTAATTTTCTTAAAATATTTTTTTTGGCCATTTTACCGCACTTAGAATTTTTATTTCTATTTTCCAATATGTTGTAAAATAAACGAACGAGCTCTCGTCGATGAGAAAAACAATAAACGTGGCTCTTGGAAGATGAGAAAGAGAAATGAAAATGCAAAAATAGTTTTTTTTTAGCCCCATGTGTGACTTATTCGAGGAAGTCTACAAAGTCCAGTATATGCGCTCCTGACTTTGGGGTTAGTAGCTCTCTAACATCAGCTCTGCTTTCATCCGTTTTTTCCATCAGTGTCTCGGCGGTGATTATACATGTAAACATGCCCTGTGTTTTCCTCTGCAGGCCAACAGCGGCCCCGGAATGAGCGGCTGCCAATTTTTCATCGCTTGCTGTAAGCGCGATTGGCTGGATGGGAAGCATGTGGGTTTTGCGAGTGTTCGGTTACACAATAGCCCAGACCCCACAAACGCATTACTTTCCACTAAGATCTGTAACAAAGGCTCGGGTTGTAAGGCAGCGAGTACGTACAATACGACTGTTGTGATCCTGCGCCGAGATTTGCGGAGGCTTCATGTGGCATTAAGACCGCGGCTGAATTATCTGCATTTGTTATTGTGTTGTGTAGCGCCATGGTATTTGCCAAAATGAACATTAATCTCGTGCCTCATTACAGATTAAATCCAGTTTCCTTACTCCACGCACAATGACCTTTATCCACGTTTATCTCTACACAAACACGTACCCATGTACCGATCATGCACATTTCACGTTGCTCTGGCACCGATTGCATGGACACAGATGTCTGATAGCATCAGAAACAAATATCTGCACCCAATCCTGCCAAGATGGGCTGGATCAGGCACCTGATGATCAGAAATCACTGGACACAAATGGATCAGAGCCCAGTGGTGTATGTTTTACTCTGAAAAAAATTGTCTGGTTTAGAGAAAATCCTTCCTGGCACTGTATGTCTGGAATGACAAGTCCTAGAGGCCGGTCCTCTGTGACATGCTCCACCTTGCTCACTTCCCAGTGGTTTGCTCCACCTTGGCTTGGTCTCAGTGGCTTGCTCCACTATGCTCGGTCCCCAGTGGCTTTCTCCACCTTGCTTGGTCCCCAGTGGCTTGCTCCACCGTGCTCAGTTCCAAGTGGCTTGCTCCACCGTGCTTGGTCGCCAGTGGCTTGCTCCACCTTGCTCGGTTCCCAGTGGCTTGCTCCACCTTGGCTTGGTCTCAGTGGCTTGCTGCACCTTGCTTGGTCCCCAGTGCCTTGCTCCACCGTGCTCAGTTCCAAGTGGCTTGCTCCACCGTGCTCAGTTCCAAGTGGCTTGCTCCACCGTGCTTGGCCCTCAGTGGCTTGCTCCACCGTGCTCAGTTCCAACTGCCTTGCTCCACCGTGCTTGGCCCTCAGTGGCTTGCTCCACCTTGCTCAGTTCCCAGTGGCTTGCTCCACCTTGCTCAGTTCCCAGTGGCTTGCTCCACCTTGCTCAGTTCCCAGTGGCTTGCTCCACCTTGCTTGGTTCCCAGTGGCTTGCTCCACCTTGGCTTGGTCTCAGTGGCTTGCTCCACCGTGCTCAGTTCCAAGTGGCTTGCTCCACCGTGCTTGGTCCTCAGTGGCTTGTTCCACCTTGCTAGGTCCTCAGTGGCTTGCTCCACCTTATAATAATATAATAATCATTTTTATTTATATAGCGCCAACATATTCTGCAGCACTTTAAAATTAAGCGGGGACATGTACAGACAATAAATTCAATGCAACTTAAGACAATTTAAACATTAGGGGTGAGGTCCCTGCTCGCAAGCTTACAATCTACAAGGAAATGGGGGGGGGACACAATAGGAGAAAAAAGTGCTTGTTGTTTCAGGTCTGGCAATCATAATAAATAGGGATTTCAATAGTCAAGTATCAAGTGCAGTTATCGTGTGCATGGAGGGTGTGGAGACAGATGAATAGTAGGGTGCAGATTCAGAGTAATATTTGGAAGGAGGGAACAGGACAAAGTTAGGTTACTGAGTAGTTGATGTGGTAGGCTTTTTTGAAGAGATGGGTTTTCAAAGCGCGCTTGAATAGGTCAGGGCTAGGTATCAGTCTGATCGTCTGGGGAAGTGCATTCCAGAGAGCTGGTACAGCACGAGGGAAGACTAGGAGATGGAGGTGCGAGGTTCGGATTACGAGGGATGTTAGTCTTAGGTCATTTGTAGAACGGAGGGCACGCGTAGGGCGATAGATGGAGATGAGACAGGATATATAAGGCGGTGCAGAACTGTGGAGAGCTTTGTGGGTGAGAGACCTTGGCTTGGTCTTCAGTGGCTTGCTCTACCTTGGCTTGGTCCTCAATGGTTTGCTCCACATTGGCTCGGTCCTCAGTGGCTTGCTTCACGTTGCTCGGTCCTCAGTAGCTTACTCTACCTTGGCTTGATCCTCAGTGGCTTGCTCTAGCTTGGCTCGGTCCTCAGAGGCTTGCTCCACCATGCTCGGTCCTCAGTAACTTGCTGCACCTTGGCTTGATCCTCAGTAACTTGCTCCAGCTTGGCTCGGTCCTCAGAGGCTTGCTCCACCATGCTCGGTCATCAGTGGCTTGCTCAGTCCTCAGTGGCTTGCCCCACCTTGCTACCCTGGAGGCTGGGAAGAGAGGCTTGAAGAAGTCGCTGGGGACCTGTCTCTACCAATCATCCTATTCACATGGTCCCCAGGTGAAGCATTTTAGAGGGAAACATACAATAGTGCTGCCAGTGTCTGATTTATGCTACATGCAGATATAGGTCCAAGTAGGGGAACACTTGTGCCATAACCTGCAGAATTTAAGTCTGCAAGGACAGAGTCCTCTCCCCTCTGTATCAGTCTGTCATTGTAAAATTTGTTTACTGTAAGTAATATCTGTAACTTTGTATGTAACCCTTTCTCATGTACAGCACCATGGAATTAATGGTGCTATATAAATAAATAATAATGATAATTAGAAGGGCATCTGTCAGCACAAAATGACTGTTCAAACCAAGCACGGGCTCTTGGTGCATCAGGGCTGGGTCAAATATTTCATTACACCTTCCCTCCTGTTTTTCCATCTATCTCTACCCTTCTATGGTTTTATGAAGCCAGAACTGTCCATCAAAGAAGAGGCGGTGGAGATTGTCCGATGAGTGTCATTGCTGTGGCACCTGTCCCTCCTCTATCCTGCTAAAAACTGTCCTCCTGTGACCGATGTGGATGACGCATCCTGTGTCATCCATATAGCCAAATTAAATCTCGCGCCTGCGCAAGGACATCGTCAGCTTGCACAGGCGCACTTTGCTCTGCCCTACTGAAGAACCATTTTGCCCATATTGTTTTGTTCCCTGCTGCCAGATATCACAGAGTTTAATTCCTGCAGTGAGGAACAAAACATTATGGGCAATATGGTTCCGGTAAGCACGAGACATAAAGATGTGTGTCGGCGCATGCACAGTTAGGTTTTAGACTGTCTGCAGTCATGCAGAGAAAAGTGCGCCTGCGCAAGCTGGCGATGTGCCTACGCAGGGGCGAAACTTGGTTCAGCTATATGGAGGACACTGGATGCATCATCCACAGCAGAGGGACGACGTTTAGCAGGGGATGGGTAGGACAGGCGCCGCCGCAAATGACACCCATCAGATCGGACTATGTAAATTTGCATAACTTGATGTAGAATTTCAAAAGTTTTTGGGAGGGATAGAAGGGGAGTCAGGACATAATATAGAACTATCTGGAATGCAGCACGGGCTGAGGAAGGTGGTGGTCTTGGTTCATACATGGAGATACTGGTGACAGGTTCATTTAAAGCTGCAAAATAATCATAAATGAGCGTTGCCCCCAAAAATGCTCGTTTCACGATTTTCTTGCTGTGTAAACAGGTTGCCGATCTCCCGATGAACCCGATTGGGTTGTGCAGTGGGAAAAGCCTCTTGGTGGTGCATTGTCCCATGTAAACAGGACTCGCACTGCTGAGAATAATGGCAGCCGATGTGCCCTCAGAGATCTAGTATAGCATCGTTTACTTTGGTCTGCCCGTGTAAACAGGCATTTAAACGACTACGGATCTGTAAAAGTTCAGCAATCGCTGGTCGTATCATACTGTCGTTCGTTCCAATTAAAAGGACCCAAAAACATATCTTTGCAGAATGCCATCGATATCTTTCCTGTCTTTGACTGAGCTCTTGTAGGAGGACCGGTCCAATGCTTGCATTCTCCATGAAACAACAATTGTGGAGAACCTTCCTCTGTTATTACTTCTGGAAATGTATGACTAATGATAGCTAGGTACAAATATTACTCTTGTCAAGGAGCGGTGTAAAATCAGAGCTGATAGTGTAAGATTGCATAACGACAGACCCTATTGGCATGGGGAAAGGTAACACCCAGTTGTCAATGTAGTCGTATATTCCTGGGAGGTACAAGTGAGGAGCAGCACATCACTTTTCTAGGAATACAAGTTTATGAATGATAGAAGTTTTGCCGAGGCTGCACTACACAGTGATAATGGCCGAGACACAGGTCTTGTGGGAAACGTTCGTTACACTGTGAAAATCCACAGGAGCCGCAAGGTACCTCAATAAGCAAGTTACAAAGAGCCAGAAGCAGTTGGATTTTTCATTACCCCTTTGCCTATTCTTTGCTGCGCTGTAGCAGCAGTACACAATGATCTTTAGTAACATGACCCACATCACAACCGAAGTTGCAATATAATCTCAGCCTATAGCCGACATGCCGGGAGAGACTGTAGTAAACCAATGTGTATATATAGAAAAGGTGCGTGTGTGTGTGTGTGTGTGTGTGTATTCGTATGCAAGACAGCTGTTTATATACAGTGGGGAAAAAATATTTAGTCAGCCACTAATTGTGCAAGTTCTCCCATTTAAAAAGATTCTTTAAGAGGCTCCTCTGTCCTCCACTCATTAGCTGTAGTAATGGCACCTATTTGAACTTGTTATCAGCCCCAAAGCATACTGTTGCCACCCCCATGCTTCACTGTAGGCATGGTGTTCTTTGGATGCAACTCTGCATTATGTCTCCTCCAAACATGACAAGTTTTGTTTCTACCAAACAGTTCTACTTTGGTTTCATCAACCATATGAGATTCTCCCAATACTCTTCTGGCTAATCCAAATGCTCTCTAGCAAACTTCAGACGAGCCCGGACATGTACTCACTTAATCAGGGGGACACGTCTGGCACTGCAGGATCTGAGTCCCTGGCGGCATAGTGTGTTACTGATGGTAGCTTTTGAGGTAGTGGACAGATGTTTTTTATACTGATAACTAGTTCAAATAGGAGCCATTACTATAGGTAATGAGGGGAGGACAGAGGAGCCGCTTAAGAATTTACAGGTCTGTGACAGCCAGAAATCTTGCATGTTTTTAGGTGACCAAATACTTCTATTCCACCATAATTTGCAAAATAAATCTTGCCAAATCAGACAGGTGATTTTCTGAATTTGTTTTCTCATTTTGACTCTCATAGTTGTGGTCTACCCATGATGTCAATTACAAGCCTCTCATCTTTTTAAGTGGGAGAACTTGCACAATTGGTGGCTGACTAAATACATTTTTTCCAACTGTATAGGGGAGCTGTGTGTTTATACATAGCAGAGCTGTGTAGGCATGTAGCAGAGAACACACTTCGTGTGTATGCAGCAGAGCACTGTGTGCGCGCGCGCGTGTGTAAATATATATATATATATATATATATATATATATATATATATACATATATACACACACACACACACACACACACACACACATACATACATACATACATATACCTATGGACACAATTTCTGTATTTTCATGACTATGAAAATTGTACATTCACACTGAAGGCATCAAAACTATGAATTAACACATGTGGAATTATATACTTAACAAAAAAGTGTGAAACGACTGAAATTATGTCTTATATTCTAGGTTCTTCAAAGTAGCCACCTTTTGCTTTGATGGCTGCTTTGCACACTCTTGGCATTCTCTTGATGATCTTCAAGAGGTAGTCACCGGGAATGGTTTTCTCTTCACAGGACCATCAGTTGTGTTGCGCAGAAGTCTGGTGGATACACAGCTGATAGTCCTACTGAATAGACTGTTAGAATTTGTATTATGGCAAGAAAAAAGCAGCTAATTAAAGAAAAATGAGTGGCCATCATTACTTTAAGAAATGAAGGTCAGTCAGTCTGAAAAATTGGGAAAAGTTTGAAAGTGTCCCCAAGTGCAGTGGCAAAAACCATCAAGCGCTACAAAGAAACTGGCTCACATGAGGACCGCCCCAGGAAAGGAAGACCAAGAGTCACCTCTGCTTCTGAGGATAAGTTTATCCGAGTCACCAGCCTCAGAAATCGCAGGTTAACAGCAGCTCAGATTAGAGACCAGGTCAATGCCACACAGAGTTCTAGCAGCAGACACATCTCTACAACACCTGTTAAGAGGAGACTTTGTGCAGCAGCCTTCATGGTAAAATAGCTGCTAGGAAACCACTGCTAAGGACAGGCAACAAGCAGAAGAGACTTGTTTGGGCTAAAGAACACAAGGAATGGACATTAGACCAGTGGAAATCTGTGCTTTGGTCTGATGAGTCCAAATTTGAGATCTTTGGTTCCAACCACCGTGTCTTTGTGCGACGCAGAAAAGGTGAACGGATGGACTCTACATGCCTGGTTCCCACCGTGAAGCATGGAGGAGGAGGTGTGATGGTGTGGGGGTGCTTTGCTGGTGACACTGTTGGGCATACTGAACCAGCATGGCTACCACAGCATCTTGCAGCGGCATGCTATTCCATCCAGTTTGCGTTAAGTTGGACCATCATTTATTTTTCAACAGGACAATGACCCCAAACACACCTCCAGACTGTGTAAGGGCTATTTGACCAAGAAGGAGAGTGATGGGGTGCTACACCAGATGACCTGGCCTCCACAGTCACCAGACCTGAACCCAATCGAGATGGTTTGGGGTGAGCTGGACCGCAGAGTGAAGGCAAAAGGGCCAACAAGTGCTAAGCATCTCTGGGAACTCCTTCAAGATTGTTGGAAGACCATTCCCGGTGACTACCTCTTGAAGCTCATCAAGAGAATGCGAAGAGTGTGCAAAGCAG
Source organism: Ranitomeya imitator (assembly GCF_032444005.1). NCBI lineage: Eukaryota > Metazoa > Chordata > Amphibia > Anura > Dendrobatidae > Ranitomeya > Ranitomeya imitator. The sequence continues at coordinate 119,315,641 of NC_091291.1, forward strand.
TCATCAAAGCACAAGGTGGCTACTTTGAAGAACCTACAATCTAAGACATATTTTCAGTTCACACTTTTTTGTTAAGTATATAATTCCACATGTGTTAATTCATAGTTTTGATGCCTTCAGTGTGAATGTACAATTTTCATAGTCATGAAAATACAGAAATCTTTGAATGAGAAGGTGTGTCCACAGGACACAGGTTTGCAGTCTCTTTACCTGGTTTACTGTAGGCTTCAGGCAACTGCAGTCCAGGGCACCAGATACAGGCAGGGTCCAGCCAGATTGGAAGCAAATCCAGAGTCGCTTTTACCAGGTGGAGATGAAAGCCTTCATCAAAGTGTGGTGGTGTTGTAGTCCCTTACTGCCTATGGCTTCTGATTAGGTCCTCACAGTTCCCCTCTGTCCCCCATATAGGTTAGGACTCAAACCCATATGACAGTCGCCTCGAGCCTTTTTACAGGGTCTCTATCACGACACGGGCCTTATGTGTCACTGTGCCTCCTGGGTGTAAAGGCGGACAGGTAACTTAAAGTTCATCTCTACTGCCGGTTTCAGCTATGTCTCAGAGTCCGACACGGCCTCGGTCTTCCGGCTACCGGAATCTGCGCTAGTCAGGGAGGTAGCCAAATCACTGCTCTGCTCCCCTGGTGTCACTCCTGTGCTTTCTCTCTCCTGCACACTTTCCACAAGCTGTCCTTTCCTTCTCTGTTTCCCTTCTCCAGGAGCTGTACACGGCCCCTTCAGTCTTTCTGACACTCACTGTCCGACTGCACTGTCCTCTGACAGACTGCCTACTCACTTCCCCTCCAGCCAGAATATATCCAGGAAGTTCCCCTTAATCCGGGTTCAGAGCGCCCCCTTCTGGCCTGGAGTATGAACGTGTTGTCCGTATGCGATTACCTGGTGAAAGATATCCTTCATTGCTTCCAAGCGTGACATCACTCTCCCTGTGAGGAAAGCAATGCCACTGTGACGACCAGGACCCTGGGGCGTCACATATGCAGCAGAGCACTGTCTATGTAGCAGAGCTGTGTGTATATATAGGAGAGTGTTTATATACAGCAGCGTTGAGTGTGCAGGCAGCAGTGTTATGCATCTTTGTGCTGCAGAGTGCACATAATGTGTGCTGTATCGATATGTGTAGCGAAACAATAGATCTGTTACCTTCCTATTCTACCACAGTTCATTACAATTAGTAATATTGATCCCTCCTCGTCTTTACACCTCTGGGGAAGTTTAAACTAGTAGGAAATATACGTTTTTCCTAATGTTTCTGTTTAAACCTGGGATTTGCTTTATAGTAAGGGGTATCCTACAGTCCGGAAAAAAATACGGTAGGTCAAACTGTGGGGTCATTTAGTAATGTTTTACATTATATTTGTTGTCATGTAAAGTCATCACTTCTTGTAATTTGAAAAATTTAGGTCATTTCATGTTCCTTATAGAGCAATTTTCAGTTTATGAATGAAGAAATCATTTACTACTCAGTCCGGGGTGTGACCACATACACTGCCGGGGCGTGCAGCAGATGGTTAGAGATAAGGGCGACATTACCGGCCTACAATAAAGTGATCTATGTGAGGTGATGATGCTATGGAGGGCTGCGCTCGCTTATCTGGCCCAGAGCATGGATTATACGCCATAAGTCCAGCTGATGTGACCAAGCGAGTGTTCCTAGGTGTGGGAGAGTCATGGCCGGCTTCAGTCTCATTAACTCGCCATTGGTAGGCAAGTAAGAAGTGGGGGACGGAATGGTGCAGTGTGAAAGTCACAATCAGACTACGCAAGGTTTACGTGTAGTCTGTTACCATGGAGATATATACTGGTGCAGCGGAGCTGAAGACACAAAGCACTAGGAGATGTTTTATTAAGACTTATTGCAAAGTTGCCTTATTTTTCACTCTAGTGGCATTTTTTGACGGCGGGCAATTGCTCTTCTATAGCCATATTTAGATTAGGGTAAGGATATGCTCACAGAGATTTTTTTTTTATTTTTTTGTTTATATGGTATTTTAAGGAGGATTTGTTCCAAAATTCCCCGGCAAAAGTATTTGATGAGGATTTTGCAGTGAATTTGCTTTAAAATCTATATTAAAAAAAAAATGTGAAAACATGACCTCATAATAAAACTAACGAAATGGATGCAATTACTCCAGTGAAACAAATAATACACTGATTTAGATATTGTTCACGCAGATTTTTTTTTTTAAATAAATCGCATTAAAAAAAATACCTTTAGTTCCATTTATGGAGAAACCTGCCTATAGTGTATGTGGTGTTTTTTTTTTCTGCGCAGTCTTTAATTTGTCAAAAAAACGCATCATGTCGATTCTTGCGGAATTTTCTTTGCTGGAAAACACACCATGACATTAATAAAAACGCCCTTTACAAAAAAATTTTTTTGGGGGGGCTCTGGCTTGATAGGGCCAGTGAAGGGCGCAGATAGATGGAAAACATGCAGGTGGGACAGCGAGCGTCTGTGCTTGGTTTGAACAGTCAGTCTGTGCTGACAGAGTCCTTTTAAACACGTCCAAATGTAGAAGTTATTTGTATTCCAAGATCTATTAATTAAAATGTACTTTGTTAACAGTTTAATAACTTTGCCCAGTTTGCTTTCTACAGCCTCTATGTTTCACTGGCCGTGGCTAACTGCAGAATGAGTTAACTAAGAATCCGTCACTCTTTTGCAACTCCTTTTATCTGTTTTTTTTTAGCTCCTCGCAGCCGATTTATGATCACAGTTCTCCTTTTGATACTGTTTGCGGTGATAAACCAGGTGAGAGGAGATAAAATGGTTGCAAACTCCCTTCGGAATGAGCTCGCTGGATGGCTTCTTTGTTAATCTCGTTCTGCAGGGAAACAAATTGATTTAAAAGCCAAAACAATGCAAATTTTGTAATGAAACCTAAATGCAAAAGCTCTTTTTAGCCCATAATACGTGCACTTAAGATTAAAGAAAAATCGCAGCCGGACGCCTCTATATTGATTTATCAATAAATGGGTGAAGAATCCGCTGGCAGCTGTCGGTTGTGGTGGTGACTTGTGCTCTTTATTCTGTTAGGTTATAGGCGTCGGTATCTTTCATGCTTTTTATTGCTTGTTACACTGGGCACAGCCGCTGATCAACACGTTCTAAGGAAATGATAGGGCACCTGCCATCTGGCACCGATCCACCCCTCTACGAGTGACAGATATAGCTTACATCAGGGCACCACCTCCTCCACCTCCATGAACCAGCTGCATACGACGGGGCATGTTTACCACCGAGGCGGACGTGCTGCCATTCTTTCATCATCTTTTTATTCGCAGCATTCTGTATTCTTCTTTTAGGAAGTTTCCATTGTGCAATGTTTTCTGTTGTTGTTGCTAGCAATTCATTATAGAGGAAAGGAACAAAATATTCCCTAGAAGGAGGTGTGAAGTTAGCGGCTGAAAGCCCGAGACCGCACTCCTGAGATGACCGCACTCCTGAGATGACAGCACTCCTGAGATGACCGCACTCCTGAGATGACCGCACTCCTGAGATGACCGCACTCCTGAGATGACCGCACTCCTGAGATGACCGCACTCCTGAGATGACCGCACTCCTGAGATGACCGCACTCCTGAGATGACCGCACTCCTGAGATGACCGCACTCCTGAGATGACCGCACTCCTGAGATGACCGCACTCCTGAGATGACCGCACTCCTGAGATGACCGCACTCCTGAGATGACCGCACTCCTGAGATGACCGCACTCCTGAGATGACCGCACTCCTGAGATGACCGCACTCCTGAGATGACCGCACTCCTGAGATGACCGCACTCCTGAGATGACCGCACTCCTGAGATGACCGCACTCCTGAGATGACCGCACTCCTGAGATGACCGCACTCCTGAGATGACCGCACTCCTGAGATGACCGCACTCCTGAGATGACCGCACTCCTGAGATGACCGCACTCCTGAGATGACCGCACTCCTGAGATGACAGCATTCCCCGTTCTGGCAGGGCGGTCGCCGGATAACTTTCTCAGGCAACTGTTGAAAGTGATGGAGCGTTGACCCCACACTCATCCTCAGGCTATAGGCCCACAGCACCTGCATATGGGCGTATACCAGATAGGATTCATTATGGAGCCCGGCACAATACATTTCCGATATCTCACCTGGCCTTTTTATCCTTTGTCCGACCCTCTGATTGCTACCTGTACTTGAGTCAGGACTTCTTATTTTGCGGATTATAAGACGCACCAAGAATTTAGAGGACGAAAATAGAAAATAAATTTTAAGTAAAAAATGTGGTCATGAGGTACTGATATGGGGGAGGGGGGAATCTGCTGCTGACATTGTTATGGGGGTAATGTCCCCCAATTGTGTACTAATGTTCCCCATCTTGGTGTATATGTAGCCCATTCTTGTCCCATCCTCATATATATGACCCCCATGCTGGTATATATGACCCCCCATGCTGATATATATGGACCTCCGTTCTGGTATATACGGCCCTCCATCCTGTCATATATGGCACTGCGTCCTCGTATATATATGGCCCTCCATCCTGGTATATACGGCCCTCCATCCTGGCATATATGGATCCCTATCTGGTATGTATGACACTCCATTCTGATATATATGGCCCTCGGTCCTGGTATTTATTGCCCTCCATCCTGGTATATATGGACCTCTGTCCTGGTAGATAAGGTACTCAATTCAGATATACCGTATATGGCACCCCATCCTGGTACATACAGCACCCCGTCCTGGTACATACGGCACCCCGTCCTGGTACATACGGCACCCCGTCCTGGTACATACAGCACCCCGTCCTGGTACATACGGCACCCCGTCCTGGTACATACGGCACCCCGTCCTGGTACATACGGCACACACACGCTGATGTCAAGCTGCCGGAATATTCACTGCACCCCATGCCCATAGTCCAGCCAACACCCGGGACTAGGGCCGTGGGGAGCAGTGAATATTCATCTTCCTTAATAGCGGAAACACGTTATCACACAGGAAGCTGGCAGCTGCGGCTAACAAGTGTTCCTGCTATTAAAGAATATGAATATGCACTGCTCTCCACTCCCATAGTCCGGCCAACTCTCCGTGTCGGCTTCAGTTTAGAGAGGTGGGCAGGTTTATGGGTGCGGGGAGCAATGCATATTCATGCCCTTTAATAGCGAGCACATGTGTTAGACCCAATGCCGCTCCCGTGATGCACTCCGCCCCCATCCACAGCTTCCTTCCCTCTGGTATTGCAATGGTCAGATGAGTATTTCTGCCAACTCACTCCACCGGCCAGCAACTACACCATGGAAATAACCCAGGGACGTTCACAGTAGAGGCCAACGAATGTTCACAGAGGCCAGATCCCTTTATAGCGATGAAAGGCTGAAGACAAACATGCTCTCTAAGACTTAGATTGGCTTTCCGGAAGACTATACGGGAAAGCACTCTTAAGAGTTGTCAGAACTCCACAAACAGCCTCCTTAACAGTATGTGACACTAATAGGGCACTCATAGACATCTATGTACCCCAGTTGTGCTGTCCAATTTTATATTGAAGCCTGCATACAATTTCTGTTGGATTTTGCATAAATTTGAAAAAAAAATCCATTTTTTTTACAGATGCTATGTGAGAGACTACGAACTGACTTTTGTCCCCTTTCTTTTTGTGCACAAGTTAAAGGCCCTGGAGAAAGAATCTTCACAATCAGGTTACCATAACATTCTAAGTTGGGAGTTTCCACCTTTTAACTGTTTTCTAATAAGTATTATTTAACCCTGCTGTTCTGTTCGGTCTGGGGAGACCTATTTTGAACTTTGGTATTTTTTGGGGTGTTCAAGATGCGGTTCTGAAACTTGTGGTTGATTGACTTAAATGAGGATGGGTCGGTCGGCCACGGGTTTCAGAGCCGCATCTTGAATATTTTAAAGAATATTGAAGTTCAAAGTCGGTCATTTTTGACCAACAGAACAGCAGGGTTAAGGGACGTTTCTCAGCATCTCATGCAGGAGTGCACTGCTCCCCTGCCTCACATTTTGTTGCTTGCTTGCTTTAGATGGTGTACTCCTTGATTGACACTTAGTTCCAGCAGCATCTTCATGCTACTCGCCCGAAGTGTGTACTCTCCAATGCTGCAATCAGAGGCAGTTTTACCTTTGCAGCATCAAAGGAATAAGGGGGCACTGAAGCTGGCCGGATCCCCCTGCTTAAAGGCAGTGCTTACAAGCTTTATTGGAAAGAGTTTGTAAGAGCTTTATAGAGCTGGTAAGCGCTGCGCTCCTTGCTTTTAAGACCAGCTACGGCTGATTCAAATTAAAAATCCCTCCGTTCTTGAGAATGAAGAGGATTTTTAATGGCAAGTAAATTGCAAAGTTTTCAGGATGATGATTTATTACTAGATGCTGTGGTCACGGGAATGGTCAGCAGGACGGCATCACTGAAGGACAACAGAGTCATGAGGTTCTAGGGCATAAGTAATGATTGTTTATTTTAGAATATTCAAAACTCTTGTAAAATCCTGGATTCCTGTTTTAAGGTTGCACACAAACTATTTTAGAGAAAATTTAGTAAACAATGAATGAATGTAAATTACTCTGAAATGTAAATGTAAAAAAAAAAAAAATCTCTGTATAAAGCTCGTGGTTGTCATATGTTAGTCACTGCCTGTTGGTGCCTCAGGGTAAGAACTGGTAAAAGCGGGGAAATCACAGTGATGGTCCTTTTTGACAGAGGAAAAGTTTTTTAACTTCAGAATCCGACCTGGTAAAAAAAAAATAGAATCTGTGAAATCAAGTGAATGGGGCAATGCACCACTTCTCTATCGCATGTTAATTTTTTGAGACCAGTCCTTGGCTTCATCCTCCCCAACCTCTGTTCATTTAACAATGTTTTACCACCCTTTTCTCAGGGTACATTTACATGATAGGGGGATTTTAGTTTCACTGCGTTGCTTTTGTTTTTGCTGGGAATTTCTGAATCTCTGCTAAAAAAAAAACAAAAAAACAAACAAAAAACTTTTGTTAATTTTAAAAATCACTGCAAATAAAAAAAAAATGGAAAAAAAATCATAAGAAAATTTCCACTTAAAAAAAAAAAAGAGACGGAAAACAAATAGGAGATCCAGTCTCGCTGCATTCAGACCCAGTAACCCTTTCACAGCCAGTTATTTTTTTTTTGTTACTGGGGCCGTGGGGTTAAGGGGTTTGCATTTAGCGCCTAGGGTAGCCAAGACCATTTTTGTACTTTTGACTTGTACAACTAAAATCTAAATAACATTACAAGCTAAAAAGAAAAACAAAAATATCATATTTTTACATTAAATTCCTTACCATTACATTTTTTGAAAGTGGACACAGGGCACATGTCACAGCGACACCCAGCAATTTTGAGCCCAAATTAGTTTGGGGGGGATTTTTTATAAGAATAAAAAAAAAAAAAGTTCTTACAAATTGATATTAGCGGCTAAATATGTGACCAAAAACAAAAATTAGATGCACCATACCATACACTAATTATCATAAACCACCAATTCTGGCTTTATTTTTTTTTTCCATTTTTGGGGGAGGTGTTTTTAGGGTTTACTAGGCGCAATAAATAGAGTGCTCATTTTATAGTTTAGGTTGGTATGAATTTTTTTTTTTTTTTTTTAAGAAAGGTAGAGCCAACTTCAGTCTTACGGCCTGCTCACACTCTCGAGCGGCCAGTGTAAAACTCAAACGACTGCTATATATGTTACATTCGATAGCATTCGGCCCAGTGTTATACTATGATGCAGTGCCGACTAGCGGTTTTTTCTCATGCAGAACTTGGCGCCGTGCACCCATAAGCGGCCCTGCGCTTAGTAACCCGATGTTTACCCTGGTTAACAGTGAAGACATCGCTGGATCGGCGTCACACACGCCGATTCAGCGATGTCTGCGGGAGATCCAGCAACGAAATAAAGTGCTGGCCCTCTAGCCCCGACCAACGACATCACAGCAGGATCCTGATCGCTGCTGCCTGTCAAACTCAACTATATCGCTATCCAGGACGCTGCAACGTCACGGATCGCTAGCGATATCGTTGTTAAGTTGTTCAGTGTGAAGATACCTTTAGAAAATGAAGCTCTCCAATGTGTGGAATGGGTCCAGGAAGCAGAGACCGCCAGGGGTCCTGGAATGTGTGAGCACAGTAGCAGTAGAGAAGCTAAGAGGTTTCTTTGTGGGGGGTTCTTTTGTTTGACCAGATATCTTCTTTAAATTGCAAATGTACTTTTGTTGCATCTGGTGTATATTGTGCTCTAAAGGCCCCTTCACATTTAGCGACGCTGCAGCGATACCGACAACGATCCGGATCGCTGCAGCGTCGCTGTTTGGTCGCTAGAGAGCTGTCACACAGACCGCTCTCCAGCGACCAACGATGCCGGTAACCAGGGTAAACATCGGGTAACTAAGCGCAGGTCCGCGCTTAGTAACCCGATGTTTACCCTGGTTACCATGCTAAAAGTAAAAAAAAACAAACAGTACATACTTACCTACAGCCGTCTGTCCTCCAGCGCTGCGCTCTGCTTCTCTGCTCTCCTCCTGTACTGTCTGGGAGCCGGAAAGCAGAGCGGTGACGTCACCGCTCTGCTTTCCGGCTCACAGCCAGTACAGGAGGAGTGCAGAGCGCAGCGCTGGAGGACAGACAGCTGTAGGTAAGTATGTACTGTTTGTTTTTTTTTACTTTTAGCATGGTAACCAGGGTAAACATCGGGTTACTAAGCGCGGCCCTGCGCTTAGTTACCCGATGTTTACCCTGGTTACCAGTGAAGACATCGCTGGATCGGTGTCACACACGCCGATCCAGCGATGTCTCCAGGGAGTCCAGCGACGAAATAAAGTTCTGGACTTTATTCAGCGACCAACGATCTCCCAGCAGGGGCCTGATCGTTGGTCGCTGTCACACATAACGATTTCATTAACGATATCGTTGCTACGTCACAAATAGCAACGATATCGTTAACAATATCGTTATGTGTGAAGGTACCTTAAGGCTACGTTCACATTAGCGTTATGCTAGTTTGCGTCAGGCGACGCCGCGGCGACGCATGCGTCATGCGCCCCTATATTTAACATGGGGGACGCATGCGTTTTTGTTTGTTGCGTTGTGCGGCGCATGGGTCTTTTTTGCCGCAAGCGTCGGACCAAGAAAACGCAACAAGTTGCATTTTTCTTGCGTCCAAATTTCGGCAAAAAACGACGCATGCGTCGCAAAACGCAGCGTTTTTGCATGCGTTTTGGCGCGTTTTTGCGTGCGTTGTGCGTTGCGTCGCCGACGCAGCGGCGCACAACGCTAATGTGAACGTAGCCTAAGATTATGTGCACACAGAGGTTTTTTAAAAAAAGATTTTTGGAACGGAACAACTTAAAAAAAATCTGAAAAAGCACTATAAAAACCTCCCAAAAATATTATTTTCTACTGTAACCCCGCTTTTCTTTTCATATAGTCAGTATTTTGAACATTTTCTTCCACTTCAGGTTTTTAAAACACCTGGTGGAAAAGAAAAGTGCATGTCATTTCTTTGAAGCGGCTCCTGATGGAAAACGCTCCAAACGCTGCAAAAAAAGCTTCAGAAAAAAAAAACTCTTTCAAAAGCTCTGCAAGGCTATGTGCACAAAGAATCTTTTTGCAGAGTTTTCAAAGCAAAAACTGAGCAGAACATCAAGATTTTTTTAGAAGAATTTGGAGCGTTTTTGCAGCAAAAACTGCACATAGCCCCAAGAAAGAAAGTTTCCCAAAGCAGTTTCCTCAGAAATTGTCTGTGTGCACATGGCCTTGGCGGTGCATGGGGTTTTAGGCTGTGTGCACACGATGCGGATTTGCTGCGGATCCGCAGCGGATTTTTCCGCGCAGAAACGCTGCAGATCCGCACTGTGATGTACAGTACAATGTTAATCAATGGGTAAAAAAAAAAGTTGTGCACATGGTGTGGAAAAATCAGTGCGGAATTGCTGCGGATTTAAAAGAAGTGCATGTCACTGTTTTTGTGCGGATCTGCAGCGTTTCTGCACCCCTCCATGATAGAAATCCACAGTGGCAAAAACTGCAGAAAATCCGCACAAAATCCGCATCAATTCCGCGGCAAATCCGCACAAAATCCACATAAAAACCGCGGCAAATCCGCAGCTGCGGATTCTGCCAGGAGATGCGGATTTTGTGCAGAAAATTCTGCACCCCATTTCCTACGTGTGCACATAGACTTAGGGTCTAATAACATTGTGCGTTTTCTTTTTCTAGATTGTTTCGACACCTGATGTGTGAAGTAACCTATACACTTTAGTTTCATCCTGTAGGATGCCGGGAACGTCTACAAACCTGATGTTTTGTCCTTTTGTTGCAACTTCCAATGGGTTTCGCTTAGCAGGTGTCTCTTTTGGGAAACTTAGTTTTTTTTATGTGGGAAGATGGCAAAGTGTCTTTGTACTGTAGACTTTGACTGCCTGGGAGGGAGTGTCAGAAGCTGGGCAGGGAATGAATGCGATAAAGTCAACTACCAGAATTCCAGGATTTTATGCTCCTGGGAAGGGAAGGTGTAAACATCCATAATGTACATAACCTGCAACTTTCTCTTTACAGAATGAACCGGCTGGCCCCACACTGCCTGTTATTGCCCACGGTGGAGAAATGGGATTGCCGGTGAGCGGTAAATGTGTATTCTGACTTAAGATAATGAGCTGAAGTTTGTAAACCTCATATATTCATATACAAAAAGTATACACTATAACAGGGGTGTCAAACTGCATTCCTGGAGGGCTGCAAACAGGTCATGTTTTCAGGATTTCCTTGTACTGCACAGGTGATAATTTAATCACCAACTCATTATTTGTGTAGGTGATTAAATTATCACCTGTTCAGTACAAGGAAATCCTGAAAACATGACCTGTTTGCAGCCCTCGAGGAATGCAGTTTGACACCCCTGCACTATAAAACATACTCAATACTTCACCTGGATGCAGCCATTTATGCTGTTTATTGAATATTTTCTATAATTATAGGTGGCTCTTAAATAATTTATTTATAAGAATGGTTAGCATAGAGTATCGTCAGCACTCTGCTATCCCAGCCTTCAGACAGACACCCATAGCAATAAATGTAGAGAGGCGGCATACGCACCACTACATCTCCATGCACTGCTGGTCAGACGCCAGTGAGAAAAAGGGATCAGATAACTCCTGGTCTGGAGATAGGAGCAGGTCCCAAAGGTGAGATTTTATGGCACATCCAATAGATATGTAACAAATAAAGTTGCACTCTGCAGAGCTATAGCATGTAAGCGTGAAATATATGAAATTTAAATTGCATTACTGCTTTAGAAAATAGGCAAAAACTAAGATACTTCACACATAATTTGGCCAATTCAGGTGTGCCCAGCAGCCAACGACAAGGCGATCTACTGTTGCTGGGAACCTATCCTAATTTGATTCTTCTCATGGGCTGACAACCCACATTTATATGGGTAGGTAGGATCCCGCTTTAATTAAAACCGTCATGGGCCGATGGGTGGAGTCCTCAATCAGAGAGCCTATATGTACAAAGACTGACCGTCACTTCCAAACAGAATACTGGTGTGCACAGGTGCTTACTAAGAGTAGCCATCTCCATACATAACTAACAAACAAAGTAGCACTCTATAGCACGTAAACATAAAATTGAATTGCATTACTGCTCTAGAAAATAATTAAAGACAAAGATGCCTGGCACATAATGTGGCCAATTCATGCATGCCCAGCAGCTATGGCAAGGTGATCTTCTTTTGCTGAGAACCTATCCAAATGTGATTCCTCTCCGGGGCTGATAGCATACATTTGTATGACTGAGCACTTCACCTATCAGACTGTGGTGGTTTTTATTACAACAGGATCCAACCTATCCATATAAATGTAGACTATCAGTCCAGGAGAGAAATCACATTAAGATAGATTCCCAGCAAAAGAAGATCACCTTGTCATGGCTGCTGGGCATGCAACAATTGGCCAAATTAAGCGCTAAGTAACTTTGTTTTTTCTTATTTTCTAAAGCAGTAATGTAATTCATATTTCATATATTTCATGTTTGCATGCTATAGCGTTACAGAGTATTATTTTATTTGTTAGTTATATATGAAGAAGGCTACTTTTAGTATGCACCTTTTCACACCAGTATTGTTTGGAAGTGACGGTCAGTATTCTGATATTTATATCCAATAGATATGTCATAAGTGTCTCTCATGAGTCAGCCTCTGTAATGTACTAGCCGATAGAGATATAGTACGTATATCAGTATAGATAATACTGTTGAGGTTTTTAGGCAGAGAAAGTCCTCTTGGACAACAGTGCGGCTCCTGGCTCACTGCTAGTGTTTCTGCCTCACATACAGTGTTTGCAATGTCTGAGACAATGTAAAAGAAAAGGCTGAAAAATAGACACATAGAGGAATCATCCAAACAACCGGCACCCATGTTTTCTCAATGCCGACTTCAGGACTGTGTAATGTCTACAAACTTGAGATCAGGACAGCTTATGTTATGTGAAGTATATGAACCCTTCTTATACAGTATACAACGGTATAAATTATACTATTGAAGTTTTTAGGCAGAGAAAATCCACTGACAATGGTGCAGCCCATGACTGACTTCTAGTGTTTATGCCTCACATACAGGGTTCGAGATGTCAGAGACCAAGTAAAAGAAAGGCTGAAAAATAGGCATATAGCAGATTCATTCAATCAACTAACGCCTAGCTTTACTCAATGTCGACACCGGGATCCACGATTGTCCGCAAACTTCAGATTGGGAAACTTTTCTAACGTGAAGTATATTATTTTAAGCTCATTTTAGGATTAATTAATTAATTTAATGTATGACCAGGAGCTTGGCTACATTGTTAAAGATGCACTCCAATTAAAGTTTTTATCCTCTTAATACTGTATATTGCAGTCATCATATTATATAGTACTGTGTACCTACAATTGCTCATTTTGCCTTTCTACCCTGATAATTCTTCTCTTTTCCATTATGTCTATGACATCATGTCATTAAAAACAAACTATCTGAATCCTACTAAGCTCTATGTAGAAACGGGAGGACAATTTTCCTTGTATGAGTCACCAGTCACTGCAAAAGTCCCTGACGGGGAGAGGAGGGAGCAGCTGGGTCAGGAGTAGAAGAGAGGAATAATAAATACAGGGAAAAAGAGACTTCCTGTTTCTACACAGAGCAGAGAAAACGGAAGAATTAGCTGGGTAGAAAGGCAAAATAAGCAGTTGTTAGTACACAGTGTTATATAATATGATTACTGCAATATATTATGAGGATATAAACTTTGATATGAGGAGGAGGGCTTCTTTAATCTGAAGATATTTTCTTTCATGTCATCATTTAGGGTATGATCCATCTTCTGCTGCAGATCTCATCATTGCCAATAATTCATTTAGTAATTTTTCATTTTCCTGATGGTCTTCCCCAGCACTGCTATTTTTCACAGGAAGACAAAACGTCTCTCGTAGAATTTATACAGGCAATACGGCTGCCCATAATGACGGTAGGCAGCCTTCCAGAAGGTTCTCAATGTGGAGGAGACTACTTTTTCCGTTGGATTCCATCCTGGAGGAATATTGGACTTTATGTGCGTTAATATGTGAATGACCAAGTTTACTATTTTCCTTGTAAGATGTGATATCTTTCTCTAATAAAAGAGGGAACATGTTAATCTGTTTCATATTGTGTGGTCCTGGTCATTTTTAAACAAGGAAAGTATTTTATTTATATATGGGTGTGTATAATGGGACACTGTATCACACATGCTACTCAATATTTGGAACTGGTTCATGTGTCAAATTCTGGTCATTAGAGATGATCAAAAAAGATTTGCAGGACTCTAGTCCAGTGGGCTCGTTAATCATCCATGGCCTCGTTAATCATCCGTGGCCTCATTGGTCATCCATGGCCTCATTGGTCATCCAAGCCCTCGTTGGTCATCCATTGTCTCATTTGTCATCGGTTGTCTCATTGGTGATCAATGGCCTCGTTTGTCATCCATGGTCTCATTGGTCATCCATGGCCTCGTTGGTCATCCATGGCCTCATTGGTCATCCATGGCCTAGTTGGTCATCCATGGCCTCGTTGGTCATCCGTGGCCTCATTGGTCATCCATGGCCTCGTTGGTCATCCGTGGCCTTGTTGGTCATCCATGGTCTCGTTGGTCATCCATGGCCTCGTTGGTCATCCATGGCCTTGTTGGCTATCCGTGGCCTAGTTGGTCATCCATGGCCTCGTTGGTCATCCATGGCCTCGTTGGTTATCCGTGGCCTTGTTGGACATCCGCCGCTGATGGATCAGAGCCCTGTCAACAACCTCCTACCTGCCGAAATCCCTGGCTCCCCCTCTAATTAGCATGCACGGCACAATGTCTTGTGTGTGTTGCATTGCAATGATGATGTCGCACTCGTCCTTTGAATCAGAAGAAGCACAGGGAATTCCTACAGGTAGGAAGCAGTTTGTACGGCTTTAGCCCGGCAGAGGTGGGCTACTGACAAGGCTGCTAGAACAGAGTCCTGGGAGGCTTTTGATCATATCTACTGGTCGCCTATTTTTAATGACAACTATTATAGTACTAGAGTTTAGTTACCCAGTTTATAACTGAACAAGAAATGACTTTCTCTCCATGATCACCTCCATCTCCATCTGTATCAGTGTTGGTCTGTACTGTAGTTCTACAAAAATTAAAAAAACTGATCAGCACCTCCAAAAAGGCGAATGTGAACAGGTGCAAACCATCACAACTATTCGATATAACAAAGAAAACACAGCTGCATTCAGAAATCCTATAACATTGAATATATGGATTCTAGTAGTATATGAATACTTAGCATGAAAATTGGTCAATTAATGAGAGCCCATCAGCCGCTGCAAGGCGTACGCCTTTGATGGGACCCTAACCTTTTCTGCCTCTCCCAGTTGCACTTGTTCACACTTGCTTTATTCCGTTTGGAGGTGCTGGTTAGTTTTTTATTTTTGTAGCATACTCCTTTCTGACTGAGCAGTCCTCCCATCAGCCTCAGGGGAGAGTCACACAGCAGTATAATGCTCGGACTGGCTGTCTGCTCTCCTGATCTGAGCGAGACAGCTGCATAGAAATCCATGCTGTCACACTCCTGCCGGGCGAGCCGCCAGCCAGACCGAGTATTACGTTGCGATTCTCGTCTCATTCATGTTCTTCCCTAAGGTGTTTTTAGTTAGAGCTGAATCCTACCTGCCCTTTAAATTTGTAGTCTTTCAGCCCTCATATAAGGTTAGGGTCTCATCAAAGGGGTATGCCTTGCCGCGGCTGATGGGCTCTCATGAATTGGCTAATTTGTGCGCAAAGTACTTTCATTTTTTTATGTATTTTCTATAGCAGTAATTCAGTTCTAATTTCTTATATTCAATGTTTGCATAGCGCTTCAGAGTGCAGCTGTATTTTCTTAGTTTTACTGTTGTCTCTTGTGTAAGAAAATCCCTGCACGTAGCTAATAGCATTGCATATCGTGACCTCCCAACACAGGACTGTGGTTTATCCAGATCTGTAACCAGAGCTATACGCTCATTGGCATTTTGTTACATGCATTACATTGGGGGCCACATAGCAGTAGAAGGGTCCATATTTATTATTCTCATGGGGACCTTTGATATCCCCAGTACAGAATATAAAACCATGCAACTTATAGGATCCAAAGGGAGTATATTAGTATCACCGGACCCCATCCTTTACCCAGCACAGGAGCTGAAGCTGCAAACAGCAAATTTCATCAGCAAATGAAGCTTCCTGCCATAGCAGATCCCCAATAATCAGAATTTTGAATAATCAAATTTCACAAGTTTTTCAGAGGTCACCTGGCTAGTAGCCCTTGGCTAGTTTTGCGATGTACAAGTAGCATGGCCTCTCATCTTACAGGTTTTTAGTATCTTCTTCAGCCTTGCAAATTTAGTAGCTGTCACATTAATATTGTAGTAGAAACAATGAAATGTCATATATATAATAGCTTAGCTCTCAGGTGCCATTTCTAATACTTCTGGGACTATACCGGTTTGGCAACTTCACCTAGAGACGCGGGTAGGCTAAGAAAGGGTGCTGTCTTCGCATGTAAAAGGCGGGGGTGATGATTCACATGCTCCATCATGACTGTTCATCCTTATCTGTGTATGTACAATGTTCTATTGATGTGTTCTAATCCATGCCCATTCGACATGGCAGTGGGATAATAGCGTCGTGGGCAATATTTCTTTCCACGTCCTACACTCAAGGTGTATTGGAAACACCACATTCACACAGCCATGGTCAGTTCCCTATGTAATTTGGTAAATAAATTGGCCAATTCATGTATACCCAGCAGCCACGACAAGGCGATTCTCGTTGCTGGGACCTACCTAATGTGAATCCTCTCTTAGACTAAAGTGTACATCTCTATGGTTTTGGGTGGGCACACGAGCCGTCCCATTGGAACAGCCAGGGTCAGAGACTAGCATGATCCCAGGTGTTTAACCCCCTTCAATGGCGCTTTCAATTCAAACTGTGGCATCTAATTGGTTAGATAGAGCAAGGAGGCTATGCCTATCTTCCAATCGGCACCCCAGAAACAATAGGTTGTCAATAGTTCCAAAGGCTGCAATACAAGTTAGATGAAAAATGGTCAAACCCACCATTTTCAACCATCTCATGTGTATGGGGGCCTCCTAAATCTGTCAGGTGGGGTTTCAGCAACTGATTTTATTTTTCCACGGGAGATAAAACGCTGTCAGAGGAATTTGCGAGTCGAGCACACATGTGTATGATAGAGTTGGGAAAATAGCTGTGTACCGAATGAATGTTAATCCGATAGTAATCTCGGCTTAAAGGGATTGTCCACTTTCAGAAAACTTTTCTCTATAAGCTGTGGTAGATCGCGTCCCTCCGTTTGATGCGGGCTCTGGCACTGAGCCTGCATCTTTCCCGTCACATGACAGCTAATTTGATCAGTTATCCACCTATGGCTGTTAACTTGTTAAATGCCGCTGTCAATCACCGTATATCAAGCAACATATACAGTAACTCGAGTGCGCTGGAAGCACATAAGCCCCGCCCATTGGCGCCCGTGTCACATGACTGCGGGTTGCTGATAGGTAGGCATGACAACCAGAGTTCTCCAGCAGACCTTTATGGTTGTCACTGCTGGACTGCTGTGAGCGCCACCTGGTGGTCGGCGCTCATAGCAAGTGAGCAATTCTGCTACATACAGGCGATCTGATCATCACCTGTATGTAGCAGAGCCAATCGGGTTATGGCAGCTTCTAATCTCCCATGGAGACTATTGAATCATGCCAAAAGTAAAAAAAAAAATGTTTTCAAAAATTAAAAAAAAAAGTTGAAATCTCCTGCCTTTCGCCCCATTCAAAATAAAACAATAAAAAAATATCAAATAAACACAAATTTGGTATCGGCGTGTTCAGAATCGCCCGATCTATCAATATAAAAAATAATGAACCCGATCGCTAAACGGCGTAGTGAATAAAAAAGTCAAAACACCAGAATTACGTTTTTTTGGTCGCCGCAACATTGCATTAAAATGTGATAACGGCAATCAAAAGATCGTATCTGCACCAAAATGGTATGATTAAAAATGTCAGCGCAGCATGCAAAAAAAAAGCCCTCACCTGACCCCAGATCACGAAAAATGGAGACGATACGGATATCGAAAAATGGCGCAAATTTTTTTTTTTAACAAATTTTGGAATTTTTTCTCACCACTTAAATAAAAAAGAACCTAGACATGTTTGGTGTCTATGAACTCGGAATGACCTGGAGAATCATAATGGCAGGTCAGTTTTAGCATTTAGTAATCATGGCAAAAAACAACAACTGTGGGATTGCACTTTTTTTTTGCAATTCCACCACACTTGGATTTTTTTTCCCCATTTTCCAGTACACGATATGTTAAAACCAATAGTGTCGTTCAAAAGTACAACTAGTCCTGGAAAAAACAAGCCCTTACATGGCCATATAGACTGAAAAATAAAAAAGTTCTGGCTCTGGGAAGAAAGGGAGCAAAAAAACGAAAATACCTATGAGGGTTAAAGGGTTAAACTTTGGATTTTGTTTTCACCACTTAATTAAAAAATAACCTATACATGTTTGGTATCAACAAACTCGGAATGACCTGGAGAATCATAATGGCAGGTCAGTTTTAGCATCTAGAAAACATGGTATAAAAAAAACAAAGCAAAAAACTAATGATAGAATTGCACTTTTTTTGCAATTTTACCGCACTTGGAATGTTTTTTTCTGATTTCCAGTATACTACATGGTAAACGGTGTCGTTCAAAAGTACAACTCGTCCCGGAAAGAACAAGCCGTCACAAGGCCATATTGACGGAAAAATTAAAAAACTTATGGCTCTGGGAAGAAGGGGAGCAAAAAACAAAAAAGCCAAAAATTGAAAATGCTAAGTTCTTGCAGGGATTAAGGCAGTATCTGAAAGCTTGCCTTTTAGATTTGAGCAAAAAGATTTCTGAGGCTCTGGTCCAGTTTGGTCCTCCATGGCACCCATACCACGGGAAGGTTTACTAATATGGATGACATCGGTCCATATAAGGTCCATAACGTCGCGGGACCTAGAAGGCGCCCAGGATGCCGGCCGCAGAGGTGGAGGCTGTCCTTGCCCAGCTGTCATGGAGGATTGGACTAGACACCGGACCAGAAAACTGTAGAAAACTTTTTGCTCAACTTTATTGGCTATTACTAAACTACTGCCAATAATGCAATGCAATAAAGGACTGCACAAAGGACCGAAAAATTAGAATAAAGTTTATTAATGGGGTTTTCCCTCCTAATATTATCTTTACATAATGGTAGGGGGGCACTCTAGGGATCCATTCTATGAGTTACAACATAGAGCCTTCCTGGAGGACTTGGCCTGTCCACTTATTGAATATTGGCCATTTCGGTGCTATGTTTCCTGCATGAGACAGCCCCATTGAATATAATTTTACAGTCTTAAAGTGCCAATTACATTTTCTAAAAAGTGTATTTCTCCTTTAACACTGTAGCGGCTCTCTTTTCTTCTACTACTTTGATGGCAGCTACATTTGCATGCGGGAATTATATTGTGTAGCTGTATTCATACAGTGACCCGCTGCCCATTCAGAATCATTGGCGCTTACATCAGTCATGTGCATATTAATATGAACCAGAATGAGGACCTAGGGGGGTTTATTCTTCTTCTCACTTATGCGCCTTATTTGCATTTGAAACAAACTGAATAGCGAATGTTTCACACTTTTTACAGTTCTAATTTATTTGCTCTCTAAAGGTTATACCTCAACGCAGCTTGGAAATTCATGAGGCTTAGGAGCAAAGACC
This sequence comes from Ranitomeya imitator, assembly GCF_032444005.1. Classification (NCBI taxonomy): domain Eukaryota; kingdom Metazoa; phylum Chordata; class Amphibia; order Anura; family Dendrobatidae; genus Ranitomeya; species Ranitomeya imitator. The sequence goes on from NC_091291.1 coordinate 119,334,997, forward strand.
GTGATTCTAGTGATGTATCACTTACTGGGCTGCTTGCTTTAGTTTTGAAAAAAAAAAATCCTTGTTTTATCTTCTGCAGATCTAGCTGTTCTCTGAATGCTGAGCTCTGTATAATCCCACCCAGAGCACTGATTGGCAGCTTTCGGTATACGCTGCTGCCAATCAATAATGGGGGATGGGTTACACAGAGCTCATGAATATGGAGGACTACATGGTAGTAGGTTTACTAGTCCTCTATTCAGAATCTCCTACAGATACAACTGTGATTTTTTTTTTCCAAAACCACAGCAAATAGCCAAGTAGTGATATATCCCTGGAATCAGGGTCTCTGCCCCTATATTAAGCTATTAGATTAGGTAGCACAAAACCTGGTGACAGATTCCCTTTGAGGCTATTAGAAGTCACAGCAGCAAAAAATTGTAAGGTCTTCAGATAATTGTTTATGTCGGCAACTCCTTTTTCTTTAATACGTCCCCATCATTACTCTCATCAATAAACTGTAATCAGCAGCAAGGTTGGAGTCACACTACCGTATAATATGGACGATTGCTAAGCGATAAAAAAAAAAAAAACGCATAGCACTCGGACCAATGTTAATCTATGGGGCAGCTCACATCATCCGGTTTTTTTTTCTCGGCCGTATTAGACGTGCGAGAGAAATCACAGCATGCTGCGATTGTCCGCGTATCTCGGCCGAGAAACGCCAATGAAAGTCTATGGGTGCGAGAAAAACTCGCACACCACACGGACCGTCAGTGTGACTTGTGAGAAATACGCACCGGTGTCCTTTAGAAAAGCAATTCATCGCGGTGTACAGTAAGATCACACCGACAGCTTACAATAGATAGAATAAATGTCTACACATAGTATATAGGTATATATATATATATATGTCAATGAGACACACATATATATATATATTTATATTTCATACAAAGCTAGATAGCAGAATAGTCGGTAATTCAATTGTCGACTTTTGCTAAATCATTACAGAACCCAACAGGATATGAGACATGGTTTACATACAGTAAACCATTGCATATCCGTTATGTTTTTCCATATTCCTCACTACTAATGTTAGTAGTATGTGTGTGTACAATTTGGGAGCTGTAGGTGTTAAATTAAAGGGTTAATTCACAAAAACTGGCGTGGTCTCCCACACAATTTTTTCCGCCAGAGAGGGAAAGCCAGTGACTGAGGGCAGATATTAATAGCCTGGAGAGGGTCCATGGTTATTGCCCCCCCCCCCTGGCTAAAAACATCTGCCCCCAGCCACCCCAGAGAAGGCACATCTGGAAGATGCGCCTATTCTGGCACTTGGCCACTCTCTTCCCATTCCCGTGTAGCGGTGGGATATGGGGTAATGAAGGGTTAATGTCACCTTGCTATTGTAAGGTGACATTAAGCCTGGTTAATAATGGAGCGATGTCAATAAGATACTTATCCATTATTAATCCAATAGTATGAAAGGGTAAAAACTACACGCACCTTTAGAATAAAGTCTTTTAATGAAATAAATAAACACACAGGTTTTAACATCTTTATTGTACGCTCAATCCAAGCGAAGCCCTCGTTCTTCTGTAAAAAAAAAACGCAAAATAAAAAAGCAACAATATCCCATACCTGTCCGCCGTACAGTCAAGTCCTACGCAGTAATCCATATCTGGGGGAATTTACATTTACAACCGGGAGCGCTACTAATGCCTCCGCTCCCGGCTGTAAACGACTGGGGAATGAATGAAAAGCAGGGAATGGAGCTTCGGTGACTAGCGGTGCCGTCACCGATGCTGCGCCCCCTTATGGCATGATCTCATATGAACTCTGCTGGCATTTTCCCAGGCTGAAGACCAAGTACAATTAAAATGTGCAAGGAAAAAAAATAAAAATCTCCTTTTTCGCTGTAGTTACGCATTGAGTGTAGTTATGGTGCTGCATTTTTACACTGATGGTGGTTCTGGTTATGTATTTATATAATGATGGTGGTTCACATCCTGTAGTAAAGTCCATAGATCTAGTAATCCTTAATTTGTTAGACTTGACAAAAGATCATTATAAGGTCAAAGTGCTGCTCATGGACAACACAAAGAGGGAAAATAGAGACGTCTGAAAAAAGCTCTATATATTTTAAGTGCTGATGGTGGTTCTGGTGCTGCACTCCTGGTGTGTTTTGGATCATTGTTCTGCTGCATAGCCCAAATGCGCTTCAGCTTGAGGTCACGAACAGATGACCGGACATTCTCCTTCAGGATTTTTTTGGTAGACAGCAGAATTCATGGCTCTATTTACCACAGCAAGTCTTCCAGGTCCTGAAACAGCAAAACAGCCCCATCAAACTACAACCACCATATTTTACTGTAGGTATGATGTTTCTTTTTTGAAATGCTGTATTACTTCTTTGCCAGATGTAATGGGACATACACCTTCCAAAAAGTTAAACTGTTGTCTCATCAGTCCACAGAGTAGTCTCCCAAAAGTCTTGGGGATCATCAAGATGTTTTATGGCAAAACTGAGAGATGCCTTTATGTTATTCTTGCTCAGCAGTGATTTTCATTTTGGAACTCTGCTATGCAGGCCATTTTGCCCAGTCTCTTTCTTATGGTGGAGTCATGAACACTGACCTTAACTGAGACAAGTGAGGTCTGCAGTTCTTTGGATGTTGTTGTGGGGTCTTTTGTGACCTCTTGGACGAGTCGTCTCTTCGCTCTTGGGGTAATTTTGGTCGGCCGGCCACTCCTGGGAAGGCTCACCACTGTTCCATGTTTTTGCCATTTTTGGATAATGGCTCTCACTGTGGTTCCCTGGAGTCCCAAAACTTTACAAATGGCCTTTTCAAGACTGAAAAATCTCAACTACTTTTTTCTCATTTATTCCATACTTTGCTCCCCGTGGTCGGTGCTCATAGCAATTAACCATTTCTGCTACTCATAGGCGATCTGATCATCACCTGTGTGTAACACAGGCAATCGGACAAGTGCAGCTTCTAGTCTCCCATGGAGACTATTGAAAGCATGCAAAAAAGAAAAAGTTTGTAAAAATGTTAAAAAAAAATATATAAAAGTTCAAATCACCCCCTATTTGCCCCATTCAAATTACAACAATGAAAAAAATACATATATTTGGTATCGCCGCGTTCAGAATTGCCCAATCTATTATTAAGCTATAAAAATTAATCCAATCGGTAAACGGCATAATGAAAAAAATAGTCAAAATGCCAGAATTACATTTTTTTGGTCGCTGCAACATTGCATTAAAATGCAATTACAGGCGATCAACAGATCGTATCCACACCAAAATGGTATCAAAAACAACAGCTCGGCACGCAAAAAAAAAGTCCTCGCCCAGCCTCAGATCACAAAAACTGCAGACGCTACGGGTCTCAGAAAATGATGTAATTTTTTTTTTTTTAACAAACTTCGGATTTTTTTTCACTATTTAAATGAAAAACAACCTACACATGTTTGGTATCTATGAACTCGTAATGAACATAACGGCAGGTCAGTTTTAGCATTTGTTGAACATGGTAAAAAAAAATTCCAAAAAACAGTTGTTAAAATTACACTTTTCTTGCAATTTCACCGCACTTGGAATTTTTTTTTCCCGATTTTGAGTACATGACATGGTAAAACTAATGGTGTTGTTTAAACGTACACTTCGTGCCGCAGAAAACTAAGCCCTCACATGGCCATATTGACAGAAAAATAAAAAAGTTATGGCTCTGGGAAGAAGGGGAACGAAAAATAGAAACACAAACGAAAAAGGGCTGCGGCGTCAAGGAGTTAAAAATCCTTTTTCCTCCTTTTCTAATTATGAATTGAGGTTTCATTGAACGGCGGAGATCTGACAGATAGGAAAGATATATTTTCGGAGTTATGATAGTGGCCAAAGTTACGCATTGTCTTACGTCACTGGCCGGTTGTGGCAACACCTCAGAAATTAATATTGGAAGATGGATGATGCTATCCTTGCCATATCACCTATGTATAAAAAGATAATATCGTGATAATAAACATGACAGTAATATCTGCGGCCTGGGACCTCTGGGGGGAAGATATAGTGGAAGGTGAAGATCCCATAGTTTTCTAAAAAGAACTAGTCACATCCTTGACCAGGCCTGTTATGAGTCGCTGGAGGGGAGGTGTGTAGGCGTGACTTGTGTTAATAAAACAAAATGACGAACTATGATCATGACGATTGTCATTTCTAGGAAATATAGTGCGCTGTGGTTCTGTACTGATACCCCTGTTCTATTATAAGAGACACAGCCAACCCTGAAACATCAGCTTTAGTACATTTATTGTTTATCCTTTTTTTTATGTAATTGTTTATACTGTATTGTTTTGCCCAATTCGTAACATCTTTGTATATTTTTATAAACACTGCCTACTTTTGGATTCAATATCTAAAAATGTAATAGCTTCATTCGTCTTGCTCTTTAAATTGAACCCCTGAAGCAATACGCTATCTGTAATGGCTGTCCAAATGACCCGTTAACGATTGGTTGTTGGAAGATAGTTCCTTTTGTTATTGTGGAGTGGACAGTGACCGTACCGAGGTATATATTTATATACCGTATTTTTCGGACTATAAGACGCAATTTTTTCCCCAAAAAAACTGGGAGGAAAATGGGGGTCCGTTTTATAGTCTGAATGTAGCTTACCGGGGGGGGAGGGGAGGTGGCGGTGTTGAGGGGGTCACAGCACGCAGGGTCTCTGCTGCAGGAAGCCGGTGGTAGGAGTGAGGCGATGTTGTGATCTCAATCTGCGCATGCCCCACCAGAGGCGGCCATTTTCCTGAAGCCCACTGCAAGGAAATCAATGATCACAGTGGGGACTCTGTTACTGTCTCATGGCCGACATCTTATGGAAGCCCAGGGATCCACAGCCTCGCATCGCTGGGACAATCCCTCCTCCCAGCCCAGGGCCCGCAGCATCGCCCCACTCCTGCTGCTGCCAGATGAGATGGCTCTCCGTTTTATATGAAAAAAAAGTTTTCCTATTTTCCGCCCCAAACTTTGGGGTGCGCTTTATGGACTGTGCATCTGAGCCACCCACATAGCTTCTTGTAAAGAGCGTGAGCCCCCACATAAACTTCTATGTGTAGTGTGAGCTCCACATAGCCTCCATATACAGTATACAGTGTGAGTCCTACATAGCCTCCTTTATACAGTGTGAGCCCCAAACAGCCTCCTATATACAGTGCGAACCCCCACATTGCCTTTATATGCAGCATGTGCCCCACAAAGCCTTTTATATATAGCATGTGCCTCACATAGCCTCCCTATATACAGTATGAGCCACCCACATAGCCTCCCTATATACAGTATGAGCCACCCACATAGCCTCCCTATATACAGTATGAGCCCCACACATAGTCTCCCTATATACAGTATAAGCCACCCACATAGCCTCCTATATATAGTATGAGCTACCCACATAGCCTCCCTATATACAGTATGAGCCACCCACATAGACTCCTATATACAGTATGAGCCCCACATAGCCTCCTATTTACAGTATGAGCCACCCACATAGCCTCCCTATATACAGTATGATCCCCCCACATAGCCTCCTATATACAGTATGAGCCACCCACATAGCCTCCAATATACAGTGTGAGCCCAACATAGTCTCCTATATATAGTATGATCTCCCCCATAGCCTGCATATATACAATGACTAACTCTCAGCAGACAGCAGGGCGATGAAATAACGTCATCACATCTGCTGTCTCACATGCTGAATGGTGGAAGATGGATCCGGCTGCCCCATCCTTCACCAACGCATGCACCGCTGTTTGCATCCAGGGGATGCAGACCGTGGTGAGAATGGATGTTGGGCATGGGAGGGCATGGGCCGCTGTGCCAGCCCTTTAGCTGTCTAGGTCCGGGGGGTCAGACTGGAGCAGCCAGAGGGCCGGATGTGGCCCGTGGACAGCAGTTTTCCCAGGTTTACCCTAAAATGTAATTATGCCCCATGTGCACCTTTGATGGTCACATTATCATGAGTGCCTCTATAACAATAATGTTTAAAGGGGTATTCCCGTCTCGAAGATCCTATCTCAAGAAGTAGTAGGTGTAATAATAATAATAATATTAGCAAATACCTCCAATTAGAAACCTAGTACAGTTCTTCTGATTCGCTATATCGCTTACTCCATGTGCAGGTCATTGCAGTAGCTTAGGTATCCATAGTTATGACCACTAACAGCTAACCAACTAAGGTAACGTTCACATTTGCGTTGTTGGGCGCAGCGTCGGCAACGCAACCAACAACGCATGCACACAACGCAGCGTTTTGCGACGCATGCGTTGTCATAAGATCGTACAGAGCAGGAATTTCGGCGCAGGGAAAACGCTACAAGTAGCTTTTTCTGCGCCCTGTCTGTGCATCAATATGACGCATGCGTCATAAAACGCAATACAACACATACCGGCGCATGTCCATGCGCCCCCAATGTTAAAGATAGGGTGCATGACGCATGCGTCGACGACGCTGCGCCCAATACCGCAAATGTGAACGTAGCCTAAGTCTAACTTTATGACTGTTAGTAATCATGGATAGCTAAGCTACTGCAATGCCCTGCACATAAGGATAGAGACACAGCAAATCAGAAGAGCTACACTACATTTCTAATTGGAGATATTTGTTAATATTATTATCTGTTGATTTATGTGATTATTGTTATGCTGTAATGTCTCATGTCTGTACAAGTCCCCTCTAAAATGTAAAGTGCTGCGGAACATGTTGGCGCTATAGAAATAAAATTATTATTACACCTACTACATATTGGAATAGGATCTTGGAGATGGGAATACCCCTTTAAGTAACCACTTAACATTTAATAATGTTCCCTGAGTCTCGCCATGTACAGCTCCCTTATACATAGTATAATGCTCCCAAAGCTCCCGTACACACTATAATGCCCTCACAGCTTCCCCTATACATAGTATAATGGGTCCACAGCTCCCCTATACATAGTATTATGGTACCACAGGTCCCCTATACATAGTATTATGGTCCCACAGGTCCCCTATACATAGTATTATGGTCCCACAGGTCCCCTATACATAGTATTATGGTCCCACAGCTACCCTATACATAGTATGATGGACCCACAGGTCCCCTATACATAGTATGATGGACCCACAGGTCCCCTATACATAGTATGATGGTCCCACAGCTCCCCTATACATAGTATGATGGGCCCACAGCTTCCCTGTACACAGTACGATGTCCCCACAGCTACCCTATACATAGTATGATGGCCCCATAGCTCCCCTATACATAGTATGATGGGTCCACATCTCCCCTATACATAGTATGATGGGTCCACAGCTCCCCTATACACAGTATGATGTCACCACTGCTCCCCTATACATAGTATGATGGGCCCACAGCTTCCCTGTACACAGTATGATGGCCCCACAGCTACCCTATACATAGTATGATGGGTCCACATCTCCCCTATACATAGTATGATGGGTCCACAGCTCCCCTATACACAGTATGATGTCACCACTGCTCCCCTTTACATAGTATGATGGGCCCACAGCTTCCCTGTACACAGTATGATGGCCCCACAGCTACCCTATACATAGTATGATGGCCCCACAGCTACTCTATACATAGTATGATGGCCCCACAGCTACCCTATACATAGTATGATGGGCCCACAGCTACCCTATACATAGTATGATGGGCTCACAGCTCCCCTATACATAGTATGATGGGCCCACAGCTTCCCGGTACACAGAATGATGGGCCCACAGCTCCCCTATACATAGTATGATGGACCCACAGCTCATCTATACATAGTATTATGGTCCCACAGGTCCCCTATACATAGTATGATGTCTTCATTGCTCACCTACACACACTAGGATGTCCCCACAGCTCCCCTATACATAGTATTATGGTCCCACAGCTCCCCTATACATAGTATGATGGACCCACAGCTCATCTATACATAGTATTATGGTCCCACAGGTCCCCTATACATAGTATGATGTCTTCATTGCTCACCTACACACACTAGGATGTCCCCACAGCTCCCCTATACATAGTATTATGGTCCCACAGCTACCCTATACATAGTATGATGGACCCACAGCTCATCTATACATAGTATGATGGCCCCACAGCTCCCCTATACATAGTATGATGGTCCCACAGCTCCCCTATACATAGTATGATGGACCCACAGCTCATCTATACATAGTATCATGGTCCCACAGGTCCGCTATACATAGTATGTCTTCATTGCTCACCTACACACAGTAGGATGTCCCCACAGCTCCCCTACACAGTAGTCTTCACACTGTATAGTGGCCTCCCTCCAAACTGTATAATGGCCCTCACATTGTATGATGACTCCTTGTATAGCACCAAAACTTTATGATGACACTTTAAGGGCCCCTACATTTTGCTTCTATACTGTATGAAGGCCCCCACACTAGTCCCCAAACTATATACTGACTCCCACATTAGCTCCCATTCTGTATGAGTGCACACTACAATAGTCCTTACAATTTAAAGGCCCCTAAATAAGCCCCCATACTGTATGATGATGACCACCAATTTAGTTCTCACGCTGTATAATGGCCCCCACACTTTCAGGGCCTCCCATGGTAGTCCCTAAAATGTATGAGGGCCCCCTTCAGTCACACAAAAAAGTTTTAAGTAAAATAAAAAACAACATACAGGATACTCACCTAATCCAGGGTCCTGACGAGTCCACAGAGCAGACCAACGTTTGATGTCCCTGCACTATCGATTTCAGGACGGTGACGGCGCACGCACAGGGTGTCAGAGTCTCACCACACTGGGACTATGACCTTCTCGTCCATACGCTGGCGCCACGGCCATTGCATAATCCTGCCGTGCCTGAGAGCGGTAATGCAGGGGGATTGTGCCTCCTTGCTCTATCACAGAACCTAAGGGTAGCGTAACTCCAGGTGGGCCCTTCTGAGCTCAGGGCCCAGGGCAACCGGCCCCTCTGCCCCCTAGTGGCTACACTACTGACTGAGGCCACAGCTGGTTTCTGATTTGCAAATTAGATGAGGATCCTAAACTAAATGGAGGATATCCCCTCCTAGTAATTTACAATTTGCTAATGGTTATCTATATGGCACACAGATTTTACATTGGGGAAAGACTCAAGTTTATTCTCTGGGTGTAAACTACAGCAGGTACCTATTGTATGTATGCAAGGGTACATCTGCGCACCCCTTATATAGTCTATATGTCCATAGATCACCCATTGTATTCTCAAAAGTGCCTTGCATACAATGTACAATAGTTTATTATTCGCACTCCAGGGGGATCTTTCCCTCTCCTAGTGTATCCTCACCCACCCCCTGCAGACTGTGAGCCCTCGCGGGCAGGGTCCTCCCTCCTTATGTACTCGTGTGCCTTGTTATCTGCTCATGTTTAATGTATTTGTCTATATTTGCCCCGTATTCACATGTAAAGCGCCATGGAATAAATGGCGCTATAAAAATGTATAATAATAATAATAATAATCTACACCACTGTCAGGGATTCCTCAGCAGCAGTCTAAAGACACATTTACTGCACGATGATACAAAAGCATTTCAAAAACTCATCATTTTTGAAGGCCTCAAACATTTCCATATGAACATAACCAAAGGGAATGTTTTATTTCTACGTTTTTGGAAACTCTCCAAAAAACACGGGAAGCTTAAAAATTGAAAGAATCTGCTCTGAAAACTAGGCAAAAAAAAAGCCTCACCCTAAGGCTATGTGCACACGATGCAGATTTTGCTGCGGATCCACAGCAGTTTCCCATGAGTTTACAGTACAATGTTAACCTATGGGAAACAAAAAACGCTGTGCCCATGCTGCGGAAAAAAACGCGGGGAAATGCAGCGTTTTATTTTCCGCAGCATGTCAATTCTTTGTGCGGAATCCGCAGCGTTTTTACATCTGCTCCAATAGAAAAGTGCAGATGTAAATCCGCAGCGGAATCCGCAGTAGAAAACGCAATAAATCCGCAGTAAAAACCAAAGCGGTTTTCCCCTGCGGATTTATGAAATCCGCAGCGGTAAAATCCGCAGAGGAGCTCTATACCTGTGCACATACCCTAAGGGATCATTCACATGTCCGTTTATCGCCTATGAGTTGTATCCGTGTTTTACACAGATAGAACTCGTAGGCAATTTTAATTTGCTTTCTGCCCAGAAAAAAAAATTTAGTTAGTATACTTTTTTGGGGGCGTGTTTACACTGCGTAAAAGCATGGAATACGCATTTGCATTTTTTTCATGCAGATTTTCCAGAACTAATGCAAGTCTATGGGAAAAATCCGCACAGAAAACTGAACATTCTGGCAAGAGACATTGACATGCTGCGTCTTGGAAAACGCACCGCAGGCGAGTTCACGCAGCGTAAAAAAGCACAGTGAGCAGATTTCTATTAATCCCATCCACTTTGCTTGTACTGTAAAACCAGAGCATCCAGAACACCCGTAACACTGATCGTGGGAACTTACCTTTTTGATAATCTGATGAAACACTGGACAAAACTGCCGAAAGAAGTAGGATTGTTTTTCTAGTACATGAAAAAAATGGACATCTATATGAGCCACAATGGTAAGGCTACAGGAACAGGAAGGAATAGCTATCGGCAAGAAGAGAGTTTGGCTGGTGACTACTTTAGCTCTATCGGTGCCTTAAGGGTGTGGTCACACTGAGTGCTTTTGCTGAGTTTTCAGATCAAAAACTAAGCGGAAAATCCCAAGTTTTTTTTTTTATTTTAGAGAAGGATTCTGAGAGTTACCTCTGCTCTGAAAAGACTTTATGTACACTTAACCAGCTTCTGCTGCAAAACTACTCAATCTGAAGGAACTTTTAGGGTATGTGCGCACATTGCGGATTTGGCTGCGGATCCGCAGCAGTTTTCCATGCGGTGTACAGTACCATGTAAACCTATGGAAAACAAAAACTGCTGTGCACATGCGGCGGAAAAAAACACGCAGATTCGCAGCGTTTTTTTTTTACCGCAGCATGTCAATTTTTTGTACGGAACTGCAGTGTTTCTGCACCCATTGACTTCCATTGTCAGGCCAATCTGCAGCAAACCCACAGATGTAAAAAAGATCTGCGGATGTGGGTGCGAGAAATGCTGCGGCCCGGGAGGAGGGAAGTGTGTGGGCGGTGACTGTGCACATCTGTGTGTGCGCTCGGGATCTGCGAGTCTGTGTGTGGGTCTGCATGGCTGTGTGCGGGGTCGGCGGGGCTGTGTGCGAGGGGTTTGCGGGGCTGCCTATGGGTCTGCGGGGCTGTCCGGGGGTCTGCGGAGCTGTCCGTGGGTCTGTCAGGGGGTCTGTGGGGCTGTGAGGGGGTCTGCCGGGGATGTGTCAGTGTGTGTGTGTGCTGGCATCGTCCGATGGGACTACAAGTCCCATCGGGCTATGCCTGCTACAGTGACAGTGACTGACACAATAGCCAATGATGGGACAGTAGTAGTCCCATCATCCGGCTAATGTTTTGAATGTAAAAAAAACAAACACATATAGTACATATATAATTCATACTCACCATCTACACCTAATCCCTGAAACACTCGCTCACCTGAAAAAAAATAAACCAACAATATACTCCCTGTGTCCAACGTAATCCAATTAATACGAGTGTCCCACAAGGTTCTCCCGTGGCAGATGCGACCGTTCTCCAGGGGCTTCGGGATACAATGACGGAAGGTATCCTTCCGCACTGTATCCCTCCGCCACTGTGAGCGCAGTATAGTTTATACTGTCACTTGCGGCACCGCTATGTGGGAAAATTCCCACGCAGCATTGCCATAATGCAAGACAATGAACTAAAGTAACCTCTTCAGTGATGCACTGGTGGAGCCATTGTTTCCTGTCAGTGTGTCACTGAAGGCCCTATAGAGCGGAGACATCACCCGATGTCACTGTTCTATAAGGGAGATCTTCGTGGGACACTCGTTGTTAATTGGACTGCGTCGGACAGGGAATATACTGATGGTTTGTTATTTTTTATTTTTTGCAGGCGATCAAGGACGTCGCAGGAATTAGGCATGGTTGTAAGTATGGTGAAATTAAGAATACTAAAATACTTTTTTCTGGCTATAAAATATAGGGGGACCCAATGTCATTATTTGGGTGGAGTTCCCCCTATTTTAATAGCCAGTAAAGGCTATGCAGACAGCTGCGGGCTGATATTCATAGCCTGGGAAGCTCCATGGGTATTACCCCCTTCCCAGGCTATAAATATTGGCACCCGGCCATCAGCTTTTCCCCTCTGGCACAGAAAATTGCGTGGGAGCAACATATTGTTCATTAATAAACATCGGCCTTGCTATTATATATCTATGGATATATCTATAACGATAGGTATGGATATATCTATCTATAGACATATCTATCTATATATAGATATACTGTATTTTTATTGTTATTATTTATAGATAGATATATCTATAGATACATAGATATATCTATCCATATATCTATCTATCCATATATCTATCTACATCTATCCATAGATATATCTATAGATAGATAGATCTATATAGATAGATCTATTCATATATCTATCTCATTGCTTCTATCTATCTATCTATCTATCTATCTATCTATCTATCTATCTATCTATCTATCTATCTATCTATCTATCTATCCCATACTGTATCTATCTAGCTATCTATCGATAGATAGAAGGAATGAGATAGATAGATAGATAGATAGATAGATAGATAGATAGATAGATAGATAGATAGATAGATAGATAGATAAAAGCTATGAGATAGATAGATAGAATTAGATATATAGATCTATTGATAGATCTATACATAGATCGATAGATATTATTTATAGATCTATCTATCCCATATCTGTCTACCTATCTATCTATCTATCTATCTATCTATCTATCTATCTATCTGTCTGTCTGTGAGTAATGGAGTGTGGGTTGGACAAATGTAAAAGAGGTACTTGGACAAGAAATGACCTCACAAATCTTTTTTTTTTGTTCAATAATAGATCTTTATTTAGCTTTCAAATCCACACAAAAAACGCATCAAAAACGCACGGATTTTTACCTGCGTTTTCTGCCAAGAGGTGCAAATTCTGTGCATAAAATTCCACAGGCAAATCTGCTACGTGTGCACATACCCTTAAAGAGCGTACAAGCCTAAAAAAAGACATTGTGTGTGTTTCTTTGCTGAGTTTTTGAAGCAGAAAGTCTAGGTTTTTTAGAAGTTTTCGTTTTTTTAGGGAGGATATGGAGAGTTTCTGCTTCTAAGGGTATGTACGCACAAGGGCTTTCATCCACTAGTGTTTTCTATCATAAAACCACTTGAGGAAAATGCTGTCGCTGTTTTGGAGCCTTTTTTTTTTGCTATTACTAGCCCGAAGAATAAATATGCTACTTCCTTCAACCACTTCACAGTTTCTGAACCCTGAAGCCTTTCAAACAGAAGAATGAACATGTGCACAGCAATGTTGCTTTCACATCGCTGTGCATTATGTTTAATTTTTTTGTGTTGGTTTTACAGCGCTTTTTTTAAGCAGATTCCAGGCAGAATCCACCTGAAAAAAAGTCATTATATGCACATACCCAAAAACTGCTGAAAAATACTCAGTGTAAACATATCTTATTCACACGTTCAGTATTTAGTCAATATTTTGCATCAGTATTTATATTTATGCCGTCTTGTGCTTTGGAAACACTCCTGGTTTTAGCATACAAACGCTGATGAAATAATGACGTGTGAATAAAACCCATGGCAGTGTTCCCCACTACATTCAAGAGCCACCAACAGATCATGATTTCCTTAATATTGACCTAATGATGAAATTATCACCTGTGCCATACTAAGGAATTCCTTAAAACATGATCTATTGGGTGGACTTTTCTAGAGAGTCAGCTCCGAAGCCCGCCTGAAAAATAGCTTGAAAAATTAACCTATGCACTGTAAGGTCACGACGACTTGTGCATATGTTCGTTTTTAGCCACTTTAAGTTTCAAAATCTGCAGAACGGTTACAATAAGTCACCTCACAGTTCTTTAGGTGCAGTAAAAAAAAAGCAAAAAAAAGCCACGAAAAACACCAAAAAAAAGACACTTCAGGAAAAACTCCACCAGCATTTTCGTGAAGTGTCTTCTGCTTGAAAAATTTGACAGGTCAGGTACGTCGGCGCCTAAAAAAAGTCCGGTACTTAATTTCCAATCAAAACTTGGCTCTTTTGGAAAGTTTTTACTACAAAAACTCAGCATAAAAAACCCAAATACTAAGTGTGAACACATCCGCGGACCGGACGTAAGGGTATGTGCACACGTCCGGATTTTTAGCGTTTTTTTTGCGGAATTTCGCTATAAAAATGCTATAATTCCGCATCAAAAACGCTAAAAATATACATCCTATCATTTAGAATGCATTCCGGATTTTTTGTTCAGATGGATGCGTTTTTTACCGCAAAAAAAAACCCATTCCGCAAAAAAAATGGACATGCTCATTCTTTTTGCGGATTTTTTGCGGATTTCTAAGCCAAAATGACTTTCAGGAAAAAAAATAAAAAATTCCGCAAAAAATCCGCAAACACCGCGATAAATCTGCGCGGAAAAAAACGCGATTTTCTGCCAGAATTCTCCGGATTTTGTCAGGAAAAAAACCTGACGTGTGCACATACCCTAAATGCTGCTTTTTATCTGCAGGTTTTCTGATGCACAGTCACAAACTTCGCTAATTACTGGAGTTTTTTTTTAAAGTTTCCTCCTTTATAAGGCTATGTGCACACGTTGCGGATTCTCTGCGGATCCGCGGCGTTTTTTTTGCGGTGTAGAAACGCTGCAGATCCGCAATTGATTTACAGTACAATGTAAATCAATGAGGAAAAAAAAATGCTGTGCACACTTTGCGGAAAATCCGTTGCGGAAACGCTGCGGTTTAAAAGAAGTAGCATGACACTTCTTTTTTGTGAATCTGCAGTGTTTTTGTACCCATTCCATTATAGAATACCGCAGGGGTAAAAAAACGCAGCAAATCCGCAAGAAAAACGCACAAAAAACGCGACAAATCCGCAGGTGCGTTTTCTGCCAGAAGAGGCAGAATCCGCACCAGAAATTCCTAAGCCTAATCCGCAATGTGTGCACATAGCCTGAGACGCTTTTTTGGTGCAGATATGAAGCTTTTTTTTTATTTTTTGGGGGTCATTACAGGAAGCCTTTGATTCTGCACTTATAAACAGAAACGTGTTCTTTTTTTCAGGCCCCCACTATGCGGTAAATACGCCCCCCAAAAACGCACAGTTCAACCGCGTTTGAAAGTCGCATCCTCTTTTTGCTCGTAAAGCCGCTGAAAAAAAACGGCTACGTGTGACCCCGGCCCTAACCTGAAATGATCTAGGAGCGGTTGCCCCCCGGTCTGGGTGACGGGACCCCCACGCTCAGCCCAGCGCCGCGCATCCGTCACACTATAGCCTTGTATTGCGGCCTCTACACCAACGAAATGAGGTAAAATGGATGAAATGTAAGGATTTTAATCTATTTATTTGTTTCCTGGATACAATGACCTGGGGAGCGCAGGGAAACACGGCAGTGTGAACGGACACATAAGGCTAAGTTCATACTAGCGTTGTGCGGGGCTGCGTCGGGCGCAGCCGCGGCGACGCATGTGTCATGCGCCCCTATATTTAACATGGGGGGGCGCATGGACATGCGTTGTCTTGCGTTTTGTGACGCATGCGTCATTTTGGCGCAACAGAAAACGCTGCATGATGCAGTTTTTTCTGCACCAAAAATCATTAAGGCTACGTTCACATTAGCGTCATGCGACGCTGCGTCGCCGACGCAACGCACGACGCATCGGAAACGCACGCAAAAACGCAACTTTTGTGACGCAAGCGTCGGACGCATGCGTCGTAAAACTCAGCGTTTTTGGTGCGTTTTTACAAAAACGCGTTTTACGACGCATGCGTTGTCAAACACTGATTAGATCTTTACACACAATTTAGTGTCTAGACACTAGATAACACCACCAATGAATAGAAGAGGGTGGGTCTAGTGTCTAGACAATCGATAATGCCACCAATGGGTAGATGGGGGTGGGTATTAATGTAATAGTGGTATATATACCCCGGCATACATTATTTCCAACCATAGAGCATCAAGATGGATCGTTCCATGGAGAGTATCTACCTCACTTTTCAGCTGGAATTAGCCCTTGCTATAGCTTATGCTTTTGCCTGTCAAGAACAGAGGAAAAGAGACAAACAACGGAGAAGGAGTCGTCGGCGTTTTTGGCTACACCCTATAGTGGAAGTCCGAGAGAGTCATGGAGCCTACCATTGTTTTTTTGGCGAATTAAATGAGAACCAGGACAAATATTTTGAGTACACCAGGATGTCAAAAGACAGCTTCCGATATCTGCTGCGTCTGGTGGAAGGAGCCATTTCCAGGCAGGACACGCAGCTCCGTAAATCGATTTCCCCTGAGGAACGTCTGCTGGTGACTCTACGGTACGTAATGGAATGTGAAGGATTTATATGTTCTTGCCACTTTTTAAATTAACGTGTTTTTGTTTTTTGGGGTGGGGGATTGTAATTAAAAATGAAAAATTATTTCATAACAATTAAATTAATTATATTTATTTATTTATTTTTCTTCTTGTCAGTTTCCTGGCTACCGGAGAGACATTGAGATCACTGCATTTCCAGTTTCGGATTGGAGTCTCAACACTGTCGGGTATTATTGCAGACACATGCCGCGCATTGTGGGACAACCTCAGGGAGGAATTTTTACCCATCCCTACAAGAGAATTATGGCATGCCAACGCCCAAAAATTTGAAAAAGTTTGTGATTTCCCTAACTGTATCGGAGCCGTGGATGGCAAGCACATTAGGATTACCAAGCCTTCAAGAAGTGGATCTCTTTTTTATAATTATAAAAAATACTTTTCCACCGTGCTGATGGCAATTGCAGGTGCGGACTGCAGGTTTCTCGCTGTGGACATTGGAGCGTTTGGTCGTGCAAATGATTCACGGACATTTAAGGAGTCTGACATGGGCCGAAGATTATACGAGAACAATTTTAATTTCCCCCATCCACGACCTCTTCCTAACACCGAAGGCCCGGCCCTGCCATTTGTTGTGGTTGGGGATGAGGCTTTTCAAATGTGTGGCAACCTACTTAAACCGTACTCTAGTCGGGGGTTGGACCGCACAAAAAGTATTTTTAATTATAGACTGTCCAGGGCCCGAAGAACTGTGGAGTGCGCCTTTGGCATTCTGGTGTCCAAATGGCGTATCTTAGGATCCGCAATAAATTTGAAAATTGAGACAGTGGATGAGGTGGTGAAGGCGTGTGTGGTTCTACACAATTTTATTATTGATAAAGAGAGAGTCAACGTTGAACTCGATGAACCCATACAAAATCCATTGCCTGATTATCAAGCTCATCCTCTGCGGACAACTTTGGAGATTGCTCATATGAGGGACCAATTTGCTGCATATTTTGTTTCCGATGTTGGCCGTGTTTCTTGGCAAGATCAAATGGTGTAATTCAACGTGTTGTTAAGATGTTATGTAAACACTGTGGAGCCCATGTAACCATCATATGTTTGGTTATTAATGTCACCCGATTGTCTAATGCGTTGTGTTTGTTAATAAAGTTTATTGTGCCTTTCCGCCTTTCCGTTTTCACAAAACAAATCTCCCATCCGTTTTTCCATAGTAATTGTAAAAAATCCTATTTTATTGAAAGTAATGATTGTCCCACAAAATTTATGTGAGCACCAGTACCCAAATGGACTGTGACAAAACAATAAAATTTGCAGCCGTGAGTACCATAGTTTTGACGTATAAAACTTCATCGGCTCCCACCTTGTTAACCATAATTAATACTGAAGACTATTTTCATATGGAACCTGGCTTGACAAGGAGGGAAACTATCATGTTTGCAAAACTCAACAGAGTTAACACTATTGTACTCAGGATGGTAGAATTTGTCCAGAGTCAAATAGTGGCGACACTGTGAACATTGCTTCCACCTCACCTGACCAATATTTTAAAGGGAACCAGTCACCTGTATTTTGTGGGACTGGAACACCCCAAAACTCTGCCCATATGAGCCAAAAACAGTCCCACCAAATTCAGGTGACAGGTTCCCTTTAAGGTACATTAATAAAACTATTCTACAACGATAACTACCAGTGATACCACCGGACCGTGATCGTTGTTTATTGGTCGTGTGGTTGATGGAGAGCTGTCACACAGCCAGCTCTCCAGCAACCCAAAAAGAGCAAGTCCCGTGTAATCTGGGAAATGTTATGAAGCGCATGGCCGCACTCACGATGTTTACCATTGTAAATGTAGTTATTAAAAATACAAAACAACATTTTATTACGGTGTGTGACACGTCCATCGCCGTCAGCTTTCCGTACTGTGCCAGCCCTAAACCACAGTACAGCGTTTATTATTAACGGTGTGCTCTGATTTACGGGCGGGAATCACAGTGTAAGTAATTGCGGAAAGATGACGGCGAGGGACGTGGTTGACACCTTTTTTGATTTGTGGGGTATTTTTTAATTTTTATTTGAGTGTTTAAAACACTGCGCTAGTAACCCAATATTACCTATTTTAAAATAAAGACATCGCTTGATCGGTGTCTAACTCGCCGATCCAACAATGACAGCGTGGGTAACAAAAAAAAATCATAATCATTCGTTGACACCCAAAATCTCACAGCAGGGGCTCTATCGTTTTACGATTACAGAAAAGATAACGTTGGTTACACAAATAAACCAACTTTATCTATACTGAAATCGTTGTGTGATGGTACATTTTAAACTTGACATATTGAGCAATGCTGGGTGTGTTTGTAACAGCTGATAGTACAATGAGCGCCAGGCCTATAAAACAATTAATAAAAAAAAATCTAAAAAATATTGTCAGACATTGCACATCAGGTGTTACAAAGACAATATTTGTGTATACGGCGCAAGGTGTCATTTGGTGAAAACTTTATTTGAGACAATAAAAACCAATTTTTTGTAAACCAAATAAATTTTTTATTTTGGGACAGGAAAAAAAATTAGGGACATAACATTACGGGGTACCTACATCCACAACTAAAGGGGATTGATATCCCTCACTTCTGGTGGGTGTGGAAGGACCGAGGAGGAGGACGAGGAGGAGGAGGACGAGGGGGAGGAAGCAGCAGCATATTCAATGATACTTGACGGGATGCCGACATCCATCCACTGTTGGGATACTTCCAAAGCAGGTGAGGGAGGAGGAGGAGGGACGACGACCAGTGTCCTTGGCTGGCTACTCCGGCTCCGGGTCGACCCAGGCTGTGTTGACGGTGTGCTCCTTGTAGACCCAGGCTGGGTACTGGGTGTGCTCCGTGTAGACCCAGCCTGGGTACTTGGTGTGCTCCGGGTCGACCCAGGCTGTGTTCTGGTGGTAGTTGTGGGAGCAGCCATAGCCAAGGTCGTAGTGCTAGTCGTCGTCGTCTTGATCTTCTTTTTTTTCCTCCTCTCTCTCTCTGTGTGTGGGTCGGCTTCCCGTCTGTGCCCGTGTGCCCTTGAAGGCCGGTCTTGCTCCGACCTTTGGGGCTCTGTTCTGTGGTGGCGGTGGCCCTCGTCACGCGGACCTCTGTGGTGGTGCTCTGCAGCAGGAGTCGGAGTCATGGCAGCCAGCGATGGTACTGTGGGCGCATTTGTCGCTGACTGCATGACCCGAGCCTGCTGCAGAGCAGTGACAAAGATTGTTGCAGCCCTGCATGACCGAAATCTGGAGTTCCGGCGTAAGATGTTCAACCATCCCGTTGTGAAGGGCATTAAAAAAATGTTTCGCCGGCCTCGCGAGATCCGTTTCGATGTTTTCAAGACGCCGCTCGATATTTGACATTTTATCGCACAGCGCCTTGAAACCATTCTGAAAGACGGTACTCAAATGTAAAAATTCGGGCATGGGCGCCCTGTCCGAGGCCCGCTGACGCTGTCGGGAAGACCCGAAGGAAGGAGCGACAGAGGCCTCGGCCAGGGGAACATCTGATGGACCGGCTGCCGGTTCGCCAGATTGTGGTGGTGCAGACCTGCTCTCGCTGTGGGATGGCTGCGAGGCTTGAGATGGCGCTTCACAAAGGACCGCTCCAGAGGGTCGGACAGGCTCGCGGGTGCTGCTGTGTGTTCTGTGAAAACATAAGGAAAGCATTAGTATACTAAATATCAAATTTCACAGGCGTCATTAATTAACTTTACCGCCAGGTATCCATTACCGCCATTAATATTAACCTATTTTTAATCTTGACACTGCATATGCACCATCAATATTAAAAAAAAACACATTTATTTTATTCCAAA
Source organism: Ranitomeya imitator (assembly GCF_032444005.1). NCBI lineage: Eukaryota > Metazoa > Chordata > Amphibia > Anura > Dendrobatidae > Ranitomeya > Ranitomeya imitator. The sequence continues at coordinate 119,355,345 of NC_091291.1, forward strand.
TAGTCACTCATGATTGCGATTTAACGCCAGACAATTATGCTTACGTTGGAATTGCCATGACGTCACGGTCATGTGACCGAGACGTCATCACAGGTCCTTTGAGCTGAGCAAGCATGGGAACATAACCTGCCTTGCAGTGGAATGTATGGCGTGTCTATAATATTTTAATTATTTGTGTATAACTAAATCGGGGATACACCTGGATAGGTACTATACTAATCCCCTATGAAATATTGGCTGGGCATGGCCAATCTACTAGCTTTCTGTGTTCTGTATACTTCCGATTTCAGGGACATTACTAGTAAGTCACGCTCACCATTGTAGTAATCCCAGAAGGGAGCTGCTGTGTAAAGTGTGAGAATACCAGAAATGAATATAAATTCGAGGTCAACGAGGCGTGAAAAGTAAAAACAAAATACTTTATTCACTTCAATCAGAAGCAGAGGATGAAACATCTGCACAATACAATAAAAACACTATCTACGCGTTTCAGGTCTGATGTTCCCTGCCACCTGAAACGCGTAGATAGTGTCTATGGTATTGTGCTGATTTTTCATCCTCTGCTTATGATTGAAGAGGATAAAAGTATGTATTTTTTACTTTTCACGCCTCGGTGAACTCACCTTTTTTTTTTTGTTTAAATACTTTGTACTTGCCAAAATAAATGGCTGGGCAATAAGCTAAGTGGCTGGAATGTAGTATGTGAATATGCATGTTGTAAAAACTAGGTGTGTGCATAGGTACTAGACTTACTCTCTGCTTTCAAGGACCGGTCTCAAGAATTGCAGTATACGGTTATACTTGTAAACCGAGGTCCTTGAAGCCGCTGCACCACTACGGGCCTGTCCTTCCTTTTTCAGGCCCCTCTTGAAACGGTCCTTCATGGAGCGCCATCTGGTCCGCAGTTTTCGAACTGTGTATAAATAAATAAAAAAACACAACAAAATTTAGAGAATATATTGACAACGATTACGCAACCGTGTGCAATACCAATAGAAGACATCACAGACGGTTGTGTAATCCTAGCATGATGGGTCACAGCAGCATTTTGGAAATACTTACGAAAACTAGCTTTGACCGTGGGGGAAGCGCTGTCGAAGCCATCCCACAGCAATTGTGCCACCTCTTTCCACATACACCGCAATATGCCCTGGTCCGCGTGCCGGGGGTCACGGCTGTCCCACAACGGGCCCCGTTCCTCTATGGATGCCACCATGAGGTCGATGTTGAGGGGTTCATCCAGGGCCCGTTGTGAAACCTAGAAAAAATGGAAAATATTAATTGTTGCAAGATAAATAAAAGTTGACCCTACCTCCTCCACCGCCACCTACCACACACAACACCACCCCATCCCGCCACCCCCCATACCCGCCCAAAAAAAAAAAAAAAAGTTTGAAAAAAAAAACTTACTCTCCGTCCTGCAACCACAGCTTGGCCCCGTGGTCTCTGCTCCTGCTCCGGTCTCTGCTCCTGCTCCCTCTCTTCCTCCTGGCTCTCCTCCTCACTTGAAGAAGCCTGCAAAATAGTTTACCAAAAAGTTGAGTGACCCATCTACAAATGAAAGCGAATATAGTAATAGTAGATCATGTACTCACCTCACTCCTCAGCGGTGGGGTGCTGGAATCACTGCCGCTGGCCATGACTATTAATGCAATTCTGAAATAAAGAACAAAATAATTGTTCCTATGCTCCTATGCACAATCCAGCAATATAAAAAACAAAAACAAAAAAAAAAGGCATTTAAACCACAAACAACATTGCACTCCAACCTAACGCTGAGCAAACAACACTGCCACATTGATTAAATTAAAGAAACAATGGCTGAGACAACCCAATGCCAGATTAAACTAAAGCCTAAAGATAAGATCTACAACAGACCCCATGTTGTAATACCAAAAGTTTTTTTTTTTTTTAAAGTACAGTAATCCACGGAGCAAGAAACCCCAAAAACACAATAGATTTTTGAAAGGAAAAAAATGTAAATATTTAAAAACACCATACTTTACAATAAAACCGACAGGGCCGGAGACAATAGAAGGGCATACAACGCCATACATCACAGCCAGAAACATACAATAATGTCTTTACACAACCACAGTGCAGAACTACACAACTTGCAATAAAAAAATTATTACATGTAAAAGGGCGCATAATCATTCTATGCACTACCATACTTTACAATAAAACCGTCAGGGCCGGAGACTATTAAACGCCATCATATAACGCAATTTTTAAACATCACAACTGAATACAAAAAACACCACCAAACCAAATAATTGAAAATAAAATTCTATCCTGAAAAGAACAATCATCAAGGCCGCAGACACAATGAAACGCCATCCTATACAACGCCATACATCACAACCAGACTAAAAATACAACAATATCTTTAACCACAGTGCAGAATATAAAACACAACTTGCAAAAATAATTTTAAACCACATGTAGAAAATGCACAGAATCATTGTATACTTACATCTCTGGACAGCGGATAAGTAGAAGTGTTCTGGGATGTGTAGAAGTGTTCTGGTGATGGATTTCTTGCCTCAAGATGCTGCAGTAGAAGTGACAAACAATCCAAACATTTTCTTTATATAGGGGGGATGTTTATCTACTGTTTGCACTGTCTAGACACCTTTTTGTTCAATTTTATGTAACGACGCATGCGTCGTACAACGCACGCACGACGCACACACGCGACGCAAGTGCGTTGTCAATGTGTTTCAATGGAGATTTTAACGCAATGTCGACGCACGAGCGACGCAAGTGCGACGCATGCGTTTTTTAGACGCTCGAAAAATGCAACATTGTCGCGTCTCCGACGCCACCCAGGTGCGGTGAAACGACGCATGCGTCGTGCGTTTTACCGAAAACGCACGACAACGCAACGCATGCGTCCCCAATGTAAAAGATAGGGGCGCATGACGCATGCGTTGCCGTGCGTCGGCGACGCAGCGTCGCATGATGCTAATGTGAACGTAGCCTTAAAAATGAACGCATGCATCACAAAAAGCTGCGTTTTGCATGCGTTGTGCGTTGCGTCACTGACGCAGCACCGCACAACGCAAATGTGAACGTAGCCAGAGATATGTCACCAATGACAATTGTTTGCGTTTTTGTCGTCATTTTTCAGTCATGAAAGCCCTGTTGTCTGTGAGGTAATGATTGTGGAGACATTACAGGAGGTGACAGTGAGGGAAGTGGCATGAGGTGAGGCTGGAGCCCCCGGATTTACACCAGGCACGTCCTCCTCCCCTCCCCCCGCTATAGCGCTGTGTGTTAGTATTCAGAGCAGCTATGGTGCCGTCTGAGGCCACGGTCGAGACTAATCCCACCAATCCCGTGAGTGACATCTCAAGCGTCCAATAGCGCGCGTCCGCGAAACCCCACAGCCAATCGCCACCCACTACCGTCCGACTGACACTCCCCTCCGCCTATCAGCGTGAGGAGATTTCGACTGACGAGCCGGCCGACCAGTGAGCGCGCGAGCGGGGCGGGCAGTCTGCGATGATTAACCCGTCTGTAACGTCACGCTAGGCAGTTCGATCGGTAGCGGGAGCGGAGAGCGGACAGCAGGGAGCGCGAAGGCAGCAGCCCCCCACCGCCGGCCTAAGTTACCATCAACACCCGGGGTCAAAGTTTAACAGCGAGCCACCGCCGGTCCGAGTCACCACCTCTGAAGGGAACCACAACCAATTACCACCATGAGCAGCGACGTCGAAACTCAACAGCAGCAGCAGCCAGCCGCCCTGGAAAGCAAGTCAGGCCCGGAACCGGCGGCCACTGTGGGGGAGAAGAAGGTCATCGGTGAGTGTCGGGCGGCGGCGGCGGACAGCGCTCAGTGCCACGCGTTGTGAGCGGCGGTTCCCCCCTCCTCAGTCTCCCTCCTCCCCCCCCCCCCCCTCTTCTTTCTCGTCCGCCCGCCCGCCTCACGGCCGTGACGTCATCGCTTCCTGGGGCCTGCAAAATGTCCGCTGCCTGCTCTCGGCCTACTCGTCCCCTTTTGTGTCTCGGCGCCTCCCGCGCTGCGTTTCCTTCCCCCCTCTTCGTAGTGTAGAGTTAGGGGGGCGCACGTCTCCACGCGGCGCCCGGGCCCTCCGCCTAGGTGGGAGCCTGGAGGGAGAGCCGGGTAGCGGCCTGGCCTGGCTCCAGCCACGTGGTGGCTCACTAGTGATGGCTCTGACCTCCAGGCCTGTGATCCTGCCCCCTCCCATAACAAATACACATGTGTAGATCATTTATTTTTATTTTATTTCAGCTGATACATTTATTTTATCCTTTTTTTTTTTTTTTTTCTTTATAGCAACCAAGGTTTTGGGTACCGTCAAATGGTTTAATGTGCGCAATGGATATGGCTTCATTAATAGGTGAGTGCAGCTACATGTGATACATTGTATCAACTGTTGGTTACATAAAAGTAAATATTCTACATAAGTAGTAATCTTTCCCTGGGATGCTGCTGCTCTGCACAGGGTGGCTCCTGCAGGCAGTGAATGGTTAACTGTGCTACTAAGTATCTGCATAGTTAATAACGAATATTCTTATATTTGCTTGTGGCTCTTTTTTTTTTTTTTTTTTTTTTTTTTTTTTTTTTTTCTTCTCTTCCCCTGATCTGTTACCTTAATTAATCTCACTTTTCTCCCATAGGAATGACACCAAGGAAGATGTCTTTGTACACCAGGTGAGTTTGTGTACATTTTTCTTAACTCCTCCTATCAGTTCAAAGTGTTTTGTTTTTTTTTGTTTGTTTGTTTGTTTTTTTTACTAGCATGAGGCTTTCCAGGCATAAGACTAACCTGAACAGTAGGAACACAGTCCAAATTATAGGACTCTTAATGACACACGTGGGGGTTTTGTTTCTCACTGTGTTCTCATTATGTCGCCACATGCGCAGTTACTGTTTATAATCTACACTATTTTTGGCGTGATGCTTCCACTATAATACATGCCAGCGATGGCTACGGCCACTGTACCACATATGGTTTTGGCTTACAAATACCATTCGTGTGAGTGTGGCCTCATGGAAAGCATCGAGCCACTGTAAGGAGACTTGTTAGTAGGGCCGTATTTGCCACTAGGCACTCGAGGGCATGTGCCAGGATGCAGGGGGGCACTTGGCAAGGGTTGGGGTGGTTCTATCTACCGAGCTGCTGGAGTTCTGTGACGTAGGGTCAACCATTCACTCCGCAGGAAGGAATGCTCACTGTGGGCTTCTGGGTGAAGTCTTGTGGCCTTTTATAAGCGAAAGCACTGATTTCTCTTAGTGTAAATGTACATGAGGAAATCACAAGCTGCGCACTTCAGACTAAAGACCTGGTCAATTCCACTACCTATACATGTTTCATTTGTTACCGTTTCTATGGAATGTGGAGAGCAGAACAAATAGTGTAAGGAGCTTTCCCCCATAAAAATTGGTATCCACCCAGCTTCCCCCCCATACAAATCTGTTTGTGGGGGGGAGGGGAAGCTGGGTGGATACTGATCAGTATTCACTTGGTTTTCCCCCATACAAATCGATATTCACCTACAAATACCGCCACACCATGACTAGACCACATATTGCCACCGCATAATAACTGAATATTAAATACTGTAAGAGAATGGAGACCCAGAGACTGCACATCCCAGTCTCCGCTGGAGCCCTCATTGTCATATGACAATTGTTTTTCTAAAGTTTTATAGTGCAGTTTTAGGTTAGGGATGAGCTAGCAAGGTGCAGGGACAGGTAGTGATGGCTACTTGCAGACGTGTGCGGCACTTGCGGTGAGACAAACACTGCTAGCAGCGTTATTTTTCCGTTGCTGCAAGTACCACATCTGTCAGATTGTGGCAAAACTGCAAATGCCGCACATGTCCTCAAGTCCCATAGGGAATGAAGCCGAATGCAGTGTTGCTGTGAGTGATCTGTTACGCGGCAGATGCAGACAAACTGCTCGATCTGCCGCAAAAGGCAACTTTCACATCAGCAAATTTTGCCTAAGTCACTGCCGACAATGTCTGCATTAGCCATATTCGCCAATGGGGAGGCAGCACTAAAAGCACCTAGGGCAGCATAAACTCTAAATACAGCCCGGCTTGTAAGCCATGTAATGCTTTAGAAATCTATATATCCAGATTGTCTTCAGAGCAGTACAATTATGCCACCTTTTGGGGGTAGATATGGGTTGATATTAAGGATTGCTGCCCTTCCAATAGGTGGCACTAGAGTTCTAGTCCATTCAGTCTAGGATTCCTGTGCACAGAGCAGCATTTGATTGATAGTTAACTGTCCCTTGTTATAAAAAGTAATTTTGCATCAGACCACTAATCTTAAACTGGTAGACATAATTTATTCTTAAAGGCTACGTTCAGACTAGCGTTGTGCGTCGGCGACGCACGCAAAAACGTGGCAAAACGCTGCGTTTTGCGACGCGTGCGTCGTTTTTTGTCGAAAATCGGACGCAAGAAAAATGCAACTTGTTGCGTTTTATTGGTCCAACGCTTGCGGCAAAAAAGACGCATGCGTCGCCAAACGCATGCGTCCCCCATGTTAAACATAGGGGCGCATGACGCGTGCGTCACCCGACGCACACTAGCACAACGCTAGTCTGAACGTAGCCTTAAAGGTAACCTGATTAATGCTGCCCAAACCACAAGAACCCTAATCCCTACATGACCACAACCAGGAATTTTTTAAATTTTTTTTTTTTCCAAAAAATTCACCTGCAAGCAATCATGCCATCAGGCTGTATAGTTTTATATTTTGCTTGATATCCAGTTAAAGTGAACCTGTTGATCCATGATTTCAGTACTGTATATTTGTTGCAATATACAGCACCATGGAAGTGTGGGTAAAATCTTTTCGTAATGCTTAGCAGTGTAGGGGAAGAAAGGAGCGTTGGGTAACCATTTTTTAACATTTGTTCTAGGTATTGAGTTTTTTTATGCCAATGTTTTTATTTCCAGACTGCCATTAAGAAGAACAACCCTAGGAAGTATCTTCGCAGTGTGGGAGATGGAGAAACTGTAGAGTTTGATGTAGTGGAGGGAGAGAAGGTAAGGTCAAGTTAAATGTGGTGTCTGCTTTGATCCCAAGACCACTATTTCTTCTCACTGTCTGATGTGGTAGAGCTTGTGCCAGGCTACTTTGTTGTCTATGGCGCTGACAAACTGCCAACTACAGCACTCTCGCCTGATCGTTAAATAATTTCCTACATGGAATTGCTAAAAGTTTTGCACCATTTTGATTGACACCAGGAGAAATCCACTTTTAGATAATTATGGCTTAATTAAAGAAAACCTTATCCCCGCAGGGTGCAGAGGCAGCTAATGTTACTGGTCCTGGGGGTGTTCCAGTCCAAGGCAGCAAATATGCAGCAGATCGCAACCATTATAGGCGCTATCCACGTCGCCGAGGTCCTCCACGTAACTACCAGCAAAATTACCAAAACAGCGAAGGTGGAGAGAAGCCCGAAGAAAATGAGCCTGCGACGGATGGAGAGGGTGCTAACCAACAACGCCCATACCGGAGGCGTCGTTATCCTCCATACTACTTAAGGAGACCGTATGGGCGCAGACCACAGTATAACAATGCCCCAGTACAGGGTGAAGTAGTTGAGGTACCTTGCCTTCAATCTTAAGCTTATTTTGACTTATTTTTATATTAAAAACAGACCATTTTACAAATTTCTCTTTTTGGGGTGTTTAGGAAGAAGGCCAAAGTTCCAGTGAACAAGGCAGACCAGGAAGGCAGAACATGTACAGAGGCTTCAGGCCCCGATTCAACAGGTACGAGTAAGTGTCCTCATTCTTCTTTACTGTGTGGTTGTTGTTTTTTTTTTTTATGGCATAAATATAAAAAATCAATACATTATTTTAACATTTCATAATTAATGAAACACAAAGAAAAGCCAGCGCTCTATATGAAACACAGGTGCACGGAAATCCATCCTGGTGGAGCTTGGATTTGTAGACAAATTAAGAAATTCTTCCAGCTCCTCAAGATAAAATATCCATTCCTTTAGTCAAAATGACATTAAAATTCCATATAGAAATCTGGACGACAAATGACTCATGAGCAGATAAAGCGACGTGTTTTTGATCACTGTGCTGATCGAAACGTGTCACTGTCTGCTCATCTGTCATTTGTCCGGATTTCTATATGGAATTTTAAAGGGAACCTGTCACCCCGTTTTTTGAGATTGAGCTATAAATACTGTTAAATAGGGCCTGCGCTGTGTTACTATAGTGTATGTAGTGTACCCTGATTCCCCATGTATGCTGAGAAATACATTACCAAAGTCGCAGTTTTCTCCTGTCAATCAGGCTGGTCTGGTCAGGTGGGCGTGTTCACAGCGCTCTTTTCTTCCCCAGCTTTCCGTTGGTGGCGTAGTGGTGTGCGCATGTCCAGAGTTCCGACTTCCCTGCGCCCACGTGAAGACACAGCGCGCAATCTGCGCTGTAATCCCTTGCATCGGTGGGGGCGGCCATCTTCCTGGGGCCGCGCGTGCGCAGATGGAGTGCTCTGCTGCACGGGGCTTCAGGAAAATGGCCGCGGGATGCCGCGCGTGCGCATTAGAGATCGCGGCGGCCATTTTCCCAAAGCCGAGATGCAAACTCGGCTTTGGGAAAATGGCCGCCGCGATCTCTAATGCGCACGCGCGGCATCCCGCGGCCATTTTCCTGAAGCCCTGTGCAGCAGAGCACTCCATCTGCGCACGCGCGGCCCCAGGAAGATGGCCGCCCCCACCGATGCAAGGGATTACAGCGCAGATTGCGCGCTGTCTTCACGTGGGCGCAGGGAAGTCGGAACTCTGGACATGCGCACACCACTACGCCACCAACGGAAAGCTGGGGAAGAAAAGAGCGCTGTGAACACGCCCACCTGACCAGACCAGCCTGATTGACAGGCGAAAACGGCGACTTTGGTAATGTGTTTCTCAGCATACATGGGGAATCGGGGTACACTACATACACTATAGTAACGCACAGCACAGGCCCTATTTAACAGTATTTATAGCTCAATCTCAAAAAACGGGGTGACAGGTTCCCTTTAATGTCATTTTGACTAAAGGAATGGATATTTTATCTTGAGGAGCTGGAAGAATTTCTTTGTCTATTTCATTAACCCTGCTGTTTTCGGTCTGAGACCTATTTTGAACTTTGGTATTTTTGGGGGTGTTAAGATGCAGTTCTGAAACTTGTGGTTGATTGACTTAAATGAGGATGGGTCGGCCGGCCGGCCGGCCACGCGTTTCAGAGCCGCATCTTGAATATTTTAAAGAATACTGACGTTCAAGGTCAGTCGTTTTTGACCAAAGACAACAGCAGGGTTAATGCTGGATATATTGTTCCTTGGCTGTGGTATATTACTGGTTATCATACTACAGACATGAGCATGTAGCTTTCTTGTAAACTTCTTGTAGGGGACCTCCTCGCCAGAGACAACCTAGAGAAGAAGGAAATGAAGAGGATAAGGAAAATCAGGGGGATGGAACCCAGAGTCAGCAGCCACCTCAACGTCGGTACCGCCGCAACTTTAACTACAGACGCAGACGCCCAGAAAACCCTAAACCACAAGATGGTAAAGAGACCAAGGCAGCCGAAACATCAGCAGAAAACACGTCCGCTCCCGAGGCTGAGCAGGGCGGGGCTGAGTAAATACCGGCTTACCACCTCTACCACCATCCGGGTTAGTGTCAGGCCTGATGAGCAAAAAAATTTCTTGTTGCGTGGATTTTTCCTATAACATTGGGGGGGAGAATTACAATGTTAGTCACACAACTGAAAGATGTTAAACTGAAAAGTTTTTTTTTTTAATGCAAAGTATAAAATGTATCGCATGAATATTAAATTTTTTATTTTTTTTTTTTTCCTTGCAGTTTTGTCATCAAAGTCAAGATTGAAATTCCAGCAATAAGAAATTGAACAAAGAATTGGAACTGAAGACCTTAAGTGCTTGCTTTTTGCTGTTGACCAGATATTATCGTCCTGCATGGTTTCTTGCAGCGATGGTTTTATTTTTTATCTAAGATCTCCTTTTGGGAATGAGAAGTTTTTTAAAAAAACAAACATTTTTTTGCAAATCTTACCTGCAAAGGTTTTTAAATTGTTTATCTGGTCAAACCAAGATTTTTAAGAAGCTCGTTTTTAATTTGTAATAAAAGTACACCTGATTTTTTTTTTTTTTTTGAAAAAGTCAACAAATTGCAAGCATCTATTAATAAAGGTCTCAAAAGTATCTCGTGTCAGTTGTGGTCTCGGCATTGATACATGATACTGCAGGGAGGGCACAAGAATCAAATTTATGAACAAGGGCATATTAGTTGTACATGTTCAAGAGAGGCCTGGATGTCTTCCTGGAGCAGAACAATATTGTATCATACAATTATTAGGTTCTGTAGAAGGACGTAGATCTGGGGATTTATTATGATGGAATATAGGCTGAACTGGATGGACAAATGTCTTTTTTCGGCCTTACTAACTATGTTACTATGTCAATCTAAAGCAGACCAAAATGCCTTGACCATGAGAACATTGGAGGTAAGATTAAGATGCAAGTTCCAAGGTTGGCCTCATCTTGTGGCTTTTGCTACACGCCAAGCAATTGTTGTATGGTGCGACTCTCAGGGTGAGGTTTTATTTCGGTAAGCAAATGCCCAAACCCTAAAATTTTTAACATGAAATTTCTGTGCTTATAGAGGCTGCTCACATCCAGTTGTTGGCAGGAGTGGTTAGTTGCCACTGAGCCCAGCTGCACTCCCTCCTTGGCACATTCATAGCCAGTGTGCATGCAAAATGTCATTATACAATGCTCACAGTATAGTGACTGGCAGCAAGCAGCTGCAGGGAGAATAGAACTTTATTAGTGATGAGCACATATACTCGTTACTCGAGATTTCCTGAGCACGCTCAGGGGTCCTCAGAATTCTTTCTTTTTTTTTTTTCAGATTTAATTTTTCTTGCCACGGCTGAATGATTTACATCTGTTAGCCAGCATAAGTACATGTGGGGATTCCCTGGCAACCCCATGTGTACTTATGCTGGCGAATAGATGTAAATCATTCAGCTGCGGCAAGAGAAACTTAATCTCCGAGCACCCAAAAATACTCTGAGGACCCCCAAGCATTCCCGAGAAATCTCAAGTAACGAGTATATTCTCGCTCATCCCCAGACTTTGTCTTCACCCTGTAGCTGCTGCTCTAGTAAGCCATGTCAACAGGGTTAAAATGGTGTATATACTTCAATGTACCTGCAGGTAATTATTTTTTTTTGTGACCGTTACTTTATTAAACTTAACACTAACCCAGGTGGTCTTCCACTTAAGTCTTGAAGTTGGGGGTGTCAGGCTCCAATACTTTGTAGCCCAGATGGGCTCCTCTAGTGAGTGTAGGATGCAATTCTCTGAAGTCAAGAGGCCTGAATATTGAATGTACTTATGGATAAAAGGGCTACAAGGGTCATGGCTTTCTATAATGTTTCCTCTACAATTTAAAAAACTTCATAACAATATGGAGCAAAAATACCTTGGTGACCACCTCCCCACTTTTTGAGTGCCCCAAACTTGAAATTGTTCCAGTGGTGGGACTCGCATCAAGCAGCCATAATTATGACATAATGTCTGTTTCTGACCTGGCGTCTAATAGGAGGTTGTCCAGGCATCTGGACCCCCCCAAACTGACTTGATATTGATGAAATCTGCTGAGATCAGGTCACCAATATTAGATGCCCTAACAACCCTTTAAAGGGAATCTGTTAGCAGTGTTTTTCTATGTAACCATGAGAGCAGCATGATGTAAGGGCTTACACCCCGATTCCAGTGATGGGTCACTTGCTGTGTTGTCATTTTGATAGTGTTATCTCCTGTAGATGTAGCAACGCTCAGAATGTGGAGCTGTGTATTATCCCACCACAGCACTGACTTGCAGCTTTCTATGCACACTGTATATTGACAGAAAGCAGCCAATCTGGTGGGGGCAAGATTACACGGAACAGCAGGACAAATTGGCACAAGACACTTAGTCTTGTGAATAAACTGCTGATTTTTAGTTTAAGCTAGTGACACGTTGGAATTGGGATCTCAGCCCCTACATCATGCTGCTCTCAGATGTGAGTAAAAACCTGCTCTCCAGATTCTCGATACATTTAGGTGGTATCAGGTATAATATTAGAGGGGACCTGAATATATTTAGTCACTCCTGGTTATATAGGCCACACCAGTGGAAGACTCGCTGCTGCTCAAGTATCTTCCCGTGAAGGGCTCCGCTAGGCTGACCTCTCCGGCCATGTAATATAGAGGTCTGCCGGTGGAAGCGTCCCTATTATCGGCCCTCCTCTGAGGCTTCTAGAAGGACGAGCTGCTTTTCTTTATGATGCCGTTGGGCATATGGCCACGGTGCCGGCTTCTGAGGGTGGGTTCACCCATCATGTCCAGTGTTGCCTAGCCATGTATACGGCCGGTCAGCATGTAGAGGAAAATGCTGCGCTATGTATTCTATAAGGACTGGTCAGGGGTGACACCTAATGAATGATCATTAAATTAGCATACACAGACAATGTGGGGTCACAGCACATAGGTATTTCCAGGGCATACCTCCCAACTTTAAGACTGGGAGAGAGACCTATATCGTGGCAAGTGCACAAGGATATAGTGTCCTACTGAAGCCCCTTTAGTCTTCACTTAAAGGGAACCTGACATGTACCCCCCCCCCCCCCCCAAAAAAAAACTGCATTTTATATCTTCCTTTATAGACTGTCTTGAGTCCCTTTATCGTGGATGACACATTACCAGATCTTTATAAAACGATCCAGTTGTCCCACTCAGCATTTTATTACGCCCCTCCCGCCATGACAGGAATGGCTGTGCAAAACTCAGGCATGTGGAACATGTTGCGGTGCGGCAGCCATGGGGGGGAAGTACTTGGCTCTTGCACCCCAGCATGTTATAGGAAGGTGGGGGTCCTGGCTGGGTGTGTGGACTTGTGCTGCGAGGGCGCTACACCCGTGCAGGTCACATGTAACCGATATAACGCTGGTTTGCCAGGAGCAGATGTTTCATAGTTCAATCAGGGAGACCACCAGTCAAAAGTAAGCTTTTTACCAACGATAACTGGGAAGGGATATATAAATAATACATATAAATACAGAAGATAGCGGGAGCATATCTCGATGAACGTTTGTTATAATACGGAGCATTTTCCACCCACAGATTCCTTCCTCTCATTTATTCTCTATCTTCACCACAGCCCAGCTCAGCACAACTGCTCCGCTCGGCACCACAGCAGTGAATCGCTCCCGGTAAATTTGGGGAGATTTCTGAGAATGGCCCCCAGCGGCAAGCTGGCCCTCGGGGCACCCATGATCGTTTGCTGCCTCTGCGCTTGTAGACTGCATCCTGCTGGCTGCGCCAAATGTAAGCAGGTGCTGAGAAGCAGGGATCGCAGAGCAAAGCCGTATAACAATATTGTTTAACAGGTATGTGCACACGTTGCGGATTTCCTGCAAATCTGCAGCTTTTTTTTCTGGCGCAGAAACGCTGCAGATCTGCAAGTGATTTACAGTACAATGTAAATCAATGGCAAAAAAAAATGCTGTGCTAATGGTGCAGAAAAACCTGTACAGAAAACGCAGCAGATTCAAAAAAGGACCATGCCAATTCTTTGTTCATATCTGCTGCGTTTCTGCACCCATTCCATAATAGAAATCTGCAGGGGTAAAAAAAAAAAAAAGGAAGAAATCTGCACAAAAATCTGCAACGTGTGCACATACCAAAAAAAGGCACCGATTCTAACCTGCTTTTTCTGCCAAGAAATGCACAGAAAATTCCACAGTCAAATCTGCACCGTGTGCACAGAGCCTAAGGGTATGTGCACACGGTGCAGATTTGGCAGTTTTCCATGCGGTGTACAGTACCATGTAAACTTATGAAAAACCAAATCCGCAGTGCACATGCTGCAGAAAAATTCCGCACGGAAACGCGTTGTATTTTCCACAGCATGTCAATTCTTTGTGTGGATTCCGCAGCGTTTTACACCTATTCCTTATTAGGAATCCGCAAAAAAACTGCACTAAATCCGTGCGAAAAAATCCGCAATGGAATCTGCAACGTGTGCACAAACTCTAACAGTCTGGCAGGGAGTTGATAAACAGTAAACAAGATTTAAGGTAAGATCAAGAATTAGGCTATGTGCACAGGTTGCGGATTTTCTTGTGGCATTTTCCATGTGGATTTTGCATCTCTTGGCAGAAAACGCAGGTCAAAATCTGCGTGGATTTTGTATGTTTTTACCCCTGCGTTTTCCTATAATGGAATGGGTGCAGAAACGCACAAAGAATTGACATGGTCCTTTTTTTAATCCGTTGCGGATTCCGTGCGGAAAATTAGCACAGCATTTTTATTTTCCCATTGGTTTACATTGTACTGTAAGGGTATGTGCACACGTTGCGGAATCTCTGGATCCGCAGCATTTTTTGCAGTGCAGAAATGCTGTAGATCCGCAATTCATTTACAGTACAATGTAAATTAATGAGAAAAAAAAATGCTGTGCACACTTTGCGGAAAATCCGCTGCAGAAACGCTGCGGTTTAAAAGAAGTAGCATGTCACTTCTTTTTTTTTTTTTTTTTTAATCTGCAGCGTTTTTTGTACCCATTCCATAATAGAAAACCGCAGGGGTAAAAAACACAGCAAATCCGCAAGGAAACCGCAGCAAAAACGCGACAAATCCGCAGGTGCGTTTTCTGCCAGGAGAGGCAGGATATGCACCAGAAATTCCTAAGCCTAATCCGCAACGTGTGCACATACAGTCATGGCCAAAAGTATTGACACCCCTGCAATTCTGTCAGATAATACTCATTTTCTTCCTGAAAATGATTGCAAACACAAATTCTTTGGTATTATTATCTTCATTTAATTTGTCTTGAATGAAAAAACACAAAAAGAATTGTCCTAAAGCCAAATTGGATATAATTCCACACCAAACATAAAAAAGGGGTGGACAAAAGTATTGGCACTGTTCGAAAAATCATGTGATGCTTCTCTAATTTGTGTAATTAACAGCACCTGTAACTTACCTGTGGCACCTAACAGGTGTTGGCAATAACTAAATCACACTTGCAGCCAGTTGACATGGATTAAAGTTGACTCAACCTGTGTCCTTGTGTGTACCACATTGATCATGGAGAAAAGAAAGAAGACCAAAGAACTGTCTGAGGACTTGGGAAACCAAATTGTGAGGAAGCATGAGCAATCTCAAGGCTACAAGTCCATCTCCAAAGACCTGAATATTCCTGTGTCTACCGTGCGCAGTGTCTGCTACTGTGTAGGTACCGCCGGCGCCATCTTAAATTTTTCCATCTTGAAATTACAGATGAGTCAGCCTTACATCTTTACCAGGATAGATATTTCAACACATTATAAAACAGCATGTATGTAAGTACTTGAATAAGAATACAGTAATTAACCAGAGCAAGCATGGGTTTGTAGCAAACAAGTCATGTCAGACTAATCTAATTTCCTATGATGGAATCCATGACTGGGTGGATCAGGGAAATGCGGTAGATATGCTATATCTCGTCTTCAGCAAAGCGTTTGATAAAGTATCTCATATTATCCTTATTGAAAAAATGACCAAGAGTGGGATTGACAAGATTACAATTAGGTGCACTCATAACTGGCTGAATGATCGTACTCAAAGAGTGGTTATAAATGGCTGCACATCCAGTTGGAAAAGTGTTTCAAGTGGGGTATCACAAGGCTCTGTCCTGGCCCCAATGTTGTTCAACATTTTTATAAATGATCTAGATAAGGGAACTGAAGGTAAACTAATCAAAATTGCAGACGATGCAAAGCTAGGAGGGAAACCTAATAGAGAAAGGATTCTGAAGGATTATTATTTAAATAGCACCATTGATTCCATGGTGCTATACATGAGAAGGGGTTACATACAAATTACAGATATCACTTACAGTAAACAGTCTAACAATCACAGATTGATACAGAGGGGTGAGGACCCTGCCCTTGCAGGCTTACATTCTACAGGATGGTGGGGAAGGAGACAATAGGTTGAGGGTTGCAGGAGCTCCAGTGATGGTGAGGAGGCAGCGGGGTCAGTGTGGGCTGTAGGCTTTCCTGAAAAGGTGAGTTTTCAGGTTCCGCTCTGAAGGATCCGAATGTGGTTGATAATCGGACGTGTTGGGGCAAAGAATTCCGAGGATGGGGAATATTCGGGAGACGTCTTGGGAGGCGATTGGGTGAGGAGCAAATAAGTGTGGAGGAGAGAAGAAGGTCTTGGGAGGACCGGAGATTACGTGAGGGAAGGTATCAGGAGATTAGTTCAGAGATATATGGAGGAGACAGGTTATGGATGGCTTTGTAGGTCAGTATTAGTAATTTGAACTGGATACGCTGAGGGAATGGGAGCCAGTGAAGAGATTTGCAGAGGGGGAAGTGGAGGAGTAGCGAGGAGAGAGACAAATTAGTTGGGCAGCAGAGTTAAAGATGGACTGGAGAGGTGCAAGGGTGTTAGCAGGGAGGCCACAGAAAAGGATGTTGCAGTAGTCGAGGCGGGAGATGACGAGGGCATGCACAAGCATTTTAGTAGATTGAGGGTTGAGGAAAGGACGGAGGATCTAGATAAGCTTGAAAAATGGGCAGCAACTAATAGAATAGTATTTAACGGAGAAATGCAAGATTCTACATCTGCGCACGAAAAACGAAAATTACATCTATGGAGTGGGAGGAATAGAACTAAGCAACAGCACGTGTGAAAAAGACTTAGGTAAACTAATAGATCACAGTCTGCACATGAGTCAACAGTGTGATGCAGCAGCAAAAAAGGCAAACAGTTCTAGGATGTATTAAGAGAAGCATAGAGTAGATAAAGATTAAACAAGCACAAGACAGATTTCATCACTAGGTATCATTGTAATCAGTATAACGGCACTGACCTGACAGTGTCTGCAGGTTACTGAGCCCAATCCTGCTGACAGGTTCCCTTTAAGGAGCTGCACTTTTAAGCTATCACAGTACAATAAAAGGCCTAATCCAGTAGTAACCACAGGTTCAAGGTCCAATATAAAGGGAGAGGGGGACAAGTACTAGAAGATGTGGTGCACATCAATGGTGGCACAGGACATACATGATGTGCCGCTGTTTCTGCAGAAAGCCTGCCCTGCTGAAGGGGATCTATGTAATGGGCTACAACAGAGCTTCCAAAATCCAGGCCACTGCTGTCCCCATGATTCTCGCTGACTCGTAAGTACAGAAGTCATTCATACATTTTCAGGAGAAATGTGTGTAACGTGATGGAGTGTGTCACTCCGGGTGTAGATCCCCGTGGGTGGCCGTCTATGGACCCATTTTATTAAACCCTCAGAACGGTACTGGAACTTTTATATTCAGTTTAACGCCGGTGACCGATTTCCTAATCACAACTTGTCAGAGATTTAATATCATTCTTTTGACTAATAAAATAACCCGTGCACTCTCTGGTGGAAATCGTAGAAATTGGCCAATTCCTAGGGCCGGATCCGAATTCTAAAAAATGGAATAGTGCTCCCACGAAAATGCTGGAGTTAGATGCTGCATTGACTCGCGCACCCGTTTGCCTTTGTGCGTAATGACTACGGGCTCTCTTCTGTGGCAAATAGGGAGAGTGCTGGTTTATCTGACGCATTTCCGAGGTGTCTTCTCCATGGGGGTGCTCGTTGCCAGGTTGTCTGCAGGACACAGGGCGGCAGGATTTTTGCTTTTATATCCATTCTAAGGATGTATCGGAGCAAATTTGACCAGCCGGAATGCTGCCGACACTACGTATCAGAGGAACAATCACCACACATCTTCATCGACTATATCATCACCCAGCACAGGAACCACCAATGCATGCATCATTCATAGAGCCCACCTAACACTCCGAGAAGGAATCCAGCCATTCGCATGCGGTGGTTTTAGCGCATATCATTTATCTTCTCAATTCATAAGGCCGATACTACACATTGCTCCAACATCAAAGCCACAATTACGGACTTTTGCATTTGAGGGGAAAAAAAATAGGAACATTTCTTTGGTATTCTCTTTCTTCCTTTCGCACATGGCTGCCAATGCTAAACTGGATGTATCCACTACATGTTAAGGGATAAGATGTGGCTGGTGTTGGAGAAGCAACACGTGAAAAGAGTTAGGCCGGGGTCACACTAGAGAGGAATACGGACGAGGGAAAGGTGCAAAAACAACGCACTCGGACCAATGTTTCTGTATGGGGCAGCTCCTATCTGCTGTATATTTCTCGGCTGTATTTTACGGGCTGAGAAAATCGCAGCATGCTGCGTTTGTCAGCGTATTGCGCTAAAAATCCGCCAATGAAAGTCTATGGGGCGAGAAAAATACGGATTACACACGGGCCGTCAGTGTGACTTGCGAGAAATACGCAGCAATGTTTTATAGAAAAGGGAACGAATGGAATGCAGGGGAATGTAGCTACCTAGACTTGCGGTGCTGCGCCCCCTGCTAGCATAACCTCAGATTAACTCGAGCGTGAGAAAATATTCAGAAAAATTCCCACGCTCGAGTTATACCAGCAGGGGGCGCAGCACCGCAAGTCTAGGTAGCTACGTTCCCCTGCATTCCATTCATTCCCCGGTTTTTACAGCCAAGGGCAGCTGAATTAGCAGGCTCCTGGTTGTAAAATTATTTAACCCCTTCAGATGGATTTACATCGTGGGACATGACTGGATGGCGGACAGGTATGGGATATTGTTGTTTTTTTATTTTACCTTTTTTTTTTACAGAAGAAAAGGGTCATTTGGATTGAGCGTACAATAAAGATATTACAACACCATGTGTATTTATTTCATTAAAATACTTTATTCATAAAGTGTGTTTTATTAACCCTTTATTACTATTAGATTAATAATGGATAGGTGTCTTATTGACATCTCTCCATTATTAACCGGCCTTAATGTCATCTTACATTAGCAAGGTGACATTAACCCTTTATCCCACCGCTACACGGGAATGGGAAGAGAGTGGCCAAGTGCCAGAATAGGCGCATCTTCCAGATGTGCCTTTTCTGGGGTGGCTGGGGGCAGATGCTTTTAGCCAGGGGGGACCAATAACCATGGACCCTCTCCAGGCTATTAATATCTGCCCTCAGTCACCGGCTTTCCCACTGTGGCAAAGAAAATTGCGCGGGAGCCCACGCCAGTTTTTTCCGTGATTTAACCCTTTATTTGAACACCTAGAGCCCCCAAATTTTGCACATACACACTACTAACATTAGTAGTGAGGAATATGTAAAAAAAAAAGGGATACAAAATGGTTTACTGTATGTAAACCATGTCTCATATCCTGTCAGGTTTGGGAAGGAGATAGCAAAAGCCGGCAATTGAATTACCGGCTTTTCTGCTGTCTAGCGCTGTATTAAATATAAATAAATGTATATATATGTGTCTCACTGACATATATATATATATATATACACATACTTTATATATGTTTTCACGAATATTTGAGCCCATGAATACAGATCACTGTTCAGGAACTTTTCTGCGTATCTCGGCCGTAAAAAACGGACCGTATTTTCCTACGCTAAGTGTGACCCCGGCCTTTGGGGTGCTCTATAAATCGGTCCGAGATTGGAATGCGGTGCATGGACTGGCCGGCGGCCCTCCTGACCCGAACGTGACAGCTGCAGAGAAATACATAACGCTATCACGCTCTGGTTGGGAGAGCAGCCGGCTAGTTCGGCACTGTGGTCCGATCTCAGTCTTATCTTCTTACAGTACAACTCCCAATGTGCCTGGACACCTTCCAGCCTGTGGCTTCATTGGAATGCTGGCACTTGTAGTTTCTTGGTCAGTTGGTGTATGTTCACATGCTGCAGATTCATTGTACACATTTCTGTCCACTCCAAATGTCACAATGGAGCCAATTTAGATGAACGAGAAGGATACTGAAATTTCTGTTGCAAATCTTCCTATGAATATGTAAGGAGGAAGACTGGGCGGCGGGTGCCTGCATCATGCCGGTTCCAGAGCTGCTGAGGCTGTGTCCCATGTTGCCCGTGGGAAAGGATAGCGGTCCGGACAGGTTTCATGACAAGGTAGAGGGGGCGTGGCTAAGCCAGGCAGTGAGGAGAAAGCGCACAGAGAGGGTTAGTTTCCCGCTGTCAGGGAGAGTGCAGCAGGGTGTGCAGCTTGCTCCGCATCCAGCTCAGCAGTGCCGCGACCAGGCTTACCCGCACACTCCAGTGGGACCGTGACTGTGGAGAGCGTCGTGCACCCAGATAAATGTCGGTCAGCGTTCGTACGGAGAAGTGTGGCCCGGCTACAGGACACTGACATGCGGTTCCCTCTGCCGGCCAGCACGCATCACCCAGCGCTTGGTACAGACTCCTGCAGCTTCCTTCACTTTGGGTGTACAGGCTTATGGACTAGGGGCTCAGTGGGCAAAACCGGAGACCGCCCGTTGCCACCAGAAGCTGGATCGTTAATCTTGGACCCTATCTGAGGATTCTAAACCGGCCGTTGCCGGTACTACAGCTTTCTTCAGACCGTATACTAAGGAGGATCAGCGGGAGTCACAAAAAGTGCTGTTTAAACCTCAGACTGTCACATTAAAGCTATGTGCACACGTTGCGGATTTCCTGCGGATCCGCAGCGTTTTTTCGGTGCAGAACCACATGTGATTTAGGCTACAGTCATGGCCAAAAGTATTGACACCCCTGCAATTCTGTCAGATAATACTCAGTTTCTTCCTGAAAATGATTGCAAACACAAATTCTTTGGTATTATTATCTTCATTTAATTTGTCTTAAATGAAAAAACACAAAAGAGAATGAAGCAAAAAGCAAAACATTGATCATTTCACACAAAACTCCAAAAATGGGCCAGACAAAAGTATTGGTACCCTCAGCCTAATACTTGGTTGTACAACCTTTAGCCAAAATAACTGCGACCAACCGCTTCCAGTAACCATCAATGAGTTTCTTACAATGCTCTGCAGGAATTTTAGACCATTCTTCTTTGGCAAACTGCTCCAGGTCCCTGATATTTGAAGGCGCCTTCTCCAAACTGCCATTTTTAGATCTCTCCACAGGTGTTCTATGGGATTCAGGTCTGGACTCATTGCTGGCCACCTTAGAAGTCTCCAGTGCTTTCTCTCAAACCATTTTCTAGTGCATTTTGAAGTGTGTTTTGGGTCATTGTCCTGCTGGAAGACCCATGACCTCTGAGGGAGACCCAGCTTTCTCACACTGGGCCCTACATTATGCTGCAAAATTTGTTGGTAGTCTTCAGACTTCATAATGCCATGCACACGGTCAAGCAGTCCAGTGCCAGAGGCAGCAAAGCAACCCCAAAACATCAGGGAACCTCCGCCATGTTTGACTGTAGGGACCGTGTTCTTTTCTTTGAATGCCTTTTTTTTCCCTGTAAACTCTATGTTGATGCCTTTGCCCAAAAAGCTCTACTTTTGTCTCATCTGACCAGAGAACATTCTTCCAAAACGATTTAGGCTTTTTCAGGTAAGTTTTGGCAAACTCCAGCCTGGCTTTTTTATGTCTCGGGGTAATAAGTGGGATCTTCCTGGGTCTCCTACTATACAGCCAGAAAAAAGTATTTTATTATTCTTAATTTAACCATACTTACCATACTTCAGCACCTGCAAAAAACGTAAAATAATAAACCGTATTCTCCCTGTCTGACGCAGTCCAATTAATAACGAGTGTCCCATGACGATCTACCCTATAGAACAGTGACATCGGGTGATGTCACTGCTCTATAGGACCTCCAGTGACACACTGACAGGAGACAATGGCTCCTGCAGTGCATCACTGAGAGGTTAATGTAGTTCACTGGTCTCACTTTATGGCATTTGCTGCGTGGGAACTTTCTCACACAGCAGTGCCAAAAGTGAGACTAGGGACTATTTTTTACAGTGGCGGAGGAAAACAGTGCAGAAGGATACCTTCCTCCCGTCATTGTATTCCTGGAGCCTCTAGAGAGCGGTCGCATCAGCTGATGCTGCTGCTCTCCACGGAAGATTGTCGTGGGACACTTGTGGATTTCTGTGGATCAGGGAGTATATTGTTTGTTATTTTAATATTTTTTACAGGTGACACTGGCTTCGAGGATAAAAGTGACAAGTGATGGTGAGTACGTACTCTGTTATATGTACTCTATGTCTATATGTATCCATCACAGAACGTGTAAACCAAAAAATAATTCGGTCACCACTAAAGTACTCTTTTGAAAAATTGTAAATTTTTATTATACATATATTTTATTCTAAAACAAGAACCATAAAAAACATTCAATGACATCACTAAATAGGATGCCCAGAGTATGTGTATAGCAATAATAGTGAGGCGCCTCCAGAAGAAGCTATTGCGAAACGTGCGTAGGGGCAGAGGGACGCCGAGGTTTGCACACTAGGCCCACTTATCAGGTAATATATCGCTCACTATTATTGCTATACACATACTCTGGGCATCCTATTTATCTAGGGGTGTAGACCACTATATGATCTTGTGTCTTTTCCCGTTAGGAGTTATTGCACCATAAGGGTTATTTTTGACACATAAGATACATTGTTGGAGTGTGTCTCCTCATGATTTAGTGATGTCATTGAATGTATATGTTTGGCCTAGGAGTTGGATGCTTACCTTTGGCAATGTAGTCCCTCATTTGTGAGGATTTGCACCTTCCTTCATTTATGTAGTAATAAGTACTGTTTTTTATGGTTCTTGTTTTAGAATAAAATATATGTATAATAAAAATTTACAATTTTTCAAAAGAGTACTTTAGTGGTGACCGAATTATTTTTTGGTTTACACGTTCTGTGATGGATATCTGATATAAAGTACCTTATGCCCTTGTTTGGGGAGGGCAAAATTTATTGTTATTTGTAGAGCAAATTTCGGTGTATATATGTCTATATGTATGTATTGCATGTAATGTATGAATGTATGTATGTTGTATGTACAGTCATGGCCAGAAGTTTTGAGAATGACACCAAAATTATATTTTCACATGATCTGCTGCCCTCTGGTTTTTATTAGTGTTTGTCTGATGTTTATATCACATACAGAAATATAATTGCAATCATATTATGAGTACCAATAGGTGATATTGACAGTTAGAATGAGTTAATGCAGCAAGTCAATATTTGCAGTGTAGACCCTTCTTCTTCAAGACCTCTGCAATTCTCCCTGGCATGCTCTCAATCAAATTCTGGACCAAATCTTGACTGATAGCAGTCCATTCTTGCATAATCAATGCTTGCAGTTTGCCAGAATTTGTTGGTTTTTGTTTGTCCACCCGTCTCTTGATGATTGACCACAAGTTCTCAATGGGATTAAGATCTGGGGAGTTTCCAGGCCATGGACCCAAAATCTCTATGTTTTGTTCCATGAGCCATTTAGTTATCACCTTTGCTTTATGGCAAGGTGCTCCATGATGCTGGAAAAGGCTAGTTGGGCACCAAACTGCTCTTGGACGGTTGGGAGAGGTTGCTCTTGGAGGACATTCTGGTACCATTGTTTATTCATGGCTGTATTTTTAGGCAAGGCTGTGAGTGAGCCGATTCCCTTGGCTGAGAAGCAACCCCACACATGAATGGTTTCAGGATGCTTTACAGTTGGCATGAGACAAGACTTGTGGTAGCGCTCACCTCTTCTTCTCCGAATAAGCGGTTTTCCAGATGTCCCAAACAATCGAAAAGGAGATTCATCAGAGAAAATGACTTTGTCCCAGTCCTCAGCAGTCCACTCCCTGTACCTTTTGCAGAATATCAGTCGGTCCCTGATGTTTTTTCTGGAGAGAAGTGGCTTCTTTGCTGCCCTCCTTGAAACCAGGCCTTGCTCAAAGAGTCTCCGCCTCACAGTGCGTGCAGAAGCACTCACACCAGCCTGCTGCCATTCCTGAGCAAGCTCGGCACTGCTGGTAGTCCGATCCCGCAGCTGAAACAGTTTTAAGATACGGTCCTGGCGCTTGCTGGTCTTTCTTGGGCGCCCTGGAGCCTTTTTGACAACAATGGAAGCTCTCTCCTTGAAGTTCTTGATGATGCGATAGATTGTTGACTGAGGTGCAATCTTTGTAGCTGCGATACTCTTCCCTGTTAGGCCATTTTTGTGCAGTGCAATGATGGCTACACGTGTTTCTTTAGAGATAACCATGGTTAACTGAAGAGAAACAATGATACAAAGCACCAGCCTCCTTTTAAAGTGTCCAGTGATGTCATTCTTACTTAATCATGACTGATCAATCGCCAGCCCTGTCCTCATCAACACCCACACCTGTGTTACTGGATCAATCACTAAAACGATGTTAGCTGCTCCTTTTAAGGCAGGACTGCAATGATGTTGAAATGTGTTTTGGGGGTTAAAGTTCATTTTCTGGGCAAATATTAACTTTGCAAGTACAGTAATTGCTGTTCAGCTGATCACTCTGACATTCATGAGCATATGCAAATTGCCATTAGAAAAAATGAAGCAGTAGACTTTGGAAAAATTAATATTTGTCTCATTCTCAAAACTTTTGGCCATGACTGTAGTATGTTGTACGAAGTATGTATGTATGTATGTTGTATATAATAGGTATGTAGTATGCATGTAGTATGTATGTATGTATGTTGTATATAATAGGTATGTAGTATGCATGTAGTATGTATGTATGTTGTATGTAGTATGTATGTTGTATGTATGTTATATGTAGTATGCATGCTTGTGTTTTGTTTGTTTTTTACATTCAACACATTAGCCGGATGATGGGACTACTACTGTCCCATCATTTGCTAATGTGTCAATCACTGTCACTGTAGCAGGCATAGCCCGATGGGACATGTAGTCCCATCGGACAATGCCTGCACGCGCACACACCCCCTAGGACCCCCCACAGCCCACCGCAGACCCCCGACAGCCCGGCACAGACCCCCCACAGCCCGCCGCAGACCCCCCGCAGCCCACCGCAGACCCCCCACAGCCCAGCACAGACCCCCCACAGCCCACCGTAGACCCCCGACAGCCCGCCGCAAAACCCAACAACCCGCCGCAGACCCCGACAGCCCGGCACAGACTCCCGACAGCCCGGCACAGACCCCACATGGCCTGGCACAGACCCCCGAAAGCACACCGCAGAACCCCAGCAGCCCTGCGATCCCCGCAGACCCTCGCGATCGCCGCACACAGACACACACATCTTCCCCGCACACACACAGTCTCCGCCCACGCACTCTTCCCCCCTCCCGATCTGCAGCGTTTCTCACAGCAAAACTGCAGATCTTTTTTAACCTACAAGGAAAGAAAGGGTTTATTTTCATTCTGATATTTGTGTCCCATTGACTTGCATTCGTTATCGGAATCGGCGATATCCGATATTTTTTGGGTATCGGTCCGATCCAATCCGATCCAATATTTTCTTATATCGGAAGGTATCGCTCAACACTACTGCTGATGGATTACCTTCCAGTATAGTTACAGTCATGGCCAAAAGTATTGACACCCCTGCAATTCTGTCAGATAATACTAAAGGCCCCTTCACATTAAGCGACGCTGCAGCGATACCGACAACGATCCGGATCGCTGCAGCGTCGCTGTGTGGTCGCTGGAGAGCTGTCACACAGACAGCTCTCCAGCGACCAACGATCCCGAAGTCCCCGGGTAACCAGGGTAAACATCGGGTTACTAAGCGCAGGGCCGCGCTTAGTAACCCGATGTTTACCCTGGTTACCAGCGTAAAAGTAAAAAAAAAAAACACTACATACTTACCTACCGCTGTCTGTCCCCGGCGCTGTGCTCTGCACTCCTCCTGTACTGACTGTGAGCACAGCGGCCGGAAAGCAGAGCGGTGACGTCACCGCTCTGCTTTCCGGCTGACCGATGCTCACAGCCAGTACAGGAGGAGTGCAGAGCACAGCGCCGGGGACAGACAGCGGTAGGTAAGTATGTAGTGTTTGTTTTTTTTTACTTTTACGCTGGTAACCAGGGTAAACATCGGGTTACTAAGCGCGGCCCTGCGCTTAGTTACCCGATGTTTACCCTGGTTACCAGTGAAGACATCGCTGGATCGGTGTCACACACGCCGATTCAGCGATGTCTGCAGGGAGTCCAGCGACGAAATAAAGTTCTGGACTTTCCTCAGCGACCAACGATCTCCCAGCAGGGGCCTGATCGTTGGTCGCTGTCACACATAACGATTTCCTTAACGATATCGTTGCTACGTCACAAAAAGCAACGATATCGTTAACGATATCGTTATGTGTGAAGGTACCTTAAGTTTCTTCCTGAAAATGATTGCAATCACAAATTCTTTGGTATTATTATCTTCATTTAATTTGTCTTAAATGAAAAAACACAAAAATAATTGTCCTAAAGCCAAATTGGATATAATTCCACACCAAACATAAAAAGGGGGTGGACAAAAGCATTGGCACTGTTCGAAAAATCATGTGATGCTTCTCTAATTTGTGTAATTAACAGCACCTGTAACTTACCTGTGGCACCTAACAGGTGTTGGCTATAACTAAATCACATTTGCAGCCAGTTGACATGGATTAAAGTTGACTCAACCTCTGTCCTGTGTCCTTGTGTGTACCACATTGAGCATGGAGAAAAGAAAGAAGACCAAAGAACTGTCTGAGGACTTGAGAAACCAAATTGTGAGGAAGCATGAGCAATCTCAAGGCTACAAGTCCATCTCCAAAGACCTGAATGTTCCTGTGTCTACCGTGCGCAGTGTCATCAAGAAGTGTAAAGCCCATGGCACTGTGGCTAACCTCCCTAGATGTGGACGGAAAAGAAAAATTGACAAGAGATTTCAACGCAAGATTGTGCGGATGTTGGATAAAGAACCTCGACTAACATCCAAACAAGTTCAAGCTGCCCTGCAGTCCGAGGGTACAACAGTGTCAACCCGTACTATGCGTCGGCGTCTGAATGAAAAGGGACTGTATGGTAGGAGACCCAGGAAGACCCCACTTCTTACCCCGAGACATAAAAAAAGCCAGGCTGGAGTTTGCCAAAACTTACCTGAAAAGGCCTAAAACGTTTTGGAAGAATGTTCTCTGGTCAGATGAGACAAAAGTAGAGCTTTTTGGGCAAAGGCATCAACATAGATTTTACAGGAGAAAAAAAGAGGCATTCAAAGAAAAGAACACGGTCCCTACAGTCAAATATGGTGGAGATTCCCTGATGTTTTGGGGTTGCTTTGCTGCCTCTGGCACTGGACTGCTTGACCGTGTGCATGGCATTATGAAGTCTGAAGACTATCAACAAATATTGCAGCATAATGTAGGGCCCAGTGTGAGAAAGCTGGGTCTCCATCAGAGGTCATGGGTCTTCCAGCAGGACAATGACCCAAAACACACTTCAAAAAGCACTAGAAAATGGTTTGAGAGAAAGCACTGGAGACTTCTAAGGTGGCCAGCAATGAGTCCAGACCTGAATCCCATAGAACACCTGTGGAGAGATCTAAAAATGGCAGTTTGGAGAAGGCACCCTTCAAATATCAGGGACCTGGAGCAGTTTGCCAAAGAAGAATGGTCTAAAATTCCAGCAGAGCATTGTAAGAAACTCATTGATGGTTACCGGAAGCGGTTGGTCGCAGTTATTTTGGCTAAAGGTTGTGCAACCAAGTATTAGGCTGAGGGTGCCAATACTTTTGTCTGGCCCATTTTTGGAGTTTTGTGTGAAATGATCAATGTTTTGCTTTTTGCTTCATTCTCTTTTGTGTTTTTTCATTTAAGATAAATTAAATGAAGATAATAATACCTAAGAATTTGTGTTTGCAATCATTTTCAGGAAGAAACTGAGTATTATCTGACAGAATTGCAGGGGTGTCAATACTTTTGGCCATGACTGTATGTGCCAAATATTTTTACCCTGATGTTCATGTAAAATAGTTCAATTCAGTTCTCAACATTTCATATTGTAAATGAACATATTCTCTTTTTTTTACTTGTGTTCCCTGATCTAATTTCTGTGAAATGCTGACCTGAAAGAGTACTAATAAATTCTGTCTGAAAAGTGTTTGCTTTACTCTGAGCTCTTATCCTAAGGGTATGTGCACACGTTCAGGTTTTTTTCGCGAAAAAACGCGATAAAACCGCATTAGAAACTGCAGACATATGCATCCTATCATTTAGAATGCATCCTGCAATTTTTGTGCCCATGATGCGTTTTTTTCCGCGAAAAAAAACGCATCGCGGTAAAAAAAGTAGCATGTTCATTGATTTTGCGGGGTTTTTTTTGCGTTTTTCCCGCTATTCTATGCATTTGGAAAAACGCAAGAAAAAACGCATCAAAAACGTGCAAAAAAACGCATGTGGATATCTGGCAGAAATGTCAGGTTTTTGTCAAGAAAATTTCTGCCAGAAATCCTGACGTGTGCACATACCCTAAGGCCATGTTCACACGTTCCTGATTTCCATCCTTTTTTTTCTGCACTAAAAACCGCAGCTCTTGGCAGAAAACGCAGGTGCGTTTTTTGGTGCGTTTTTGGTGCGTTTTTGATGCGTTTTTTAGTGCGTTTTTTTATGCAGTTTTCTATGCAGAGTCTGTGTGTTTTCTAGGGAGTTTTTTAGGGTTAAAATGGCTGAAAATACCCTAACCCTACCCCTAACCCTAACCCTACCCCTATTCTAACCTTAGTGGGAAAAAAAAAATCTTTATTTTTTTATTGTCCCTACCTATGGGGGTGACAAAAGGGGGGGGGGGTCATTTATTATTTTTTTTATTTTGATCACTGAGATAGGTTATATCTCAGTGATCAAAATGCACTTTGGAACGAATCTGCCGGCCGGCAGATTCGGCGGGCGCACTGCGCATGCGCCCGCCATTTTGGAAGATGGCGGCGCCCAGGGAGAAGACGGACGGACGGACGGACGGACACCGGGAGGCCGGGTAAGTATAAGGGGGGGAGATGAGGGCACGGGGGGGCGTCGGAGCACGGTGGGGTGGCATCGGAGCATGGGGGGTGGGATTGGGGCACGGGGGGGCAGCCACACTGCAGCGGTTCTGCACCACAAACCGCAGTAAAACCCGCAGATATATTTTTCATCTGCGGGTTTTACTGCCGGTTTGACCTCACAATGGAGGTCTATGGGTGCAGAACCGCTGCAGTTCCACAAAAAGAAGTGACATGGTACTTCTTTTTTACTGCAGCTATTCAGCGCGGCTTTTTTTCCCGATTCCCGCATCATGTGCACAGTGGTTGCTGTTTTCCATAGGGTACAGTGTACTGTACCCTGCATGGAAAACAGCTGCGGAGCCGCAGCGGCAAAATCGTGGCGGTTCCGCAGTAAAAAACGCACTGTGTGAACATGGTCTAAAGGGTGGGGGTGCTTTATTTTATCTTATCAGTAGACAATTGCCATAGTAGTCTATCCAGTTGGAGAGAGCAGAGAGGACATACACAGACAACAGAGTTCTGAAGGATCATCTATACAGGTATGTAGCAGATAAACTATTTTATTATTGTCAAAGTATTCAATTCTTTTGATTAGATGGTATAGTGTAAAAATGCAGCAATTGATAGAATGAGTGCATGCTTATATGGATGGTCTTGTTTGCGATGCTCCAGCATCACAATCGCAGTGGATTTCTCAATGTGTGATGGGGCCCTAATTGTGTTTATTGTTGTAAAACTGGTAATAGTTTGTTCTCTCATTGTATTATTATTGTTTATGTATATATTTTATTTTTTCATTCCAGAGCGTTGCCTCTTTTGCATAATGAGAAAATGTATATTGACTGAAGCAGAGTTGGAGGACCTCGCAAACGCCTCTAATTCTGATGATGATGCCCCGCTTGAGAATGTGTCCGAAGAGGAGGACCACATAAGTGATGGGGAATCCAATGCAGAGCAATCTGATTCTGAAGTGGAATCTGATGAGGAAACCCAGACAACTAGTGGGATGCAAGAAATCCTTTCAAAGAACAAAGATGTCGTTTGGAACCTGCAGCCTTTTACTCAGTCTAAAGATGTCATAAAAGGTACGCCTGGTCCTACCAGGCATGCTATCTCAAGAATTGATGACATACAATCTGCATTCAAATTGTTTATAAATATTAGCATACAAAACATCATAATCCAAATGTCCAACATTGAGGGACAACAAGTTTATGGCGAGAAATGGAAGACTTTAGATTTGACATCTCTAAATGCTTTCATAAGATTACTACTATTAGCAGGAGTCTACAGGTCATACGGTGAGTCAACCAGTAGTTCAGAAACTGGCCGCCACATATTTAGGGCCACAATGTCTGTGGGAAGAGTTCATCAAGTTTCAATAGTCCTTCGTTTTGATAATAAAAGCAATTGAATTGAAAGAAGAGCCACAGACCAACTTGCCCCTATTAGAGATTTGTGGAACAAATGGGTCGACATTCTACCAATTTTTTATAATCCTGTTGACAATGTGACTGTAGAAGAGCAATTGGTCTCGTTCAGAGGTAGGTGTCCGTTCAGGCAGTATATTCCAAGTAAGGCTGCAAAGTACGGCATCAAAATATGGACTCTGTGCTACAGCAAAAATGCGTACGCTCTAATTACACAGGTATACATAGGAAAACGAGCTGGGGAAAGAGCCGAAAAAAATCAAGGTATGCGAGTAGTCTTGGATTTGACCCAGGGACTTAGGACAAAATGTCACATGCGACAATTTTTTTTTACATCATATCAATTAGGGCAGATGTTGATGAAAAGAAAAATGACCATGTTGGGTACTATTAGAAAAAAATTAACCAGAACTGCCGCAAAGGCATTCTCAGTAAGAGAGACATTTAGAGTTCTATGTTTTATTTTACTAAGGATGCCACAGTAGTTTCTTACGTCCCAAAGAAACACAAGCTGGTAATTCTGATGAGCACAAGTCATCACGATAGTGAAATCAGTAATAGAGACGACAGAAAACCGGACATCATTTTACATTATAATGCTGCAAAAGGGACTGTTGATACTCTAGATCAACTGATAGGCACTTACACCTGTAAGCGCAAAACAAATCGGTGGCCAAAGGTGATTTTTTACAATATGCTTGATGTGTCAGCATACAATGCATTCGTGCTATGGAAGGAAATAGACCCAAATTGGAACAAAAATAAACTATAAAATTATTCAATTAAAACATTTAAATTAGCTAAAAATCAAGACTTTATTAGGTCTGGTCAAAAATGACCGGAACATAACAAGTGTATAGTGGTAACGAACAGAATTTTTTTTTTTTATAATGACCAACCATGTTCACATACTGTATAATATTGCAACAGGTATTCAAAAAAAATGTTTTAAGTAGCTAAAACAGCATTTTAATAGGTCCGGTCAAAAATGACCGGAGCAGTACAAGTGTATAGTGGACACGAACAGAACGGCAGGGTTAAAGAGAATCTGTCACCAGGTTTATGCTTCTTAGTCTAGGAACAGCATAAAATCGTGGTAGAGTCCCCGCTTCCAATGCTTGGGCCCCTCCTGGGCTTCTGGCTATAGTCTTGATAAAATCACTGTTTTATCTGCTGCATCTATGCTAGTCCTTTCATTTACAAGCTCTGTATAACCCCACCCACACCGATTGACAGCTTTCCGTAAGCATGTAAGGAGATTGAAATGTTGCCCACATTGCCACTTAAAGAAGTGTGTATTGCTGCAATGTGTTATGATGTTTTATGGGTAATAATCTGTATTGTAAGTGATGAAACTATATTCTGCCCAGCATCAGGTAGTTAACAGGGACAGTTATCGTTAACAGTTGGGACTAGCCCAAAGTGGGAGGCGCTAATTTGAAGGGACAGAGCGTTAACTGCCAGGAGTTAGACAGGGCCTAGCTTGCTGCTAGAGCTGACCTCTGGTCTCATTACTCCGCAGTGCCGCCGTATGGAGTGGGTATCCCTAAAGTGAGAGGAGACTGAGAGACCGGATAGCGTGATCCAGGGGAGAGATAAGACAAAGCGACTAAATGGAGTGAGTGATTCTCCGGAGACTAGGTCTAGGGCAGCGAACCCAGCATATAAAGTCCAGGAGGTAATGGGAGATGAAGAGAGTGCCCCGAGCGGTAGTTCCAAGCAGAGAAGCTAAGTAACGGCCATAGTGGCAAAAGTAGCTCTTCTAAGACGTGTGTATTATTTCAATGTTTTATGATGTTTTATGTCTAATAATCTGTATTGTTAGTGATGAAGCTGCATTCTGTCCAACAACAGGGGGTGCATTATACTGTATGGAGGACTATGAGGAGGGCATTATACTGTATGGAGGACAATGAGAAATGCATTACACTTTATGGAGGACTGTGGGGAGTGCATTACACTATATAGGGAACTATGTCGATTGCATTACACTATATAGAGGACTATGGGGAGTACATTACACTAAACAGTGGACTATGTGGGGTGCATTATACTGTATGGAGGACTATGAGGAGGGCATTATACTGTATGGAGGACAATGAGAAATGCATTACACTTTATGGAGGACTATGGGGAGTACATTACACTAAACAGTGGACTATGTGGGGTGCATTATACTGTATGAAGGACTATGGGGAGTGCATTATACTATATGGAGGACTATTGGGTGTGCATTATGCTGCATGGAGGACTATGAGGAGTGTATTATACTACATGTAAGACTATGGGGTGCATTATGCTATATGGAGACCTATGGGGAGTGCATTATACTGTATGGAGGGCAATAGGGGGTGCATTATACTATATGGAGGACTATGAGGAGTGCATTACACTTTATGGAGGACTATGGGGAGTACATTACACTATATAGGGAACTATGTGGAGTGCATTACACTATGTAGAGGACTATGGGGAGTACATTACACTATATAGAGGACTATGGGGCGTGCATTACATTAAACAGTGGACTATGGGGTGCATTATACTGTATGGAGGACTATGGGGAGTGCATTATACTATATGGAGGACTATTGGGTGTGCATTATGCTGTATGGAGGACTATGAGGAGTGAAATAAACTATATGTAAGACTATGGGGTGCATGATGCTATATGGAGACCTATAGGGAGTGCATTATACTGTATGGAGGACTATGGGATTGCATTATACTATATGGAGGACTATGTGGGTGCATTATACAATATGGAGGACTATGGGGAGTGCATTATACTATGTGGAGGACTATGGAGAGTTCATTATAGTATATGGAGGACTATTGGGAGTGCATTATCTATATATATAATTGTCTAAGGGTTTTTCCGTCTGTCTGTCTGTCTGTCCTGGAAATCCCGGCTCTCTGATTGGTCGAGGCCGCCAGGCCTCGACCAATCAGAGACCGGCACAGCATCGACATAGAAATCCCGCATCTCTGATTGGTCGAGGCCGCCAGGCCTCGACCAATCAGCAACGGGCACAGCGACGATGATGTCATAATGGTTGCCATGGCGACGATGATGTCATAAAGGTTGCCTTGATCAATCAGCGACGGGCACAGTCTGCCGCGAATTCTGGAATCATCATTGTCCATATATTACAGGGACATGCATATTCTAGAATACCCGATGCGTTAGAATCGGGCCACAGTCTAGTACTATATAGAGGACTATGGGGAGTGCATTATACTATGTGGAGCGCCATGGAATAAATGGCGCTATAAAAATGTATAATAATAATAATAATAATAATAATGTGGAGGACTATGGAGAGTTCATTATAGTATATGGAGGACTATTGGGAGTGCATTATACTATATAGAGGACTATGGGGAGTCATTATACTATATGGAGGACTATGGGGAGTGCATTATACTATATGGAGATCTATGGGGAGTGCATTATACTATATGGAGGACAATGGGGTGTTCATTATACGACTGTATAGTGCCTTCATATTCCGCAGCACTTTACAGACATCATCATCATTGTCGCCATTGGGACTCACAGTCACCCAGAGGAAACCCACACAAACACGGGAAGAACATACACACTCCTTGTAATTGTGATGTCACCATTAGGGCCCGACTGTAAGCAATGTTTATGACTAATGTGTGCATTTTACATTACAACCTGTTCACACTCTATTTCTGCAGTGCGTTCTGCCTGAACCCCTATGTAGTCATAGATAGGAATGGACTTTGAATGAATTCCATGTGTGATTTTGTTTTTCTGAAAGTGTCCATCTCTAAACTTCTATCTACTTTAATTTGTCTGAGCGTATCTGTGGACGCCTGTAAAGTCAAGAGCATGTTCTATATTATCCTGATCCCAAATCCCTGCTTACGCCCTCAAAGAAGATAATCACATTATGTCTATGTGCTGCAGAGACGCAAGAGACTTGTCTGTATGTACAGTGATTATTACCCATTACTGCCAAGCTAGTAAATTATACATACAGTGGGGAAAATAAGTATTCGATACACGGCCGATTTAAAAAAAAAGATTTTTACATAATTAATTTGCATTTTTTTTGCATGAAATAAGTATTTGATTCAATTTAAAAACTGAACTTAAACACTGTCCGTTCCGATACTTACACTGTGCTTTGTTGTCACTCTGTGCCCCATAATAAAAAATAATGCAGTAGTGTCCATAATACAACCACCTCAGCAGGGGCGAACACTGACAGATTGGGGCCCCTTTCAAAGAAATGTGTCTGGGCCTGCCTCCTCTTGGCAACAAAGATATATTTTATTAAAACGATATTCTTCTAAAATTTCCACAAGGCTCCAAGTCTTCAGACTGGTCCACTCTCGTTCTCTGCAGCAGATTCCCTCTCCAATTGGCCAATCCAGGGCACAGAAGACAGGTGCAGATCATCCCGTCAGCCAATCACAGATGTGCTTATAAATGAAAGTCTGTGATTGGCTGAGAGGCAATGATGTACAAATGTCAGTGTTCAGTTCTTATAACTTTATAGGACTGTAATAGCGGGGCGCGCTAGAGATCGCCATTCCTCGACCTTCTTCTACTTAGTGATCCCCCCATCTTATCATAGTCTCCCAGCCTCGCGGATCGCCAAGAGAAGAGTGCGCACGCGTTGACTCCCTCCGCCGTCTATACAGATACCACCGCACCAGTGGCAGCCGCAGCATCAATACTAAGAGGCGAGGAAGGGGCCCGTTGGGCGTAATCATAGGCGTGCCCCACTGCTCCTGTTAGCGCTGATGCTGCCGCTGGCTCTGTCATTGGCCAATCTGCTTTCTCAGTTCCTCGGGGGCGGGCCTGATGCAGCTGCCTGGCGGTATGTCCACCCTTGTACCGCTGCATGAGACTTTATATTGGCCACAGTGAAAAAAAACGTGGCGCAATCCTTAACCTCATGGTGAATGTAAATGACCTGCATTAGACAAATAGTTGCATTTCGAGGATATGTTAATAGACGTCCCAATTTCATGTCTCCTCGTTAAATATTCATTACATTGCAAACACTTTCCACAGGTTCGCCAGGGAATAGATGCTTTTTGGGACGTTGTCTTGGAGACGTGATGGTGCTATTTTGGGACTGACTGTATAATGTCCCTTTTTTTTCCCTAAAAAGCTGTTTTATGTATATGGATAGTTGGGGACCTGCGGGACGAGGCTATAGACGGAGACATTGTCATCCGGTTCTGCCGGTTTTCCCTGCGGTCTGTTTCCGTCATGTGTCCAGCGGATGCTCTGGTCACAGTCGTGGAGTGTTTGTTTCTCCCATGGGATCCTCATGGTGGCGTTGTTTCCCCAGACTCAGAGATGTGGACACATTGCAGCAGCCATTACAAACGTGGATCCACGGATAAGGACTCATTTTCTTCTACAATTTTTTTTTTTTTTAAATTCCGATATCTAGCACATTTGCATATATATTTAATAATAGGTAATAACCACCAATAAATGTATCATTGAAAAAAAAAAAAGATAATTCTTTGCAGCGCTCCATCGTACCCTCTAACTTAGGATAAATCCATTACCAATGTCAATGTCACAATCCAAGAACATGAAAATCAAGATATGGAAATGTGATATTTAAAATCAAAGGGTGCCGATTGCATCCTCTCAAAGAGGTTATCAAGTTTTGTCCATAGGCTTTATTAAGGGATTTTAACACTGAGTTGTTGTTTTTTTCGAGGAGTTAAAAAAAAAATCACTTGGGGAGTTTTTCTTTTTCCTGACGCAGCTTTTAGGCCCTGTGCACACTGTGTCTTTTTCAGGCAAATTCTTCTTGCAATACGCATGAAAAAGCGCCCTATAAAATAAGCAATTTACAGCCAACCCGAGCCCTCTCTCAATAGTCATATGGGATTCCACTTATGGTAGAGACGCCTTTAGGCCACGTTCACACGTTCAGTATTTGGTCAGTTTTTTTACATCAGTATTTGTAAGGCAAAACCAGGAGTGGAACAATCAGAGAAAAAGTATAATAGAAACACATCACCACTTCTGTATTTATCACCCACTCCTGGTTTTGGCTTACAAATACTGATGTAAAAAAACTGACCAAATGCTGAAAGTGTGAACGTGGCCTTAACATTACTTTCAGGGGCGGATATACAGTATCATTGGTGTAGCCGCACAGGGGTCCAAGAGATAAGGAGACCACTACTACCTCCAAAGCAGGTGAGATTGTTCATTATGAGGAGCTATTGGACTGCAAAGGGTCCCAATATTGTTCTTTCACAGGGGCCCCTCTTCTCTCTGTGTCCACCAGTGATTGCACTACACGGTCATATAATCTCAGGAGCAGAACTGTTGGGAGTACAGGAGTTAAAGTTTGGCCTGTAGACTAATGGGATCTGGTAACCCCTCTTCAGCCAACACTAATGTGTTGTTTTTTTGTTTTTTTTTGAGGGGCCTGGTTCCAAATCTTAAATGGGGGCTCAGGACTTACAACTATATATATATATATATATATATATATATATATATATATACACATCTATATATATAATTGTCTAAGGGTTTTTCCGTCTGTCTGTCTGTCTGTCTGTCTGTCTGTCCTGGAAATCCCTGCTCTCTGATTGGTCGAGGCCGCAAGGCCTCGACCAATCAGAGACCGGCACAGCATCGACGTAGAAATCCCGCGTCTCTGATTGGTCGAGGCCGCCAGGCCTCGACCAATCAGCAACGGGCACAGCGACGATGATGTCATAAAGGACGTAGACATCCTGCGTCTCTGATTGGTCGAGGCCGCCAGGCCTCGACCAATCAGCAACGGGCACAGCGACGATGATGTCATAAAGGACGTAGACATCCTGCGTCTCTGATTGGTCGAGGCCGCCAGGCCTCGACCAATCAGCAACGGGCACAGCGACGATGATGTCATAATGGTTGCCATGGCGACGATGATGTCATAAAGGTTGCCTCGACCAATCAGCAACGGGCACAGTCTGCCGTGAATTATGGAATCATCATTGTCCATATATTACAGGGACATGCATATTCTAGAATACCCGATGCGTTAGAATCGGGCCACAATCTAGTATATATATATATATATATATATATAATTGTCTAAGGGTTTTTCCGTCTGTCTGTCTGTCTGTCTGTCTGTCTGTCCTGGAAATCCCGGCTCTCTGATTGGTCGAGGCCGCCAGGCCTCGACCAATCAGCAACGGGCACAGCGACGATGATGTCATAAAGGACGTAGACATCCTGCGTCTCTGATTGGTCGAGGCCGCCAGGCCTCGACCAATCAGCAACGGGCACAGCGACGATGATGTCATAATGGTTGCCATGGCGACGATTATGTCATAAAGGTTGCCTCGACCAAGCAGCGACGGGCACAGTCTGCCGCGAATTCTGGAATCATCATTGTCCATATACTACGGGGACATGCATATTCTAGAATACCCGATGCGTTAGAATCGGGCCACAGTCTAGTATATATATAATTGTCTAAGGGTTTTTCCGTCTGTCTGTCTGTCTGTCTGTCCTGGAAATCCCGGCTCTCTGATTGGTCGAGGCCGCCAGGCCTTGACCAATCAGAGACCGGCACAGCATCGACGTAGAAATCCCGCGTCTCTGATTGGTCGAGGCCGCCAGGCCTCGACCAATCAGCGACGAGCACAGCGACGATGATGTCATAAAGGACGCAGATATCCCGCGTCTCTGATTGGTCGAGGCCAGGATTGGCCTCAACCAATCAGCAACGGGCACAGCGACGATGATGTCATAATGGTTGCCATGGTGACGATGTCATAAAGGTTGCCTCAACCAATCAGCGACGGGCACAGTCTGCCGCAAATTCTGGAATCATCATTGTCCATATACTACGGGGACATGCATATTCTAGAATACCCGATGCGTTAGAATCGGGCCAGGCCTCGACCAATCAGCGACGAGCACAGCGACGATGATGTCATAAAGGACGTACAAATCCCACGTTTCTGATTCAGCGACGGGCACAGTATCGACGTAGATGTCATAATGGTTGCCATGGCGACGAATATTCTAGAATACCCGATGCATTAGAATCGGGCCACAATCTAGTATATGTATATATATATACAGTGGGGCAAAAAAGTATTTAGTCAGTCAGCAATAGTGCAAGTTCCACCACTTAAAAAGATGAGAGTTGTCTGTAATTTACATCATAGGTAGACCTCAACTATGGGAGACAAACTGAGAAAAAAAATCCAGAAAATCACATTGTCTGTTTTTTTATCATTTTTTTTTGCATATTATGGTGGAAAATAAGTATTTGGTCAGAAACAAACAATCAAGATTTCTGGCTCTCACAGACCTGTAACTTCTTCTTTAAGAGTCTCCTCTTTCCTCCACTCATTACCTGTAGTAATGGCACCTGTTTAAACTTGTTATCAGTATAAAAAGACACCTGTGCACACCCTCAAACAGTCTGACTCCAAACTCCACTATGGTGAAGACCAAAGAGCTGTCAAAGGACACCAGAAACAAAATTGTAGCCCTGCACCAGGCTGGGAAGACTGAATCTGCAATAGCCAACCAGCTTGGAGTGAAGAAATCAACAGTGGGAGCAATAATTAGAAAATGGAAGACATACAAGACCACTGATAATCTCCCTCGATCTGTGGCTCCACGCAAAATCCCACCCCGTGGGGTCAGAATGATCACAAGAACGGTGAGCAAAAATCCCAGAACCACGCGGGGGGACCTAGTGAATGAACTGCAGAGAGCTGGGACCAATGTAACAAGGCCTACCATAAGTAACACACTGCGCCACCATGGACTCAGATCCTGCAGTGCCAGACGTGTCCCACTGCTTAAGTCAGTACATGTCCGGGCCCGTCTGAAGTTTGCTAGAGAGCATTTGGATTATCCAGAGGAGTTTTGGGAGAATGTCCTATGGTCTGATGAAACCAAACTGGAACTGTTTGGTAGAAACACAACTTGTCGTGTTTGGAGGAAAAAGAATACTGAGTTGCATCCATCAAACACCATACCTACTGTAAAGCATGGTGGTGGAAACATCATGCTTTGGGGCTGTTTCTCTGCAAAGGGGCCAGGACGACTGATCCGAGTACATGAAAGAATGAATGGGGCCATGTATCGTGAGATTTTGAGTGCAAACCTCCTTCCATCAGCAAGGGCATTGAAGATGAAACGTGGCTGGGTCTTTCAACATGACAATGATCCAAAGCACACCGCCAGAGCAACGAAGGAGTGGCTTCGTAAGAAGCATTTCAAGGTCCTGGAGTGGCCTAGCCAGTCTCCAGATCTCAACCCTATAGAAAACCTTTGGAGGGAGTTGAAAGTCCGTGTTGCCAAGCGAAAAGCCAAAAACATCACTGCTCTAGAGGAGATCTGCATGGAGGAATGGGCCAACATACCAACAACAGTGTGTGGCAACCTTGTGAAGACTTACAGAAAACGTTTGACCTCTGTCATTGCCAACAAAGGATATATTACAAAGTATTGAGATGAAATTTTGTTTCTGACCAAATACTTATTTTCCACCATAATATGCAAATAAAATGTTAAAAAAACAGACAATGTGATTTTCTGGATTTTTTTTTCTCAGTTTGTCTCCCATAGTTGAGGTCTACCTATGATGTAAATTACAGACGCCTCTCATCTTTTTAAGTGATGGAACTTGCACTATTGCTGACTGACTAAATACTTTTTTGCCCCACTGTATATATAAACAAATGTATGTGTGCATGTATCGACAATGATGTCATAATGGTTGCCGTGGCGACGACGATGTCATAAAGGTTGCCATGGTGAAGATGATGTCATAATGGTTGCCATAGTGACGATGATGTCATAATAGGTTGCAATGGTGATGGTTATGTCATAATGGTTGCCATGGTGACGATGATGTCATAATAGGTTGCAATGGTGAGGGTTATGTCATAATGGTTGCCATGGTGACGATGATGTCATAATAGGTTGCCGTGGCGGCAATGATGTCAGAATGGTTGCCATGGCGAGGATGATGTCATAATGGGTATATGGGCACGGAACTATGGGATGGAGAATATGCATGATGGGAATATGGGCACGGGACTATGGGATGGAGGATGTGTGATGGGTATATGAGCATGGGACTATGGGATGGAGGATATGTACAGTATGATGGGAATATGGGCACGGGACTATGGGATGGAGGATATGCATGATGGGAATATGGGCACGGGACTATGGGATGGAGGATGTGTGAT
This sequence comes from Ranitomeya imitator, assembly GCF_032444005.1. Classification (NCBI taxonomy): domain Eukaryota; kingdom Metazoa; phylum Chordata; class Amphibia; order Anura; family Dendrobatidae; genus Ranitomeya; species Ranitomeya imitator. The sequence goes on from NC_091291.1 coordinate 119,395,891, forward strand.
GGGTATATGAGCATGGGACTATGGGATGGAGGATGTGTGACTATGAGTTGGAGGATATCTATGATGGGTACAGGGCCGGCGTCAGCACCCGGCGTACCGGGGCAAGTGCCGGGGCCCTGAACAAATGGGGGGGCCCACTCGTGGCCGGGATACCAGGGGGCCCGGGCCGTTCCCCCAGCAGCTCCGGCACTATTTGAGCTCAGCCGTCACTTAAATAAACATGGCCGTGCACAGTGCACTCTGCAGCGATGTCTCTGCTAGTAATGATGCGGCCGGGCAGACATACAAGCAAAGTTAAAGGCACAGTGTCTGCCTGACCGCATCATTAGCAGCAGACACAGCTGCAGCGTGCACTGTGGGTGGCCATGTCTGTTTAAGTGATGGCCATCGATCAAGCAGCGCTCCCTCCACAGCCACATGCCAGAGGAGCCTGATGGGTGACAAGCCTGGGGGAGGTGAGTGAGGCTTGTGTCTGTATGTCTGGGTATGCCTGTATGATGTGCATATCTGTGTATATCAGTGTGTTTGACTGTACATATTTATGTATTTTTGTGAATTTGTTTTCAAATATATGTATGTAAATATCTGCGTATTGTATGCGTGCATGTCTGCGTATTGCATGTGTGTGCATGTCTGCATATTGTATGTGTGTGCATGTCTGCGTATTGTGTGTGTGTGTGCATGTCTGCGTATTGTGTGTGTGCATGTCTGCGTATTGTGTGTGTGCATGTCTGCATAGTGTGTGTGTGCATGTCTGCGTATTGTGTGTGTGCATGTCTGCGTATTGTGTGTGTGTGCATGTCTGCGTATTGTGTGTGTGCATGTCTGCATAGTGTGTGTGCATGTCTGCGTATTGTGTGTGTGTGCATGTCTGCGTATTGTGTGTGTGTGCATGTCTGCGTATTGTGTGTGTGTGCATGTCTGCATAGTGTGTGTGTGCATGTCTGCGTATTGTGTGTGTGTGCATGTCTGCGTATTGTGTGTGTGCATGTCTGCGTATTGTGTGTGTGTGCATGTCTGCGTATTGTGTGTGTGTGCATGTCTGCGTATTGTGTGTGTGTGCATGTCTGCGTATTGTGTGTGTGCATGTCTGCATAGTTTGTGTGTGTGCATGTCTGCGTATTGTGTGTGTGCATGTCTGCGTATTGTGTGTGTGCATGTCTGCGTATTGTGTGTGTGTGCATGTCTGCATAGTGTGTGTGTGCATGTCTGCATAGTGTGTGTGTGCATGTCTGCGTATTGTGTGTGTGTGCATGTCTGCGTATTGTGTGTGTGCATGTCTGCGTATTGTGTGTGTGCATGTCTGCGTATTGTGTGTGTGCATGTCTGCATAGTGTGTGTGTGCATGTCTGCGTATTGTGTGTGTGTGCATGTCTGCATAGTGTGTGTGCATGTCTGCGTATTGTGTGTGTGCATGTCTGTGTATTGTGTGTGTGTGCATGTCTGCGTATTGTGTGAGTGTGTGTCTGCGTATTGTGTGTGTGCATGTCTGCATAGTGTGTGTGTGCATGTCTGCGTATTGTGTGTGTGTGCATGTCTGCATAGTGTGTGTGCATGTCTGCGTATTGTGTGTGTGCATGTCTGCGTATTGTGTGTGTGTGCATGTCTGCGTATTGTGTGAGTGTGTGTGTGCATGTCTGCGTATTGTGTGTGTGTGTGCATGTCTGCGTATTGTGTGTGTGTGCATGTCTGCGTATTGTGTGTGTGCATATCTGCCTATGTGAAGGATGGGGGGGAAGGCTAGGCCCTATGTAGTATATCTTTATTTCTCCGCCGTATCTGTGCATCATGAATCGTGGTATGTGGGCTCACTGAGACTCTTTTGCCCGGGGCCCACAAAATCCTGGAGCCGGCCCTGGATGGGTATATGGGCACGGGACTATGGGATGGAGGATAATCATTATAATTTGTTATAACTAACCACAGTTAGTTACTATACCCGGGCAACGCCGGGCTCTTCAGCTAGTGTATATATATTTGCCATCTTTCTGATATGAATCCATGACGAGTGACAGCTTGTATGTTGCTCTGTAGACACATTTTATAACCAATCTCTTTCCATAGAAGTCTCGTGAGCACAGAGTGGCCAGACACGGCATGAACTCCCGGCTGTCCAGCTTTTCGCACTATTATTCTTCCCCCAGATGGCCACGGTTGGCAAGTGGCATAGAATGGGCAGCACGTCGGTGAAGGTCCTGAGCCTTGTCCTTGGGATCCTCTCCTTTGTACCTTTCATTGTGAGCAGCACTACAGACTGATGGATGGTAAGAAGTCCCTGTGGCTTTTCAGAGGCTTTCACCAGTCACACGGAAGGTGATGGAAGGCTATAGAGTAGTCTGGTATTCGCTTGTACCTTGTGTTTGTAGTACAGGTATAAGAGGGTCTATGCAGAACAAATGACTGAGTGTAGCCTGGGGTCCGAGTGCGGATCAGAGAGCCTGTAACTAAAGGGGGGGGCGATGTCCGCTTCTGCCATTTGCATTGTTATTTATACAGGCTCCAGGGCCTGGCCTGCAGAACAGGGAGGGGGGCGTCATCAGCACTATTGGCCATCATGCATATGGCCGTACTAGTCCAAGTTGTACTAAGCCATAATACGGGATCAATAAAAAAAATTACGTGGCCACACTGTACCTCCACAAGCTTCCTATTTCATAGAGACATGCAGAGTTTCTTCTTTATGTCCATTCAGTCTGAAGAAGACCTCATAATATGGTTCTGTATGGCGGCACAATAGGGCATTCCCCCTTTTCAGCAGGAAAAAGGTCAATGCACATGTTCGGTCACCTGCAGCGGGGACAGCACAGGGGCTTTCTGGAATTGGAAACACTCTTTAAAGTGAACAAAATGCACCCAAATTTATCCGATCCTATCCCAGATGAAATGTTCAGACCCGTACTCATCTAATACACTGTGTAGGCCAATAGTGCTGCACGCTCAGCTTGGTTGGACCCCTGGGAGTCCAATCCTGTGTCACCAGCTCTGTAGGGCAACAGCCAGGCTGCAGTGACCTGCTCTCTGATTGGTGGGTTGGGTTCGAGGCTGCACTGCCTGCTTCCTCCTCACCGATTGATGCAGTGTTAGTCACTAGAGGCTGCAGTGTCATTGCAACCAGAAAAATGTCCACAGCCATTAAAGTCCACAGCCACGAATTCCCACAACCATTAAGACCCACAGGAAAAAAGCCCACCGCCATGAATGCCCACAACCATCAATGAACACAGGATAAATTGACACAGTTTAATACAAGGGTGAAGTGCTTCTAATCAGTGCAGGAGTAGGAAAAATCAGATGCTGGGGTCTTCTGGCTCCTCTCTGTAACGGTAAACCCTTGACAGTTATTACCATCCCCCCGACCTATAATATGTTCTAACGCTCCGGAGCCTGTGTACAGTGTGACCCCGGCTGTAGTGATATAGTGTTATTATTACCCCCTGACCTGTAATATGTTATATCACCCCGGAGCCTGTGTACAGTGAGACCCCAACTGTATCGATTGTGAGGGGTTGACTCACTCAGCTGCTTGCAGAGGTAAACTCTGGATCTTCTCTTGTGGTTAATCACCTGCTGGTTTATTAAAGCACAGCATAAACCGTAGCAGGGTTAAATAAAGTAAATGTGGCCGTTCTAGCCTAATGGCAAAACAAAACAAAGATAAAGTCCAATAGAGTACTTTTTCCAGCAGGATTCACCCGCAGGTAACACACAAAGTCCTCAGCAACTCCTGGAGCCACGTCTGGAGTCTTTCCTCTCCAAACACACAGCTCAGGGAGGCTGCAATTGGGCCACCTGTGAGCCAGAGCGCAGAAACGGCACCGGGAGCCCGAGATTGTGGATAATTGCAAGGTCCACAGTAGAATCGGAGGGCATAGGACTGTATGTTAATTGCCCATACCATAACTGAGGTAAAGCAGCAGATAGAGCCTGGAGTTACCATGTCAGAGACGCCCAAGAGTATAGCTCAAGCTGCCTGCCGTGCAGGTACTGTCCCAGGACAGGAGAGAGAAAAGGGCACCTTGCCAGCGCACTACAGGTAGCAAGGGACCAGAAAACCAGCGCGCATAGAGGAAGACTCCCAACCTGACCTGCCAAGGGAGATTCCCCACTTGTTTTCAGGCTGGCTGGACTCCTTCTGCACCTGTTGCCGGTACCCTGGACTGAGGCCTGCTACCATCTGTAAACCAGGTAAAGACTTTGTGTCATCCGTTATTTACCGGCAACCCACCATCCTTGCCATACATCTTGGGAGCCCTGGGGACCCCGCTTCACCTGTGGGAAGCGTCACCATCTTGCTGCAACAGCATCACCCAAGAGGACCTTTCTAAACAGCGTCGGTCCCTGTGACTGAGAACCACAGGTGGTGTCACGAATAGACTTTATTATCAAATTCCCTTTAAAGACTTTTTCCCCTTTACTTGTGTCCCAGGGCCACGGAATGGGTCGCAGCCACCGTGATATCCCCTTTAAGTAGGACCGGACCTGGTACTGAGTATCCCCATTGCCCTGGTGGGTCACTCACATGATCTAACTAACTTGTGTCAGTGCAGCACTGGCAGTTGCAAAGCATAGCCATGCTCTGCATGGCTATGCTTTGCAACTGCGATCAGAGTGCTGAAAGTGAAAGTCTTATAGTGTAAAAAAAGTTGTAAAAATAGATATTTTTTTAAAAAGTCACAGAATATATATATATATAATTCTTCATTACAAAAAGTGAAACACATATTATATAGAGTCATTACAAGCAGAGTGATCTATTTCAAGTGTTTACTTCTGTTAATGTTGATGATTATGGCTTACAGCCAATGAAAACCCAAAAGTCATTATCTCAGTAAATTAGAATAATTAACATAAAACAAAGCAAAGGCTTCCTAAGTGTTAAAAACAGTCCCTTAGTCTGTTTCAGTAGGCTCCACAATCATGGGGAAGACTGCTAACTTGACAGATGTCCAGAAGGCAGTCATTGACACTCCACAAGGAGGGTAAGCCACAAAAGGTCATTGCTAAAGAAGCTGTCTGTTCTCAGAGTGCTGTATCCAAGCATATTAATGGAGAATTGAGTGGAAAGAAAAAGTGTGGTAGAAAAAGGTGCACAAGCAACCGTGATAACCACAGCCTTGAAAGTATTATTAAGAAAAGACCATTCAAAAATTTGGGAAAGATTCACAAGGAGTGGACTGCTGCTGGAGTCATTGCTTCAAGATCCACCACACACAGACGTATCCAGGACATGGGCTACAAGTGTCGCATTCCTTGTGTCAGGCCACTCATGACCAATAGACAATGCCAGAAGTATCTTACCTGGGCCAAGGACAAAAAGAACTGGACTGTTGTCAGTGGTCCAAGATGTTGTTTTTTTTCTGAGATGAAAATAAATTTTGCATTTCATTTGGAAATCAAAGTTCCAGAGTCTGGAGGAAGAGTGGAGAGACCACAATCCAAGCTGCTGGAGGTCTAGTGTGAAGTTTCCACAATCAGTGATGGTTTGGGGATCCATGTCATCTGCTGGAGTAGGTCCACTGGGTTTTATCAAGACCAAAATCAGCGCAGCCGTCTACCAGGAGATTTTAGAGCACTTCATGCTTCCCTCTGCCGACAAACTTTTTGGAGATGGCAATTTAATTCTCCAGCAGGACTTGGCCCCTGTCCACACTGCCAAAAGTACCAATACCTGGTTTACAAACGACAGTATCACTGTGCTTGATTGGCAGCAAACTCGCCTGACCTTAACCCTATAGAGAATCTATGTCAAGAGGAAGATGAGACACCAGACCCAACAATGCAGACATGCTGAAGACTGCTATCAAAGCAACCTGGGCTTCCATAACACCTCAGCAGTGCCACAGGCTGATCACCTCCATGCCACGCCGCATTGATGCAGTGATTGATGCAAATGGAGCCCCGACCAAGTTTTGAGCGCATTTACTGAACATACATTTCAGTGGACTAAAATTTCGGATTTTAAAATCATTTTTCAAGCTGGTGTTATTAAGTATTCTAATTTTCTGAGATAATGATGGAGCGCCCCCGTAGGTCAGTGGGGTACTCGGAGCCGGGCCCTTCGGTTCTTAAGGATGATGTCACGGTGGCTGACCCGGTCCATGGCCCTAGGGACGTCCGTTAATAAATGGGGGAAAGGTCTTTAAAGGGATAGTGTTCGTGACTCCACCTGTGGTATTTGGTCAGGGTGACTGACGCTGCTTAGGGGTCCGCTGGGGTGATGTTATGGCAGCTAGATGGTATACCTTCCCACAGGTGAAGTATGTCCCCAGGGCTTCCCAGTGTGAAGATGATGGATCGTGTGAGGCGCAGTGAAGAACAAGGACACAAGGTTGCAGTCTCTTTACCTTTACTGAAGACTTCAGCATCCACAGTCCAGAGCATCAGATCACAGGGCAAGCAGCGTCCGGCCGGCCTGAAGGCAAATCCAGAGTATCCAGGTGGAAATCAGTAGCCTTCCTCTAGCGCCTAGGTGTTGTAGAACCTTCCTGCTGTGCGTCTCGGTAAGGTCCTCACAACTGTTGTTGGTGTTATGTCTTTCTCTCTCTGTCCCCCTGATGGTAAGGATAGGACAAATCCGTATGACTGATGGCCTGAGGCTTTTTACAGGGACTCTATCATGCCCCGGCCCCCACAGTTGCCACCGTGCCTCCTGGGTATAAGGTCGGGCAACTAATATGGAACTAGCTGTCCTGCCGGTCTCTGGAGCCAGGCTTGGAGACGATGACTCCCTCGGTGTTCCGGCTACCGGCTTCTGCGCCTCAGAAAGGAGGCAGCCTTTTACAGGGCAGAACTCCTTCTAGTTTCCTCTCCTTTTTGCTATGACCTCGTTTCTCACTCTCTGCAATGCAATTCCCTTCAATGTCTCTTTCTTTGGATGCTGCCGCATTGGTAAGCAGGCGCAGCTCCGTGTCCTTCTGTCTAGGCCTCTGACAGGATCCCACCCCTGTCAGGGACCCACTACGTGAGCGAAGCCCAGATAGCAGCTCACTGGGTGAAGCCCAGCCAGCGTCCGCCAGACTGGTGCTGCCTGGGTGAAACCCAGCTCGTTTCTCCCTACTTCCTGTCCAGACTACCAGTTTTACCTGATTGTGAGGAGTGTCCTAATAGATAGGAGCATAGCTCCCCCTGACAGACTGGAGTGTCTTGTGTGGTTTGTGATACCTGGTAAAGTGATCTCCTTTATTGCCTTCAGACGTAACATCACTCCCCCTGGTGGAAGAATGACATTACTGCAACGACCAGGACCCTGGGGAGCTGCAATGACTTTTGGGTTTTCATTGGCTGTAAGCCATAATCATCAACATTAACAGAAATAAACACTTGCAATAGATCACTCTGTTTATAATGTCTCTATATAATATATGAGTTTCAGTTTTTGTATTGAAGAGCTGAAATAAACTTTTTGATGATATTCTAACTTAGCGAGAAGTGCTTGTGCTACACCACACAAGACAGATCCTCTACATACTACACAAAAAGTGTTTTTTTCTTTTTAATTATTTTATACAATGTTGGGAAGGGAGCTAGCAACTGCTCCAGGCAGCACAAACATGTGCCAGTCGTGATAGTTTCTCATTAAGAGGTTATATTTCTTTGTTCTTTGGTGTCATTATTACTTTTGTAAAACCAAGACTCCATATCCTGAATGTAACGTTTCTCCATGGTGTACCCAGGGCACCGTCCCCTAATCCGCAGGGTAAAAACACTTCTTGAATTATGTAAGTCACTTTCTTCGTTACATCACGAGCTTTGAAAATCATGAATAAAACAGATGAATCTGAAAGTCGGGATGACAAGAACACATTCTGTATCGGTAAGAAGAAAATAACTCCAGATTAGCGGTTGATCACCATGCTGTGAATAAATGGACATATTTGTAATTGCAGCCGTGTTCCCTGCTGGGAGCTCTCATGCTGAATCTGTCAGATTTCTGGCACGCTCCATAAACAGTAGATTAAGTAACAATTAGCGAGCACACTTATGTTTTTATATCTTTATTACGATGAGCCCAAAATTATTCAGATGAAAGTATCACAATATTTCACAACATAAGTCAAGACAAATGGAACTTTTGAGTCAGTGCCGTCCACAGATGTGGTTTATGCCGAAAATATCATCAGTAACAAAGAGACTTGGACTTATAACTTTATAATCAGTAGAGTAACTTGAAGGTCCTGGGAAAATCGCTATCAGTCCCTTCCTCCACCTATCACACATCACTTGTTGTACTGGTCTTCTCAAATAGGGCAATGGACTTTTTGGGCACTCTCATGGGTTCATGTTTGGTTGTAGTGTTTGCACCCCTTTTAGTTCCATCCCTGCTAACAGTAATAATAGTTTAGATATTTTGTACAAGGGTATGTGCACCACAGATTTTACTGGGTGGGGTCTCAGGGACAACAGTGACTGGTGCAATTTAGACTTCTAAAATTGTTTCATCTTTATGGAGGTGATCAGCAAACCCCAATTGCAATGATACAGTATAACTACTACATTAGCAACTCCTGCCTTTAAAGCGAACCTGTGAGCAGGATTGTGCACAGTAAACTACAGACAGTGTCAGGTCAGTGCCGTTATACTGATTACAATGATACCTTGGTTGATGAAATCCGTCTTGTGATTGTTGTTTAATCTTTATTTTCAGTTTTGAGTCAATGATATGTTCGTGCTCCGGGGCGGCCTGTGGGGGTCTTCATGTGCTGCTCTGATTAGGTTTTCATCAATATGCCTTCTGACAGGTCACTGATCCCTCAGCGATCTGCCCCTTATTTTACATGCAGGAAAGATAAATATCTTGGTACCGTGTTAGCCAGTAGATAGAAAAATATTTAGAATTGAGAGTCCTCAGTGGTTGATACCTTTTAATGGCTAACTGAAAAGATGGTAACAAATTGCAAGCTTTCGAGACTACGCAGGTCTCTTCATCAGGCACAGAATTTGCTTTAGTCTTTGCCTGATGAAGAGACCTGAGTAGTCTCGAAAGCTTGCAATTTGTTACCATCTTTTCAGTTAGCTATTAAAAGGTATGAACCACTGAGGACTCTAAATTCTAAATTTTTTTATTTTACATAGTGATTATTATATGTATTGAAAAAGAAAATCAAATTCAGCAGCCACCGGCGCCTGCGGTGCAGCATGATCACATATATAATGTGCATTAAATTGTTTTATTTAGTCATATACATTTGATAATAAAGAAAAACGTCCTAAATTGTAGACTTTTAAAAAAAATAAATATCAAGGTTGGCTTGCGACTTTGTCCAAGCTTTTAATTTTGGCGCTCTGTGTATTTGAGCTTGACATCCCTGAGTTAGGACATCTGCAGTCAGTCTGGACATTGCGATTCATACTCATGAGGCTGTTGAGTTTGGGTGAGGAGATCTGTAGCCAGTCTGGACATTGCAGTTGATACTCATGAGGCTGTTGCATTTGGGTCAGGAGATCTGAGGCCAGTCTGGACATTGTAGTTCATACTCATGAGGCTGTTGAGTTTGGGTGAGGAGATCTGTGGCCAGTCTGAATATTGCGGTCTATACTCATGAGGCTGTTGAGTTCGGGTCAGGAGATCTGCGGCCAGTCTGGATATTGTAGTTCATACTCATGAGGTTGTTGAGTTTGGGTGAGGAGATCTGTGGTGAGTCTGGATATTGTGGTTCATACTCATGAGGCTGTTGAGTTTGAGTCAGGAAATCTGTGGCCAGTCTGGACATTGTGGTTCATACTCATGAGGCTGTTGAGTTTGGGTCAGGAGATCTGTGGCCAGTGTGTACCATGTGGTTCATACTCATGAGGCTGTTGAGTTTGGGTCAAGAGATCTGTGACCAGTCTGAATATTGTGGTTCATACTCATGACGCTGTTGAGTTTGAGTCAGGAAATCTGCAACCAGTCTGGACATTGTGGTTCATACTCATGAGGCTGCTGAGTTCGGGTGAGGAGGTATGTGGCCAGTCTGGACATTGTGGTTCATACTCATGAGGCTGTTGATTTCGGGTCAGGAGATCTGCGGCCAATCTAGACATTGTGGTTCATACTCATGAGGCTGTCGAGTTTGGGTCAGGAGATCTGTGGCCAGTGTGAACATTGTGGTCTGTATTCAGAAGTCTGTGATTTTGGGTCAGGAGCCCTTTGTCCCTTCCATGTATTGTAGTCTGTACTTATGAGGCTGTTGAGTTTGGGTCAGGAGACTCCGGTCAGGCTAGACATTTAATTCTGTACTCGACCTGTGAATCTTGGACATGTGATCTTGGCCTAAATAAAGTTGACCCCGTCTTTCACTGTTCTACTACAGAATTATTACTTTTCGTCTAGTTTCAAGTCTTGAGTTGCAGTATACAAAAAATGTAAATGTGTATATCTACTGTGGAAATCCCGTTGCAGCATATGTGTAGTCATTTAACAAAAAAAAATGAACTGGAGTATAAATTAGTGTGCACCATTTGTGCTAAAAAATAAAAATACCAACTTATACTCAAGTAAATTTTTTTCAGTAAAGCTTCAGGTTTCTGCATTTAGTGCAGGTAAGGGTGAGGCCTCCTCTTTCTTTGAGCTGGACATTACGTTTATATAGCTTCCCATTTGCTGGGTGACCTGTTCAGCCCTTATTCACATTGATGTCACTTTGGCACATAGTAAGGTTTTAACACTACAGGTTAGGACATCCCGATTTGGGTTTACCTTGTCGCGGTGGGCTGGCATTTACGCTTTTTTTTTTAAATAAAAAATGGTGTTCAGTAAGTCCCCTATGTTACTTATATGCACTATTGCTTTTGCTTATTTGCTTAGAGCAGGGTATATGTCCATTTTTGTCTTAGGTTTCACATGTCAAGTCGTGCAGTAGGAGTAATGATTGAAATAGTTATGGGTTTGCTTTGGGATAGTTTCAGAGCTCATTAAGAAGCTGCTTTTTTTTAGTGCCCCCAGAAGGAAAGCGTTTGTGACAGGTTTCCACTGTGCAGTTTACTAAAAGGCCATGCTGTTTCTAGGTCCTCTCTAGGGTGGAAGGGCTTGGTGGTTTGGGCCTGGCACTCAATGGTGAAATGAACCTCTGTGTATAGATAATGGGTCGTTTTCCTGTCAGGAAATGGCTGACTGAGCTCCAGGAAGACATTCAGATGAATCTCTAGATGATGTAATCAGGGTCTAACGCCCATATTTACTAATTAGTGCCAGGCACACACGTGCGACGTCAGCCTTCTGAGGAAGGCTCCTCACACGGACGTTCCTGCTCTTGATGTGGCTTCTGATTAGAAGTGAGAGCATTGTTACAGTGATTGTGGTGACACAAACATGCGGCCTTGCGTGAGGACAAACTCATTTGATCAGTAGAATCGCATGTTTTATTTATTTTCCTGAGGTGATAAAACATGAAGCTTTTCATCAGGGTCTATTCTTGTTTCTGAAGCACTGGGAGAAATGGTCACACATCCGCTGAGAATACGTTATATCTCTTCCACAGGGTAATATGTGCAGATTACAAAGGAAAAAAAAGATATTAGGCATGCCTTTACTCTATTCTGGAAATATATGGAGCAAATGATAACCGGGTGCTACATTTTCCCATAGGTAATGTCCTTCATAGTCTTGATCTGCAGCACTGACTGGACAGTGTAAGAGCGGTTTCAGACATTCGGCAGTCACGGTCCGAGTACAGACTGTAACGTCCTTAGCAGCCATAGGTGTCCCGGTCTGAACTCGGAGTCTTGTATATTCCTATGACGCTATTGAGTCTGTGTAAGGAGACCCGCGTCCGATCCAGATATCACAGTCCTTACCCAGTCCATGAATGTTGGACCTGTGAAACCGGCCTGAGATTTTATAGAACACTGACCATCGAAAATTCCGTTTTTTTTCATACCCTAGAAAGAGAGGCAAAAAAGATGAAAAGATGCTCCAAAAGTGTTATATGTTTATGTGGTCAGTTGTAGCCTCTCCAACAGGAAAAAAGGCTCCCAATAACTGATCCCCGTCAGAAGGCCACAGCGAGGGTAAAAGGGAGTAGTGTCCTCCACTAACCGAAGCCAAGCAAGACGCCATCTTGCTCCCAAGCATCCGACCAGGCTGCCGCCCAACCAGAACAAGGAGCCATCTGAGACGGTTCCACTCCCGAGAGAGGAGAGCCAGGGATTTTCAGGGGGAGCGTAACCTGGTGGCCCCACACTTCCACTCCTAGACCAATCAGAAGGGAACCCATAATGGAACGGTACCCTGAAAAGTCCTAGAGACAAAGACACAAATGCAAAGACTGACACACAAGTGAAAACAATTCCAGAGAGGCGAGTGGTAAGGTGGATATAATGATTTTTAAAATATTGTTTACATCTTACGTCCCACCAGACCCCAGAGTATAATAGGGGACATTCAATTTGCAGAGAATAATTTTTCTGTTAATCAAAATCTGAGTGAACAGGTGAATTCAAATTCTGCCTGATCCGCTCATCTCCATCTAACACAAAATCCAAATATATTTATCTTATGACCTCCAAAACTAAAAGGGTTGTGGGGTCATATACTTTTGATACATTTACATATTTTTGGATATTTTTTGGACCTTTTCAGTATAAATAAAAAAACACAATTATTTGAGTTTTGTTAACATCGGGAGGATATTTTCCTACTCACACCAGATGTCCCGTCTAGTAATCTGATTGAGATCAACCTAAATGTGTAATCATGCAGAAGAGTGCACATATGTCAATGGTGGGGGCAGATATACCATAGATGGCAGATGTTTCACAAATGGTGATGGGCAAAAAGTCTCCTCCATTGTATAGATATCTCTGCTCTTGGAAACTAATCCTGTAGCTTGTTTTTCTCCCGATTATCAATCTAATTGAATGTAATAAAGGGAGTCCATAACCAGGACAGGTTACCTTTAATTAAAGGGTTTGTCCAGAACTAAGTATTTCTGCAGATCACTTTTCCAACTTAATGTTATATATTTTTGTAATATAAATCATATATCATTAACAGCTTCACGACATATGACGTTTATTGCTTTTAACAGCTACGGGTGGATCGTTGCTCCACCCACGGCTGTTATCCAGTTAAATCCCACTGTCAATCTCTGACGGCGGGAATTAACATGCCCCAGCCAGAAGCGTGTCATTTCAGCCACCCATCGGTGCCCTTGTCACGTGATCGAGATTTTCCCATGCCAGGTGTCTGCAGAAGACCCCTGTGCCTGTCATTATGATCCTACTGTGAATTCCGGCTCATGGCCAGCGTTCACCGCACCTCTGCCACCTAGGTAAGCCTGCATTGCGACTATTAGACGCACCCCCAATTTTCCCCCCTTTTTTTGGGGGGGAAAAAAGTGCGTCTTTTAGTCCGAAAAATACGGTACATACCGGTATATATGCACATATTTTGTATCACTGGGTTCTGAAATGTCCAATCTATCAAAAGATAAAGTTAATTAATCAGATTGGTAACCCATGTAATTAGAAAAGAAAATCAAAACACCATAATTACCTTATTTTGGCCGCAACATTGCAATAAAATGCAATATGAGGCAATCAAAATATCGTATCTACTGCAAAATGGTATCTATAAAAAGTCAGCTCAGGGCACAAATAATAAGCCATCAAACAGCCCCAGATATTGAAAAATAGAAACGCTTCAGTTCTCGGAAAATGGCGACAAACGCAAAAACATTCTCTTTTTTTTCATACAAATTTCTGATTTTTTTCAACACTTAATAAAGTGTTAACACTTTATTTTTCAACACTTAATAAAAAATAAACTATAAATGTTTGATATCTGCATACTTATATACTATAATTATATTGCCAGGTCAATTTCACCATATAGTGAACATGGTTAATAAAACAAAGCCAAAAAACAATTGTGGAACTGCGCTTTTTTTTTTGTTTGCAATTTCAGCGCACTTGGATTTTTTTTTTCCTGTTTCCAGTACACTCTATGGTGAAATCAATGGAGCCAATCAAAAGTACAACTCGTCCTGCAAAAATCAAGCCTTACATGGCTATATTAATGGAAAAATAAAAAAAAGGTTATGGCTTTGGGAAGAAGGTGAGCAAAAATGGAAAATGGTCAAGGCGCGGAGGGGTTAATTCTTTTCTCCATTCTATGATTCTACATAGTGGTTATGTCTCCTGCTCATCTCGGCTCATAAATCATATACTTTATTGTCCCCCTATTCAGGACTCCTTAGGTTTACACCGTATTCCAAATTATTATGCAAATGAAATTTTTCTTGGAGTTTCCTAAATGGTCGGTGCAAATGACAGTCAGTCTAATAAAAGTCATCACCCGTTAGAGTATACATCGAATTTTATTGAAAAAACCATTGAACAAAGTTGTCAGTCAGAAACTCTATATACTTTGCAGAGGTCATTTTCACACCTTCAGGAACCTTAAAGGGCCCTACCAGCTGTTTCCCCATGATTCCGGCCCAAAACATGACTCCTCCACCTCCTTGCTGACATCGCAGCCTTGTTGGGACATGGTGGCCATCCACCAACCATCCACTACTCCATCCATCTGGACCATCCAGGGTTGTTCGACACTCATCAGTAAACAAGACTGTTTGGAAATTAGTCTTGATGCACAGTACTGACCAAAAGCTTGGACACACCTTCTCATTTAAATCTTTAAATTAGAAAGTGTGTCCAAACTTTTGCACTGTACTGTATGTCTGGGCCCACTGCAACCGTTTTTGCTTGTGAACACTGTTAAGGAGTGGCCAAATAGTAGGTTTATGAACCAAAGCAAGACTTTGAGGTATGAAGGACTCCAGAGGCACCAGCAGCTTCAAATATCTGTTTGCTGGTTTGTAATGGCTTTTTAGCAGCTGCTCTCTTAGTCCAATGAACTTGCCTGGCAGAAACCTTCCTCATTATGCCTTTATCAGCACGAACACGTCTGTGCTCAGATTCAACCACAAATCTCTTAACAGTACGATGATCACGCTTACGTTTTTGGGAAATATCTAATGTTTTCATCACTTGACCAAGGCATTGCACTATTTGATGCTTTTCGGCAGCAGAGAGATCCTTTTTCTTTCCCATGTTACTTGAAAACTGTAACCTGCTTAAAGATGTGGAACATCATTTTTAAGTAGTTTTCTTTTAATTAGAATCACCTGTAAAACTACGGTAATTATCACATGTGTTTAAGATTGATTTCAGTGATCCATTGAGCCCTGAGACCCAATACCATCCACGAGTTTATTTGAAAAACAAAACAATTAAATCTTTATGATGTGGAACACAGTGTATACGTCATAGGATCACTCCTTGCTCTTTAACCACTTAGATGTCATTGTCATTTGTGTTTATGGACCTGATGCGAGTGAGTGCGTTCACTTGACCATATCACCCTGGGTTATCATGGCAGCTGTTGGCCTTCTGATCGCTCAATTGACACCATCTTTGGGCTCCTATGAGGCCCAGAAAAGTATTGTATTGTACCATAATTTGCAGGTCCAAGTCACTTAGTAAGAATGAAAAAAAAAGTGAAAAAATAGTTAAAAATATTTTTTAAAAATTGTCAAAAACATTTTAAAAATGCATAAGTTAAAATGAGTCCCTTTTCCTAATCTGAAAAATAAATAAATTAGTTCTCATGCAGGTACGTCACGTTGCATTTCTGCATTTGTGTCTCTCCTGTTCTCCGTGAATGATTCAATAAAAGCTGATTTTATTTAATTACAATGGATCGTGAAAGCTGGAATCTCTTGGTTTGTCGTCATTGCCGCCTGCACACCGCGTGATCGGTGCATCCGGTAATGAGTTGGCTGGATATTTTCTATACTACGGAATGTAAACGGTGCAAAATATTTAATGAAAACCAAATGAAAAAAATATTTTTAGCACCAATTACATGCACTTGAGTAAAAATAAATAAATAAATTTCCCCCAAATGTGGACAACCCCTTTACGTTTTCCATTTTAAATTTTTCGCCTTTTGTTATTATTAGTTCTTTAGCTATAAGACTTTTTAATTTTCTACTTTCATTTCAGTTTTTTGCTTCTACTCACTTCCTATTTTGTGTACTTAGATTGCTATTTAGTAACCTCGGACTTAGATCTGTAAAGAAAAATATCCTCTAAGACATCAATCAGTCCTATAGTAATTTAACAGAACCAAGTGTACAGGAAATGGGATGCCTGTCACGTAGAATGCCGCCTAATGGAATTGTGGCACATAATGAGTATTTCCAATAGACGGAACTATCTGAATTTTATCAGAAGTCTGGTAAACTATAGTACAGAGGGCGAGAGCTACGAGCTGTGATTTATGCCGTCGTAAGAAATGCTGCCAAGAAAGAACATCATTACACTACTTGTCCTCAATGTGCCATTCTCCTTTGAGGGCGCTGCCAGGAATATTGAAGTCATTTTTATTGCTTGTGATAGAAATGAGGACCGTGCTATGAAAAGTAACTGCTTAGACATCAATCCTGAAAGGTTTTCCATGACTACTAAGACATGTTCATTTTTCAGCTCTTTTTATTGCATTTTAGTAAAGATATCTTCTTCCTAAAATCAGAAGTTTCCATTGTAAAAGTGATAGGACTCTAGGGTTGGGCTGGACCGCCATAGTACTGGAGAATATTTGGTGGTCCCAGACTTTGACATAATGGCTCCAGATGATAAAGTCGTAGCTAGGTTTTCTTTCACCTGGATTCTGTTTGGTGTCTTAGACATGACGTACCTTAGCAAAATGGTTCCTTGGGCACCCAAAATGTGAACAGAAACATGTACGGCCATTTCTTCACTGTGAACATCATAGTAGAAGAAGTCAACCCAAGTAGTCTGTCACGGGTGTGTCAGGGGTGACAGACAGTCATTTTGAATCCGGCTGTAAAAGGTAATTGTGCTTGCCTCTGAAGGCACCTTCTGGATTTTGCATTTCTGCTATGGAGTGATATCCTTCTCCCTCTAGGACCTAGCGGTGATCTCCACCGTCTGCTGCTGATTAACATACCCTTGCTGGATGTTTAAATGCCTTTAGTCACTTCAGCATGGTGCCGGTGATAGTTCTATTTCCCTCTGCCTGGTTTGAAGTATTAGTAGTTGACTAGTTCACTCTTGTAGTTCTCTTCGAGGATAGCTGGCGTGATTTCTTTAATGCAAGTTTTTAGTTGTAGTGGGGGCTGACTAGTGCTCACCCTGTACCCTCTCTATCCAGGGCGTATTGCTAGGGGCAGTCAGGGATTTGGCTCCTGCTCGGCGATAGGCGTGGAATCTATTTAACGATGTTAAGAAAATCAGGGTGTTGTCAGATCTGCCTAGGGGTCTCCATTCCCCCCTTTCCTAGTTTTGAAGCTTCCCCAATCTCTTCCCTAGCTTCTTCCTCACCCAGCGTGACATAGCTACAATCAAAAACACGGTAGAGGGCTCCAAAACACAAACAATTCTTTACACATAAAGAGAAAAATGAGAAATTGTATATTTTATATCTACATGGTTAATACAAAGTCCAAATGAATAAATTCTTTTTTTTTATATCATATGACCCATGTCCTTTTTTTTTGGACGGCATTAGCCGAGTCTGGCAATGACTCTCTCATAGGGAGCACAGGAGAAGGCTGCAGAGAGAGCGGTCCTGTATATGGAGGAGATAGCTGCCGGCGAAACGATCGTCTGACAGCTATGTTTTGTATGGGGCTCCCTAATATAGGTGCTGTATACACCATTTCACAATATACAAGAAGCAGTTCATAAATACTTTTAAAAAAATCATTAACTAATAAATCTAAAATAATAATGATAATAAACTATCAACTGAGAATTGTAAAAAGTCAAGGGATAAGAAAGATAACAAATGTAAGTCTTGAATGATTGGATTCCGAGTGTCGTCTTTTCCTCCGGGGACTGATTTTAATTACTGTAATGATTAATATTCAGAGACATTTTTCCTCGCAAAGAAACAAAAGAATGGAAATGAGCTAAAATCCCAAGGTAACTTTTTCCAATTTGCATATTTTAGCTCTTCTACCACACTCTAATGCTAATTAGCCCCAAATCATTTTCTATAAATCGTACCCTAATGCTTATTCTCAGTCGCAAAAATATTTGATGTTGTTCTCAAGCACTGAAATGTGTCGCTTCTAAATAAGTGTCTGCTCTGATTTATATTTAATGAAATATTTTTATTAAGTATATTAAAGACTATTTTTCAAGCATTATATACTGCATATTATATATACACTTACATTGGTAAGAGCCATAGGCTGCACTTAATGAAGAATTAAGTTGTCTCACATATAACAGCACATATAGGGAATACTGCAGAAATTGTAATATACTGTATAGGAGCATTACATGCCGTATTCTATCAATATAGATGGATCGGCGGTGATATCGTCCCCTCCGGTCAGAGAGCCGCGGTAAAAAGTTTACCTCCTGTCACTGATGTCAGCGGATGGGACTACAGCTCCCATCATCCCACACCTGCTGCCGCTAATAACAGGGAGAGCAGTAGCGGCTGATGGGAGTATTCATTAGCTGACTCTTGTGCTGTAAATGAATAATTTTAAAAAACCCGGCGTGGGTTCCCCTGTATTTTTGATAACCAGCCAGGCAAAACGCACAGCTGGAGGCTGCAACCCTCAGCTGTCAGCTTCAAAAAGACTGGTTATCAAGAATAGAAGGGTCTAGACGCCGAGCTTTTCAATTATTTAAATAATTTAAAAAAACGGCGTGGGGTCCCCCTCATTTTTGACAACCAGCCTAGCTAAAGCAGACAGGTGGGGGTTGGTATTTTCAGACTGGTAAGGGGCCATGGATATTGCCCCCCCAGCCTAAAAATAGCAGCTCACAGCTGCCCAGAAAAGGCACATCTATTAGATGCGCCAATTCTGGTGCGTTGCCCAGCTCGTCCCACTTGCCCTGTAGCGGTGGCAAGAGGGGGTTAATATTTGTGGGGTTGGTGTCACCTTTGTATTGTCAGGTGACATCAAGCCCATGGGTAGTGTTGTGAATTCTGTGGCAGAGCTCCCTCCTGTGGTCACAAGTGGTACTTCGGTTGATTCTCTCTGTGAGCTTCCGTTGGTGGAGGAAAGTGGTACTGCGGCTTCTGAGTTTCCTCCCTCAGGTGATTTGGTGAGGTCGTTAGGTGCTGCTCTACTTAACTCCACCTAGTGCTTTGATCCTGGCTTCCTGTCAATGTTCCAGTATTGGACTTGCTTTTTCCTGGATCGTTCCTGTGGCCTGCTGCTCTGCATAGCTAAGTTCTTCTCTGCTATATTTGTTTGCTATTTTTTCTGTCCAGCTTGTCTATTTGTTTGCTGGAAGCTCTGGGACGCAGAGGGTGTACCTCAGTGCCGTTAGTTCGGTACGGAGGGTCTTTTTGCCCCCTTTGTGTGGTTTTGTAGGGTTTTGTGTAGACCGCAAAGTTACCTTTCCTATCCTCGCTCTGTTCAGAAAGTCGGGTCTCACTTTGCTAAATCTATTTCATCTCTACGTTTGTCTTTTCATCTTAACTCACAGTCATTATATGTGGGGGGCTGTCTTTTCCTTTGGGGTATTTCTCTGAGGCAAGGTAGGCTTATTTTCTTTCTTCAGGCTAGCTAGTTTCTCAGGCTGTGCCGAGTTGCATAGGGAGCGTTAGGCGCAATCCACGGCTGCCTCTAGTGTTGTTGGAGAGGATTAGGGATTGCGGTCTGCAGAGTTCCCACGTCTCAGAGCTCGTTCTATTATTTTGGGGTTTTGTCAGATCACTGTATGTGCTCTGACCTCTATGTCCATTGTGTTACTGAATTGGTTAACATAACAGTACAGGAAGCCCAAAGTACTAATGATTCTCAATAGAGGGAAAAAAGAAGTTCTGAGACCATTTTTTTTTCTCTGCACTGTGTTTTGCCTTTTTTTCCCCCTAGACATTTGGGTGGTTCAAGACACAGGTGTAGCAATGGACATTAAAGGTCTGTCTTCATGTGTGGATCAGCTCACGGCAAGAGTAAAAAATATTCAAGACTTTGTGGTTCAGAATTCTATGTTAGAACCGAGAATTCCTATTCCAGATTTGTTTTTTGGAGATAGAACTAAATTTCTGAGTTTCAAAAATAATTGTAAACTATTTCTGGCTTTGAAACCTCGCTCCTCTGGTGACCCAGTTCAACAAGTTAGGATCATTATTTCTTTTTTGCGTGGCGACCCTCAGGACTGGGCGTTTTCTCTTGCGTCAGGGGATCCTGCATTAAGTAATATCGATGCGTTTTTCCTGGCGCTTGGATTGCTGTACAATGAGCCTAATTCAGTGGATCAGGCAGAGAAAAATTTGCTGGCTCTTTGTCAGGGTCAGGATGAGATAGAGGTATATTGTCAGAAATTTAGAAAGTGGTCCGTGCTCACTCAATGGAATGAATCTGCGCTCGCAGCGATTTTCAGAAAGGGTCTCTCTGAAGCCCTTAAGGATGTCATGGTGGGATTTCCTATGCCTGCTGGTCTGAATGAGTCTATGTCTTTGGCCATTCAGATCGGTCGACGCTTACGTGAGCGTAAATCTGTGCACCATTTGGCGGTATTACCTGAGCTTAAACCTGAGCCTATGCAGTGCGATAGGACTTTGACCAGAGTTGAACGGCAAGAGCACAGACGTCTGATTGGGCTGTGTTTCTACTGTGGTGATTCCACTCATGCTATCTCTGATTGTCCTAAACGCACTGGGCGGTTTGCTAGGTCTGCCACCATTGGTACGGTACAGTCAAAATTTCTTCTGTCCGTTACCTTGATCTGCTCTTTGTCATCGTATTCTGTCATGGCATTTGTGGATTCAGGCGCTGCCCTGAATTTGATGGACTTGGAGTATGCTAAGCGTTGTGAGTTTTTCTTGGAGCCCTTGCAGTGTCCTATTCCATTGAGAGGAATTGATGCTACGCCTTTGGCCAAGAATAAGCCTCAGTACTGGACCCAGCTGACCATGTGCATGGCTCCTGCACATCAGGAGGTTATTCGCTTTCTGGTGTTGCATAATCTGCATGATGTGGTCGTGTTGGGGTTGCCATGGCTACAAGTCCATAATCCTGTATTAGATTGGAAATCCATGTCGGTGTCCAGCTGGGGTTGTCAGGGGGTACATGGTGATGTTCCATTTCTGTCAATTTCGTCATCCACCCCTTCTGAGGTTCCAGAGTTCTTGTCTGATTACCGGGATGTATTTGAGGAGCCCAAGTCCGATACCCTACCTCCGCATAGGGATTGTGATTGTGCTATCAATTTGATTCCTGGTAGTAAATTCCCAAAAGGCCGACTGTTTAATTTATCTGTGCCTGAGCACGCCGCTATGCGCAGTTATGTGAAGGAGTCCCTGGAGAAGGGGCATATTCAACCGTCATCATCGCCATTAGGAGCAGGATTCTTTTTTGTGGCCAAGAAGGATGGTTCGCTGAGACCTTGTATAGATTACCGCCTTCTAAATAAGATCACGGTTAAATTTCAGTACCCCTTGCCGTTGTTATCTGATTTGTTTGCTCAGATTAAGGGGGCTAGTTGGTTCACCAAGATAGATCTTCGTGGTGCGTATAATCTTGTGCGAATTAAGCGAGGCGATGAATGGAAAACTGCATTTAATACGCCCGAGGGTCATTTTGAGTATCTAGTAATGCCATTCGGACTTGCCAATGCTCCATCAGTGTTTCAGTCCTTTATGCATGACATCTTCCGAGAGTACCTGGATAAATTCCTGATTGTGTACTTGGATGACATTTTGATCTTCTCGGATGATTGGGAGTCTCATGTGAAGCAGGTCAGAACGGTTTTTCAGGTCCTGCGTGCTAATTCTTTGTTTGTGAAGGGATCAAAGTGTCTCTTTGGTGTACAGAAGGTTTCATTATTGGGGTTCATCTTTTCCCCTTCTACTATCGAGATGGATACTGTTAAGGTCCAGGCCATCCATGATTGGACTCAGCCTACATCTCTGAAGAGTCTGCAAAAGTTCCTGGGCTTTGCTAATTTTTATCGTCGCTTCATCTGCAATTTTTCTAGTATTGCCAAACCATTGACCGATTTGACCAAGAAGGGTGCTGATGTGGTCAATTGGTCTTCTGCTGCTGTGGAGGCTTTTCAAGAGTTGAAGCGTCGTTTTTCTTCTGCCCCTGTGTTGTGTCAACCTGATGTTTCGCTTCCGTTCCAGGTTGAGGTTGATGCTTCTGAGATTGGAGCAGGGGCTGTTTTGTCGCAGAGAGGTTCTGATTGCTCAGTGATGAAACCATGCGCCTTCTTTTCCAAGAAGTTTTCGCCTGCCGAGCGAAATTATGATGTGGGCAACCGAGAGTTGCTGGCCATGAAGTGGGCATTCGAGGAGTGGCGTCATTGGCTTGAAGGAGCTAAGCATCGCGTGGTGGTATTGACTGATCATAAGAACTTGACTTATCTCGAGTCTGCCAAGCGG
Organism: Ranitomeya imitator; assembly: GCF_032444005.1. Lineage (NCBI taxonomy): Eukaryota > Metazoa > Chordata > Amphibia > Anura > Dendrobatidae > Ranitomeya > Ranitomeya imitator. The sequence continues at coordinate 119,418,251 of NC_091291.1, forward strand.
TTGAATCCTAGACAGGCTCGTTGGTCGCTGTTTTTTGCCCGTTTTGACTTTGTGATTTCGTACCTTCCGGGCTCTAAAAATGTGAAGGCGGATGCTCTGTCTAGGAGTTTTGTGCCCGACTCTCCGGGTTTGTCTGAGCCGGCGGGTATCCTCAAGGAAGGAGTAATTGTGTCTGCCATCTCCCCTGATTTGCGGCGGGTGCTGCAAAAATTTCAGGCTAATAAACCTGATCGTTGTCCAGCGGAGAAACTGTTTGTCCCTGATAGGTGGACGAATAAAGTTATCTCTGAGGTTCATTGTTCGGTGTTGGCTGGTCATCCTGGAATCTTTGGTACCAGAGAGTTAGTGGCTAGATCCTTTTGGTGGCCATCTCTGTCGCGGGATGTGCGTACTTTTGTGCAGTCCTGTGGGATTTGTGCTCGGGCTAAGCCCTGCTGTTCTCGTGCCAGTGGGTTGCTTTTGCCCTTGCCGGTGCCGAAGAGGCCCTGGACGCATATTTCCATGGATTTTATTTCAGATCTTCCCGTTTCTCAAAAGATGTCAGTCATTTGGGTGGTCTGTGATCGCTTTTCTAAGATGGTCCATTTGGTACCCTTGTCTAAATTGCCTTTCTCCTCTGATTTGGTGCCATTGTTCTTCCAGCATGTGGTTCGTTTACATGGCATTCCAGAGAATATCGTTTCTGACAGGAGGTTCCCAGTTTGTTTCGAGGTTTTGGCGAGCCTTTTGGGGTAGGATGGGCATTGACTTGTCTTTTTCCTCGGCTTTCCATCCTCAGACTAATGGCCAGACCGAACGAACCAATCAGACCTTGGAAACATATCTGAGATGCTTTGTTTCTGCTGATCAGGATGATTGGGTGTCCTTTTTGCCTTTGGCTGAGTTCGCCCTTAATAATCGGGCCAGCTCGGCTACCTTGGTTTCGCCATTTTTCTGCAACTCTGGGTTCCATCCTCGTTTCTCTTCAGGACAGGTTGAGTCTTCGGACTGTCCTGGTGTGGATACTGTGGTGGACAGGTTGCAGCAGATTTGGACTCAGGTAGTGGACAATTTGACCTTGTCCCAGGAGAAGGCTCAAAGTTTCGCTAATCGCAGACGCTGTGTGGGTCCCCGACTTCGTGTTGGGGATCTGGTTTGGTTATCTTCTCGTCATATTCCTATGAAGGTTTCCTCTCCTAAGTTTAAACCTCGTTTCATTGGTCCGTATAGGATTTCTGAGGTTCTTAATCCTGTGTCTTTTCGTCTGACCCTTCCAGATTCTTTTTCCATACATAACGTATTCCATAGGTCATTGTTGCGGAGATACGTGGCACCTATGGTTCCATCTGTTGACCCTCCTGCCCCGGTTTTGGTGGAGGGGGAGTTGGAGTATATTGTGGAGAAGATTTTGGATTCTTGTGTTTCAAGACGGAAACTCCAGTATCTGGTTAAGTGGAAGGGTTATGCTCAGGAGGATAATTCCTGGGTCTTTGCCTCTGATGTCCATGCTCCCGATCTTGTTCGTGCCTTTCATGTGGCTCATCCTGGTCGGCCTGGGGGCTCTGGTGAGGGTTCGGTGACCCCTCCTCAAGGGGGGGTACTGTTGTGAATTCTGTGGCAGAGCTCCCTCCTGTGGTCACAAGTGGTACTTCGGTTGATTCTCTCTGTGAGCTTCCGTTGGTGGAGGAAAGTGGTACTGCGGCTTCTGAGTTTCCTCCCTCAGGTGATTTGGTGAGGTCGTTAGGTGCTGCTCTACTTAACTCCACCTAGTGCTTTGATCCTGGCTTCCTGTCAATGTTCCAGTATTGGACTTGCTTTTTCCTGGATCGTTCCTGTGGCCTGCTGCTCTGCATAGCTAAGTTCTTCTTTGCTATTTTTGTTTGCTATTTTTTCTGTCCAGCTTGTCTATTTGTTTGCTGGAAGCTCTGGGACGCAGAGGGTGTACCTCCGTGCCGTTAGTTCGGTACGGAGGGTCTTTTTGCCCCCTTTGTGTGGTTTTGTAGGGTTTTGTGTAGACCGCAAAGTTACCTTTCCTATCCTCGCTCTGTTCAGAAAGTCGGGTCTCACTTTGCTAAATCTATTTCATCTCTACGTTTGTCTTTTCATCTTAACTCACAGTCATTATATGTGGGGGGCTGCCTTTTCCTTTGGGGTATTTCTCTGAGGCAAGGTAGGCTTATTTTCTTTCTTCAGGCTAGCTAGTTTCTCAGGCTGTGCCGAGTTGCATAGGGAGCGTTAGGCGCAATCCACGACTGCCTCTAGTGTTGTTGGAGAGGATTAGGGATTGCGGTCTGCAGAGTTCCCACGTCTCAGAGCTCGTTCTATTATTTTGGGGTTTTGTCAGATCACTGTATGTGCTCTGACCTCTATGTCCATTGTGTTACTGAATTGGTTAACATAACAGGGTAGTAATGGAGAGGTGTATATAAGACAGCTCTCCATTACTAATCCTTTAGTTTTATGGTAAACATGGCAAATAAAGACACAGCCAGAATAAAGTCCTATATTTGAAACCAAAAAAACACACACTTTTACTTTTTTATATAAAAATAACAAACACCGTTATACTCACCTAACGTTAATACCGAAGTCCTCATTCTCCTGTAATAAAACAAAAATAAAAAACAACAATATCCCTCACCTGCCATTCATTCTGTCCCATGCCTTGGAGGGATAAACAGTTTTCAACCTGGACGGTGCCAAAATGCGACCATCCGGGCTGAGAACCACTGGTGAATGAGCTGCTGTGAACGCAGCGTCCGTGACCGGCGGTGATGTCATCGAGGTTACCTACGGTCACTGAAACTGCAATCCCAGCCGGGCTGAACTGCCGCGACCTCAGTGAGATCCCTGCTAGCACCGAGAGAGTTTTTCTATAACATATATAATAAATAGATAGAAAGATAGATCCTTCTTCAGGCAGAAAGAGAAAAAGATGGTTCTATGAACCGAAACATTGCCATTTGGGCTCAATAAAGTCAATTTTTTTCAATTTACTTTTGTTCTGCTTGGAGTGCTGCCTTCTCTGGGATTCTTACTATGAAACAAACTGGACATTTGTTTGGCGGCCTGGCACTCTATCTATCTATCTATCTATCTATCTATCTATCTATCTATCTATCTATCTATCTATCATCTATCTATCTATCATCTATCTATCTATCATCTACCTATTATCTGTCTATCATCTATTATCTATCTATTATCTATCTATGTCTCTATCATCTATTATCTGTCTATTTTATCTATCTATCATCTATCTATCTATTATCTATCATCTATCTATCATCTATCTATCATCTATCTATTATCTATAATCTATCTATCATAGTAACATAGTAACATAGTAACATAGTTAGTAAGGCCGAAAAAAGACATTTGTCCATCCAGTTCAGCCTATATTCCATCATAATAAATACCCAGATCTACGTCCTTCTACAGAACCTAATAATTGTATGATACAATATTGTTCTGCTCCAGGAAGACATCCAGGCCTCTCTTGAACCCCTCGACTGAGTTCGCCATCACCACCTCCTCAGGCAAGCAATTCCAGATTCTCACTGCCCTAACAGTAAAGAATCCTCTTCTATGTTGGTGGAAAAACCTTCTCTCCTCCAGACGCAAAGAATGCCCCCTTGTGCCCGTCACCTTCCTTGGTATAAACAGATCCTCAGCGAGATATTTGTATTGTCCCCTTATATACTTATACATGGTTATTAGATCGCCCCTCAGTCGTCTTTTTTCTAGACTAAATAATCCTAATTTCGCTAATCTATCTGGGTATTGTAGTTCTCCCATCCCCTTTATTAATTTTGTTGCCCTCCTTTGTACTCTCTCTAGTTCCATTATATCCTTCCTGAGCACCGGTGCCCAAAACTGGACACAGTACTCCATGTGCGGTCTAACTAGGGATTTGTACAGAGGCAGTATAATGCTCTCATCATGTGTATCCAGACCTCTTTTAATGCACCCCATGATCCTGTTTGCCTTGGCAGCTGCTGCCTGGCACTGGCTGCTCCAGGTAAGTTTATCATTAACTAGGATCCCCAAGTCCTTCTCCCTGTCAGATTTACCCAGTGGTTTCCCGTTCAGTGTGTAATGGTGATATTGATTCCCTCTTCCCATGTGTATAACCTTACATTTATCATTGTTAAACCTCATCTGCCACCTTTCAGCCCAAGTTTCCAACTTATCCAGATCCATCTGTAGCAGAATACTATCTTCTCTTGTATTAACTGCTTTACATAGTTTAGTATCATCTGCAAATATCGATATTTTACTGTGTAAACCTTCTACCAGATCATTAATGAATATGTTGAAGAGAACAGGTCCCAATACTGACCCCTGCGGTACCCCACTGGTCACAGCGACCCAGTTAGAGACTATACCATTTATAACCACCCTCTGCTTTCTATCACTAAGCCAGTTACTAACCCATGTACACACATTTTCCCCCAGACCAAGCATTCTCATTTTGTGTACCAACCTCTTGTGCGGCACGGTATCAAACGCTTTGGAAAAATCGAGATATACCACGTCCAATGACTCACCGTGGTCCAGTCTATAGCTTACCTCTTCATAAAAACTGATTAGATTGGTTTGACAGGAGCGATTTCTCATAAACCCATGCTGATATGGAGTTAAACAGTTATTCTCATTGAGATAATCCAGAATAACATCCCTCAGAAACCCTTCAAATATTTTACCAACAATAGAGGTTAGACTTACTGGCCTATAATTTCCAGGTTCACTTTTAGAGCCCTTTTTGAATATTGGCACCACATTTGCTATGCGCCAGTCCTGCGGAACAGACCCTGTCGCTATAGAGTCACTAAAAATAAGAAATAATGGTTTATCTATTACATTACTTAGTTCTCTTAGTACTCGTGGGTGTATGCCATCCGGACCCGGAGATTTATCTATTTTAATCTTATTTAGCCGGTTTCGCACCTCTTCTTGGGTTAGATTGGTGACCCTTAATATAGGGTTTTCATTGTTTCTTGGGATTTCACCTAGCATTTCATTTTCCACCGTGAATACCGTGGAGAAGAAGGTGTTTAATATGTTAGCTTTTTCCTCGTCATCTACAACCATTCTTTCCTCACTATTTTTTAAGGGGCCTACATTTTCAGTTTTTATTCTTTTACTATTGATATAGTTGAAGAACAGTTTGGGATTAGTTTTACTCTCCTTAGCAATGTGCTTCTCTGTTTCCTTTTTGGCAGCTTTAATTAGTTTTTTAGATAAAGTATTTTTTCTCCCTATAGTTTTTTAGAGCTTCAATGGTGCCATCCTGCTTTAGTAGTGCAAATGCTTTCTTTTTACTGTTAATTGCCTGTCTTACTTTTGTTTAGCCACATTGGGTTTTTCCTATTTCTAGTCCTTTTATTCCCACAAGGTATAAACCGCTTACACTGCCTATTTAGGATGTTCTTAAACATTTCCCATTTATTATCTGTATTCTCATTTCTGAGGATATTGTCCCAGTCTACCAGATTAAGGGCATCTCTAAGCTGGTCAAACTTTGCCTTCCTAAAGTTCAATGTTTTTGTGACTCCCTGACAAGTCCCCCTAGTGAAAGACAGGTGAAACTGCACAATATTGTGGTCGCTATTTCCTAAATGCCCAACCACCTGCAGATTTGTTATTCTGTCAGGTCTATTAGATAGTATTAGGTCTAAAAGTGCTGCTCCTCTGGTTGGATTCTGCACCAATTGTGAAAGATAATTTTTCTTGGTTATTAGCAGAAACCTGTTGCCTTTATGGGTTTCACAGGTTTCTGTTTCCCAGTTAATATCCGGGTAGTTAAAGTCCCCCATAACCAGGACTTCATTATGGGTTGCAGCTTCATCTATCTGCTTTAGAAGTAGACTTTCCATGCTTTCTGTTATATTTGGGGGTTTGTAACAGACCCCAATGAGAATTTTGTTACCATTTTTCCCTCCATGAATTTCAACCCATATGGACTCGACATCCTCATTCCCTTCGCTAATATCCTCCCTTAAAGTGGACTTTAGACAAGACTTTACATAGAGACAAACCCCTCCTCCTCTCCGATTTTTACGATCCTTTCTAAACAGACTGTAACCCTGTAAGTTAACTGCCCAGTCATAGCTTTCATCTAACCATGTCTCGGTTATTCCCACTATGTCAAAGTTACCTGTAGATATTTCTGCTTCTAGTTCTTCCATCTTGTTTGTCAGGCTTCTGGCGTTTGCGAGCATGCAGTTTAGAGGATTTTGTTTTGTTCCAATCTCCTCACTGTGGATTGTTTTAGAAATGTTCTTACCTCCCTTCTGAGTATGTTTTCCTGGGTCGTCTTTGTTCGAGTCTAATGTTTTTCTTCCCGTCCCCTCTTCTTCTAGTTTAACGCCCTCCTGATGAGTGTAGCGAGTCTTCTGGCGAATGTGTGTTTCCCAGGTTTGTTGAGGTGTAGTCCGTCTCTGGCGAGGAGTCCATCATACCAGTAATTCACACCGTGGTCCAGGAATCCAAATCCTTGTTGTCTGCACCATCGTCTTAGCCAGTTGTTTGCATCAAGGATCCTGTTCCATCTCCTGGTGCCATGCCCGTCTACTGGAAGGATAGAAGAAAAAACTACCTGTGCATCCAGTTCCTTTACTTTCTTCCCCAACTCTTCAAAGTCCTTGCAGATTGTCGGTAGGTCCTTCCTTGCCGTGTCATTGGTGCCAACATGTATCAGAAGAAATGGGTGGACGTCCTTGGAGCTGAAGAGCTTTGGTATCCTATCGGCCACATCTTTGATCATCGCACCTGGAAGGCAGCATACTTCTCTTGCAGTTATGTCCGGTCTGCAGATGGCTGCTTCGGTGCCTCTCAGTAGTGAGTCTCCCACCACCACCACTCTTCGTTGCTTCTTGGCTGTACTTTTTGCTGTCACTTGTTGCTGTGTGCCCTTTTCTTTTTTGCTTGCTGGTATTGCTTCATTCTTAGGTGTGCCATCTTCATCCTCTACAAAGATTTGATATCGGTTCTTCAGTTGTGTGGTTGGTGATTTCTCCATGGTCTTCTTGCTTCTTTTGGTCACATGCTTCCACTCATCTGCTTTTGGAGGTTCTCTGACACTTTTTGCACCTTCTGTGACCAGTAGAGATGCTTCTGTTCTGTCTAGAAAGTCTTCATTCTCTTTGATGAGTTTCAAAGTTGCTATTCTTTCTTCCAGACCCCGCACCTTTTCTTCTAAAAGGGCCACTAGTCTACACTTCTGACAGGTGAAATTGGATTCTTCTTCTGGTCGATCTGTGAACATGTAGCACATGCTGCAGCTCACCATGTAGGTTGTCACATCTGCCATGTTGCTCCTAGATCCTGCTGACTTGCTGTGTGTTTTCCTTCTTGTGTAATCTACTCAGCCAAGCTCTCTTGCAATAATGTCCTACAGGCAAAAATTGGTGATGCTTTCGAAGCAGCTGGTCCCGGCTGTACCCAACGATCTTCTAGCTTAGGGAGACTTCGCTTCTCCCAGAAGGCACCTGGAATATGCAAATTAGCCTCCTGAAGCTTGAATCCCTGGTTTGGTGATGCTTTCGAAGCAGCTGGTCCCGGCTGTACCCAACGATCTTCTAGCTTAGGGAGACTTCGCTTCTCCCAGAAGGCACCTGGAATATGCAAATTAGCCTCCTGAAGCTTGAATCCCTGGTTTGGTGATGCTTTCGAAGCAGCTGGTCCCGGCTGTACCCAACGATCTTCTAGCTTAGGGAGACTTCGCTTCTCCCAGAAGGCACCTGGAATATGCAAATTAGCCTCCTGAAGCTTGAATCCCTGGTTTTTGGATAGATATCTATCTATCTATCTATCTCTCTATTATCTATCATCTATCTATCTATCTATCTACTGTATCTATCTACTGTATCTATCTATCTATCATCTATCTATCTATCTATCTATCTATCTACTGTATCTATCTACTGTATCTATCTATCTATCTATCATCTATCTATCTATCTATCTATCTATCTATCTACTGTATCTATCTACTGTATCTATCTATCTATCTATCTATCTATCGATCTATCTACTGCATCTATCTATCTAATATCTATCTATTATCTATCTATTCATCTATTATCTATCTATTATCTATCTATCTATTCATCTATTATCTATCTATTATCTATCTATTAGATAGTCCATCCAAAGAAAGAAAGCAGAAACCCGTGGAAGCGCCAGGAGGGTGCGAAACGGCGGTCGTCAGGCTTGCCGCACTCTGCACATTTGTACTCCCGGGCGTGATGTTTTTTACGTGACACAATAAAAGTTACCTCTCGTGATGGATCGGTGAGTGCTGCCATTTTCTGCTTTCTTTCTTTGGATGGACGTTGATATGTGTCGTGGCCGGAGCACCTAAGATCCGGCAGTTAAACTCCCATCGCAGGTGAGCAGGCGTGAGTTGTTTCCCTTGAGCGGTGGTGCTGTCAGTTGTTTTTTTTTTCTCTAAGGCTACTTTCACACTAGCGTGAACTGCAGTCCGTCACAATGCGTCGTTTTGCAGAAAAAACGCATCCTGCAAAAGTGTTTGCAGGATGCGTGTTTTCTCCATTGACTAACATTACGCGATGCATTGCGACGGATTGCCACACGTCGCAACCGTCGCGCGACGGTTGCGCCGTGTTTCGGCCGACTGTCGGCCGCAAAAAACGTTCCATGTAACATTTTTTGCAGCCGACGGACCGTCTTTTCCGACTGCGCATGCGCGGCCGGAACTCCTCCCCCACCTCCCCGCACCTCACAATGGGGCAGCGGATGCGCTGAAAAGCAGCATCCGCTGCACCTGTTGTGCGGCGGAGGCAACGCTAGCGTCGGTAACCTCGCCCCGACGCACTGCGATGGGCCGAGCCCGACGCTAGTGTTAAAGAAGCCTAAGACTATCTATTAGATAGCTATCAGCTATCTATTATCTATGTATCATCTATCTGTCCATCCATCCATCCATCCATCCAAGGTTCTGTGAAATTAGCGCAGATGTTTATTTAGTGCACAGATGCAATATTTGAGTTATTGAAAAAAGCTAATTATATACATTATATAAGGCTAAACCATTGCATCCACCAGCTAAACATCCACATTTTTTTTTTTTAGCTGCATACGCTAGTATGGAGTACTGCCATTTTTTGGGCTATAGATAAAAAGACAGAAACATTTGTAATAAATAAATAGAAAGATAGATAACAGATGACAGATGAAAGAAAGAAAAATATGTAATGCAGTATATATCAAAAAGTTTTCCATAACAATAGCTTTTTTTATTTCCTGTATTTTTCCTGTATTTAATATTTTGCATTAATTTTTCATAAAATAAAAAGGGTTGTGTAAGGCTACCTACACTTTCTGCTCCCAGGACTCATGGCTGTTGTCCCATGCAGGCGGGGAGTCTAATTATTTTGGCCCCTTCAGGAGTTGCAGACCGTAATAATGGAGTTTGTTTAAAAAAAAAAAATTAAATCAGCCAAGTATGAGCTTGAGTGGTCTGGAGGGGCCGGCCGCGGGTCCGAGTCACCTTCCAACATTGGGACGAAGGAAGAAGTGGCGGATTGGGAAAGGGGGAAGTCGATATTCTGGATGAACTATTTGAAGTCTTTCCAAGTCATGTCAGATGTGCTTTGCATTCTCCAATGTGATTTCTGCAGCGATTGGCATGGTAATGGAATGGAAATTGTGTGCAGTATCCAGGAAATCACATCATGTTGTGGTTACTGCAGGACAACGTGTGATGGAATACACTGGTCCCAGAAGGAATCGTTTTGCACCAGTTCAAGTACAACATGAAAACGTTTCCAATAACCTCCATATTAAATTTAAAAGAAAGTAGCTTTACAATTTTAAGCCTTCCAGTAAATATTTACCATTGAACTTTTCCTTTTTGGCAAAGAATTGGCTTTGTACTTTGTAGCACCTCCGTTACCTCCTTATGTATAGACTGCTACATATATTATGAATATTCCCTGTTCGTTGAACATCAGATGTGACATTCTGAACTTTAAGAACTCATTATCTATATTTTATTCATTAGTTGACAAAAAAAAAGTTACATTCACAGCAAGACATTATAAATGTTCTTCGGGATTCACGGTATCTTCAATATGTACAATTCCAAATGAAAAAAAATATCTGAAGGTTAAAATGTTATTTTATCAATGACGACCTTGTCATCCGACTCGTTGCTGGAAAATACAGTAACACATTCCTGGTTTAGTTTGTTAACAAGACAATGGCAAATGCAGAATAGCCGGACTCGCAAAAAGAACGTTTTGTGGGACTTTACATTGCAATCCAAAAACTAACGATCTCCCTTGAGAATATCAAAATATTAAAAAAAAGTAGGCAGTGCTGGTTATTTTTTAGGTAATGCAAAATGTCTATGGCTGGAAAAATTATTGTTTCAAATGACTGTGGACACCATTTGCAATATTCAATATGCTCCATTTATGGGATATCACTCGGTACAGGGCCTATAGGACATTACTGGGGAGTAGAAGCTTTGGCCATCAATATGGAAAAGCATTTTTGATACACCACTAGGTAGTAAAGTAAGGACACTGTAGAAGAGAAGGGTTTATGAGATTCCTCCCAGTATTCAGTAGAATCTATAAGGCACTGTTATTATATAGTAAGGATTATAAGATATCAGAGACAAGGAGGGCTCCTGTAATACTGGGGTAGAGAAGGACTTATAGGACACAACCAATGACTGAGGTTTATAAGACACCACTGTTGAGCAGGGTTCATAGCATACAAAAGGGTAGTAAGGTTTATTGAACAACGTTTTAAAGAAGGGTTTATAGGAAAAGAATCATGAGAAGTAGGGTTTATAGGACATTGGTTAGAAGTTGGACACAAACAGAGATTGGGGTCCTTGGTATACCACTTGAGAGTAAGATGTATGGGACACTTCTGTAGGCTTCAGAAGACGATGGTGAGAAGTAGGGTTTGTAGGACATTCGTAAGAATATTATACAACAAGGAACTGGGGTTCATAGGACATCAACAGAAATTAAAATGTACAAGACACTACTATACAGTTTAGAAGACACCAGTGAGACATAGGGTTTGTAGAACATTGTTAAGGCGTAAGACACAACCAGTGATTGGGGTTTTTAGAGCAACACTAGGAAATGGGGTGTAAGGGACACTCCCATGGACTTGAGTTTAGAATTCATTGAGGAGAAAGAAGGTTTGAAGAACTTTGGTAATCAGTAGGACACAACCAGGAATTGGGGCTTATGGGACATCACTAGATCATAAGATGTGTGGGACACTATTATAAAGTGGTGTTTAGTAAACACTGGTGAAAAGTAGGGTTTGTAGAACATTGGTCAGGAGTAGGACACAACCAGGGATTGGAGTTCCTACAACACTATTGTACATAAGAATTGAATAGACATTGGTGAGAAATATGATTTGTAGAACATTGGTAAAGAGTAGGACACAACCAGGCATTGGAGTTCCTACAACACTATTGTACATAAGAATTGAATAGACATTGGTGAGAAATATGATTTGTAGAACATTGGTAAAGAGTAGGACACAACCAGGCACTGGAGATCCTACAACACTATTGTACATAAGAATTGAAGAGACATTGGTGAAAAGTAGGGTTTGTAAAACATTGGTAAGGAGTAGGACACAACCATGCATTGGAGATACTACAACACTATTGTACATAAGAATTGAAGAGACATTGGTGAAAAGTAGGGTTTGTAGAACATTGGTAAGGAGTAGGACACAACCAGGCATTGGAGTTCCTACAACACTATTGTACATAAGAATTGAAGAAACATTGGTGAAAAGTAGGGTTTGTAGAACATTGGTAAGGAGTAAGACACAACCAGGCATTGGAGTTCCTACAACACTATTGTACATAAGAATTGAAGAAACATTGGTGAAAAGTAGGGTTTGTAGAACATTGGTAAGGAGTAAGACACAACCAGGCATTGGAGTTCCTACAACACTATTGTACATAAGAATTGAAGAGACATTGGTGAGAAGTTGGGTTTGTAGAACATTGGTAAGGAGTAGGACACAACCATGCATTGAAGATCCTACAACACTATTGTAAATAAGAACTGAAGAGACATTGGTGAGAAACAGGGTTTGTAGAACATTGGTAAGGAGTAAGACACAACCAGGTTTTGGAGTTCCTACAACACTATTGTACATAAGAATTGAAGAGACATTGGTGAAAAGTAGGGTTTGTAGAACATTGGTAAGGAGTAAGACACAACCAGGCATTGGAGATACTACAACACTATTGTACATAAGAATTGAAGAGACATTGATGAGAAACAGGGTTTGTAGAACATTGGTAAGGAGTAAGACACAACCAGGCTTTGGAGTTCCTACAACACTATTGTACATAAGAATTGAAGAGACATTGGGGAAAAGTAGGGTTTGTAGAACATTGGTAAGGAGTAAGACACAACCAGGCATTGGAGATACTACAACACTATTGTACATAAGAATTGAAGAGACATTAGTGAAAAGTAAGGTTGGTAGAACATTGGCTAGGAGTAGGATACAATCAGGGATTGAGGTTTATAGCATAGCATAGAAAGAAGTTGGATTTACGGGGCACTACTGGAAAGCAGATTCTAAAAAATATGGTGCAAAGGGTTTACAGGACATCATAGCAGAATGGAATGTATAGAACTCTAGTGGGGTCATGGTTAAGACACTACTTAAGGGTACACCACATTGAAATAGGCTTTAGAAGACAAAAGTGAGGAATGTTTATAGGACACCCTACAGGATTAACTGTGTACGGTTCCTCTACTTTGGACTCCTCACAATTACAAATAATTTGCCGCAATTTCTTTAAAGCCAAAGTCTTTCAATAAAGCATCAGTCTTTTTCTAGGAGGAAATAATTCTTATTATGTTTCCAGGATTTTCCATTGTTTTCTTTCCAAAACATATTCAACATGGATTTCATGGCGGGCTGTCACATTAACTTGTCTCTTCTTTTTTCTTCATCGGAACTTTTGTAATTCTAAATAAAAGAATGATCGAATTACAAAACAAAATTATTGATGATTTATAAGCTCACAAAAATAGATTCTATTTTATGTATTTTCTTTTATCCCGACAGTGTTATTGTTAGAAATTCATGTTTTATGCTTTCATCCTATTATTAAGAACCAGCTGAGCAATAACTTGGTCCCGATGCAAAATTTGTAACAGCTCCCCATCACCACCTACTATGCTCCTTTTACATGATGTCTTGATATAGTTTCATAGCCTTAAGGTTGAAAGAAGACACAAGTCCTTCACATTCAACCTAGAACCTAAAAGGTTGATTCAGAGGAAGACAAAAATCCCATGAAGCTGAAGCTAATTGCCTCACATTAGGGAAAAAAATCTCTTCTCGATTAGATTAGTTCCCTGCATTAATGTCTCATCACAGAATCTAATACCCCTACCCTGTAATATTATATTTTTCAGGCACTCCTTGAATTTTTTTAAGTGAAGCGACCATTAGCAGAACCATAGTCTCACTGCTTATATAATAAAGACGCTCTGCCTGTGATGATTACTAACCAGCTCCCACATTAGGATGTAAAGTAGTATCCTAAGAATGAGTCTGCATGTGTGGAGAGGGCTGAGAAGCTGAGCTTCCTCCACATGTGGAGCTGAGCTCCGGTAGCAGCTGTTAAACATCTCCAAAAGCAAAATTTAAAGAGAATATGTCAACAGATTGTTGATATGTAATCTGAGAGCAACATACCGTAGAGGTTGAGACTCTGATTCCAGCGATGTGTCACTTACTAGGCATTGTTGTCATGTCAATAAAGTCAGTGTTTTATCAGCAGGAGATTATCACTACAGGACTCAATGCCTCATGCCTGTTCTGTGTAACCCTCCTCTGACAATTGGTAGCATTCTGCCTATGCACAGTGTACACAGAAAGCTGGCAATCAGTGGTGTGGGCTGGGTTATACACAACTCAGCAATCCGAGCTCTTTCAGATCTGCAGCAGAGAAAACAGTGATTTTATCACAACTGCTGCACCCAGTAAACTAAGTGATATATCACTGGAATCCAGATCTCTTACCCTACATCATGCTACTGTCAGATGGGATAGCAAAAACCTGCTGACAGATTCTCTTTAACCCCTTAATCCCATATGACGTACTATCCCGTCAAGGTGACCTGGGACTTAATTCCCAGTGACGGGATAGTACGTCATATGCGATCGGCCGCGCTCACAGGGGGAAGGGCGGCCGATCGCGGCCGGGTGTCAGCTGACTATCACAGCTGACATCTGGCACTATTGCCAGGAGTGGTCACGGACCGCCCCTGGCACATTAACCCCCGGCACACTGCGATCAAACATGACCGCAGTGTTCCAGCAGCATAGGGAAGCATCGCACAGGGAGGGGGCTCCCTGCGTGCTTCCCTGAGACCCTCGGAGCAAGGCGATGTGATCGCATTGCTCCAAGGGTCTCCAACCTTCTTCTCCCCGCAGGCCCCTGATCCAAAATTGCCGTGGGGCTGCATCCGGGTCCAGCAGGGAGGTGGCTTAACAGCGCCCGCTCAGAGCAAGCGCTGGTAAGCCTGCAGCCCTGCATGTCAGATCGCTGATCTGACACAGTGCTGTGCAAAGTGTCAAATCAGCAATCTGACCCTATAACATGATGTCCCCCCCTGGGGCAATGTTGTAAAGTAAAAAAAAATATTCACATATGTAAAAAAAAAAAAAATCCTAAATAAAGAAAAAAAATTTGTTCCCATAAATACATTTCTTTATCTAAATAATAATAATAAAAAAAAATAAAAGTACACATATATAGTATCACCGCGTCCGTAATGACCTCACCTATAAAACTGTCACACTAGTTAACCCCTTCAGTGAACGAAGGCAAAAAAAACCCGCTTTATTATCATACCGCTGAACAAAAAGTGGAATAACACGCGATTAAAAAGATGGATATAAATAACCATGGTACCACTGAAAACGTCATCTTTTCCCGTAAAAAACGAGCCGCCATACAGCATCATCAGCAAAAAATTAAAAAAGTTATAGCCCTTAGAATAAAGCGATGCAAAAATAATAATTTTTTCTATAAAATAGTTTTTATTGTATAAAAACGCCAAAACATAAAAAATGATATGAATGAGGTGTCGCTGTAATCGTACTGACCCGAACAATAAAACTGCTTTATCAACTTTACCAAAAGCTGAACGGTATAAACGCCTCCCCCAAAAATAAATTCATAAATAGCTGGTTTTTGGTCATTCTGCCTCACAAAAATCGGAATAAAAAGCGATAAAAAAATGTCACGTGCCCGAAAATGTTACCAATAAAAATGTCAACTTGTCCCACAAAAAACAAGACCTCACATGACTCTGTGGACCAAAACATGGAAAAATTATAGCTCTCAAAATGTGGAGACACAAACAATTTTTTGCAATAAAAAGCGTCTTTTAGTCTGTGACGGCTGCCAATAATAAAAATCTGCTAAAAAACCCGCTATAAAAGTAAATCAAACCCCCTTCATCACCCCCTTAGTTAGGGAAAAATAATAAAATTTAAAAAATGTATTTATTTCCATTTTCCCATTAGGGTTAGGGCTAGGATTCGGGTTAGGGCTAGGGTTAGGGCTAGGATTAGTGCTAGGATTAGTACTAGGATTATTGCTAAGGATAGGGGTAGGGTTAGGGCTAGAGTTAGGGGTAGGGCTAGGGTTAGGGGTAGGGTTAAGGCTAGGGTTAGGGCTAGGGTTAGGGCTAGAGTTGGGGCTAGGGTTAGGATTAGGGTTAGGGTTGGGGCTAGGGTTAGGGTTTCAGTTAGAATTGGGGGTTTCCACTGTTTAGGCACATCAGGGGCTCTCCAAATGCGACATGGCGTCCGATCTCAATTCCAGCCAATTCTGCATTGAAAAAGTAAAACAGTGCTGCTTCCCTTCCGAGCTCTCCCATGCGCCCAAACAGGGGTTTACCCCAACATATGGGGTATCAGCGTACTCAGGACAAATTGGACAACAACTTTGGGGTCCAATTTGTCTTGTTACCCTTGGAGAAATAAAAATTTGGGGGGCTAAAAAAACATTTTTGTGGTAAAAAAATGATTTTTAATTTTCTCGGCTCTGCGTTATAAACTGTAGTGAAACACTTGGGGGTTCAAAGTTCTCACAACACATCTAGATAAGTTCCTTGGGGGGTCTAGTTTCCAATATGGGGTCACTTGTTGGGGGTTTCTACTGTTTAGTTACATCAGGGGCTCTGCAAATGCAACTTGACTCCGGCAGACCAATCCATCTAAGTCTGCACTCCAAATGGCGCTCCTTCCCTTCTGAGCTCTTCCATGCACCCAAACGGTGGATCCCCCCCACATATGGGGTACCAGCGTACTCAGGACAAATTGGACAACAACTTTGGCATCCAATTTCTCCTGTTACCCTTGGAAAAATACAAAACTGGGGGCTAAAAATAATTTTTGTGGAAAAAAAATGATTTTTTATTTTCACGGCTCTGCGTTATAAACTGTAGTGAATCACTTGGGGGTTCAAAGTTCTCACAACACATCTAGATAAGTTCCTTGGGGGGGTCTAGTTTCTAATATGGGGTCACTTGTGGGGGGTTTCTACTGTTTAAGTACATTAAGGGCTCTGCAAACGCAATGTGATGCCTGCAGACCAATCCATCTAAGTCTACATTACAAATGGCGCTCCTTCACTTCCGAGCTCTGTCATGCGCCCAAATGGTGGTTTTCCCCCCACATATGGGGTATCAGCGTATTCAGGACAAATTGGACAACAACTTTTGGCATCCAATTTCTCCTGTTACCGTTGGAAAAATACAAAACTGGGGGCTAAAAAATAATTTTTGTGGAAAAAAAATGATTTTTTATTTTTATGGCTCTGCGTTATAAACTGTAGTGAAATACTTTGGGGTTCAAAGCTCTCACAACACATCTAGATAAGTTCCTTAGGGGGTCTACTTTTCAAAATGGTGTCACGTTTGGGGGGTTTCAATGTTTAGGCACATCAGTGGCTCTCCAAGCGCAACATGGCGTCCCTTCTCAATTCCAGTCAATTTTGCAATGAAAAGTCAAACGGCGCTCCTTCCCTTCTGAGCTCTACCATGCGCCCAAACAGTGGTTTACCCCACATATGGAGTGTCAGTGTACTCAGGACAAATGGATCAACAACTTTTGGGGTCAAATTTCTTCTCTTACCCTTGGGAAAATAAAAAATTGGGGGGCGAAAAGATCATTTTTGTGAAAAAATATGATTTTTTATTTTTACGGCTCAGCATTATAAACTTCTGTGAAGCACTTGGTGGGTCAAAGTGCTCACCACACATCTAGATAAGTTCCTTATGGGGTCTACTTTCCAAAATGGTGTCACTCGTGGGGGGTTTCAATGTCTAGGCACATCAGTGGCTCTCCAAATGCAACATGGCGTCCAATCTCAATTCCTGTCAATTTTGCATTGAAAAGTCAAACGGCGCTCCTTCCCTTCCGAGCTCTGCCATGCGCCCAAACAGTGGTTTACCCCCACATATGGGGTATCAGCATACTCAGGACAAATTGCACAACAACTTTTGGGGTCCAATTTCTTCTCTTACCCTTGGGAAAATAAAAAATTGGGGGGCGAAAAGATCATTTTTGCAAAAAAATATGATTTTTTATTTTTACGGCTCAGCATTATAAACTTCTGTGAAGCACTTGGTGGGTCAAAGTGCTCACCACACATCTAGCTAAGTTTCTTAGGGGGTCTACTTTCCAAAATGGTGTCACTCGTGGGGGGTTTCAATGTCTAGGCACATCAGTGGCTCTCCAAATGCAACATGGCGTCCAATCTCAATTCCTGTCAATTTTGCATTGAAAAGTCAAATAGCGCTCCTTCCCTTCCGAGTTCTGCCATGCGCCCAAACAGTGGTTTACCCCCACATATGGGATATTGGCGTACTCAGGACAAATTGTACAACTTTTGGGGTCCATTTTCTCCTGTTACCCTTGGTAAAATAAATCAAATTGGAGCTGAAATAAATTTTGTGTGAAAAAAAGTTAAATGTTCATTTTTATTTAAACATTCCAAAAATTCCTGTGAAACACCTGAAGGGTTAATAAACTTTTTGAATGTGGTTTTGAGCACCTTGAGGGGTGCAGTTTTTAGAATGGTGTCACACTTGGTTATTTTCTCCCCTCCCCTCTACCCCTCAAAATTTACTTCAAATGAGATGTGGTCCCTAAAAAAAATGGTGTTGTAAAAATGAGAAATTGCTGGTCAACTTTTAACCCTTATAACTCCCTAACAAAAAAAAAAAAAACTGGTTCCAGAATTGTGCTGATGTAAAGTAGACATGTGGGAAATGTTACTTATTAAGTATTTTGTGTGACATATCTCTGTGATTTAAGGGCATAAAAATTCAAAGTTGGAAAATTGCAAAATTTTCAACATTTTCGCCAAATTTCCATTTTTTTCACACATAAACGCAAGTCTTATCGAAGAAATTTTACCACTATCATGAAGTACAATATGTCACGAGAAAACAATGTCAGAATCACCAGGATCCGTTGAAACATTCCAGAGTTATAAACTCATAAAGGGACAGTGGTCAGAATTGTAAACATTGGTCGAGTCATTAATGTGCAAACCACCCTTGGGGCTTAAGGGGTTAAATGGTATTGGCATGCATAGCCTCCCATCAGCCCCCTGCCGATGGGTTACAATGGGAGCTGAGGGTCCGCTGGACACTGTCATCTCGGTACTCATGTCAAGATATTGTAATAAACTGGAAACTGGGACAATTCTGCAGGACGTACAATATAATGTTCAATTCCGAAGAACAGTCACAGTCTTACAGCCACAGCACCAATCATCTATGCATTACAGCATTTTTGGTTTATGTAGTTCTTTTTACAACTTCGCTTAAGGCATCCATACGCATTAGATAACTGTTGGTTCGTATGAAATCACCCAACTTTTTATTGTGTATGTGACATGAAAGGTCGGGGAAAGAAGGATTTAGCGTGTCAGAGACTGACAACAGCTTATTCCGCTTTCCTCATTACCTAAAAAATATGCAAACTTGGTGCAAGGAGGGCTAACAGTCGCCCAAACAAGCATTTGGCTGAAGCCTATCCAACATGTCTAGCCAACTTTACTTTGTAAGTTGCCTTCCCATGTGAGGGACCGTTTGTGGACATATACGAATCAGTTACAGAAAGTGTGCACTATAAGTGACATAGTGTCACTCTCCTGGCTGAATGGACCTGGTCCTGTTCTCTTAAAGAGGACTTGTCACTTCCCATGAATATGTAATCTCTTATCTGGTGTAAATGCCGATATTCTTCTGAATCCGGCGTTGTTTTTCTTTTGTTCCTGCGCCTCTCCAGTCCTGAGATATGGCCACCTCTTCCCTGTATAGAAATCTAGTCTTGTTAGCCAAGTGGGTGTGATCCATAACTTTTCTCAGGGGGCGTCTTCTTGAAGATCACATTCAATTGGTTAACAAAGATATACACTGCACAAAAAATAAAGGGAACACTTAAACAACATGATGTAACTCCAAGTCAATCACACTTCTGTGAAATCGACCTGACCAGTTAAGAAGCAGCACTGATTTTGAATGAATTTCTCCTGCTGTTGTGCAAATGAAACAGACAACAGGTAGCAATTATCGCCAATTAGCAGACAACCCCTATAAAGGAGTGGTTCTGCAGGGGGTGACCACAGACCATTTCTCTGTTCTCATACTTTTTGGCTGTTTTGGTCACTTTTGTATTTTGTCATTGCTCTCACCCCTAGAGGTACTGTACAGTAGCATGAGGCAGTGTCTTCAACCCACAGATGTTATGCTCAGGTAGTTCAGCTCATCCAGGATGGCACATCAATGCGAGCTGTGGTAGGAAGGGTATCTGTGTCTGTCAGCACAGTGTCCAGAGCTTGGAGCAGATACCAGGAGACAGGCCAGTACACAAGGAGACGTCGAAGTTAGTGTAGGAGGGTAACAACCCAGTAGCAGGACCGCTCTACCTCCTCCTTTTTGCAAGGAGGAACAGCAGGAGTACTGCCTCATTCAGGAGGCCATTAACATCCATATGTCTGATTTAACTGTCATAAACAGACTCCATGAGGGTGGTATGAGGGCCCAACGTCCACAAGTGGGTGTTGGGCTGTATGCACAGCACCATGCAAGGCGATTGGCATTTGCGAGAGAACACCAAGATTGGCCGATTTGACATTGGCGCCCTGTGCTCTTCACGGATGAGAGCAGGTTCATACTGAGCACACGTGACAGACGTGACTGGTTCTGGAGACGCCGTGGAGAACATTCTGCTGCCTGCAGTATCCTCTAGCATAACTTGTTTGGCAGTGGGTCAGTAATGGAGTGGGGAGGCATTTCTTTGGAAGGACGAACAGCCCTCCATGTGCTCGCCAGAGGTAGCCTGACTGCCATTAGGTATCGTGATGAGATCCTCAGACCCATTGTGAGAGCATATGCTGGTGCACTGGGCCCTGAGTTACTTCTAATGCATGACAATTCTAGGGCTCATGTGGCTGAAGTGTGTCAGCATTATGAAGGCATTAATGCTATGGACTGGCCTGTCCATTCCCAGACGTGAATCCAATCGAGTACATCTGGAACATCATGTCTCGTTCCATCCACCAACGCCACGTTGCACCACAGACTGTCCAGGAGTTAACTGATGCTTTAATCTAGGTCTGGGAGGAAATTCCTCAGGAGAACATCTGCCACCTCATCAGGACCATGCACATGCATTGTAGGGAGGTCATAAAGGCACGTGGAGGCCACACATACTACTGAGCATCATTTCCTTGTCTTGAGGCATTTCCACTGAAGTTGGATCAGTCTGTAATTTGATTTTACACTTTGATTTTAATTATCATTCCAAATCCAGATCTCCATGGGATATTACTCTTGATTTACATTGATCATTTTTATGTTTTATTGTTCTCAACGCATTCCACTATGTAATGAATAAAGATTTGCAACTGGAATATTCCATTCAGTTATATCCAGGATGGATTTTTTTGTGTTCCCTTTATTTTTTTTTTGAGTAGTGTATATTTACAGGTAAAAGGGGGCCATACCTCTGGATTGAAGAGGCGCAGGAAAAAAAGAAAAACGTTCAGGAGAAAAGCTGCATTTACACCATATTCATGGTAAATGACTGGTCGTCTTTAAAGGAATTTTGGAATCAGTTAGGTGATTTTCTAACCAATAGGAATAGGAGAGAAGAATTTGCTGATTTACCATTTGCACTAGGGTAACAGCCACTGATCAGGAGCTAAGGAATTAGCTAATAAAATTATTTGGTGATATTAATGTAACCATTAATGTCATTAGGGAATCTAATATGTTTCGGTGACAGTATCCTGTGTTGTAAGTAATCAACCAACATAACAGACGTTATTTCAGAGCCACATGATGGTGTCTAATGATGATAATAATTAATGGATTAATATGTTAAAATTTATTTTCAAAATATTAAAATGGAACAACAAAAAAAAACAAAACATAAAAAACATGATAGGTATAAAACATGAGTGCTATAATAAGTGAGGTACTATCATTGTGCACGGCTGGGATGAGGACACCTGGAGACGCTGCTCACTAGGATGGATATTACACATACTCTCTGGTTGTTGCTGATGGTTGGGATTGTCTGTAGTATTGTTGTCCTCTTCTATCTTCGTTAGGACATGAACAGCACAGGAAGGATCCTCCCAGCATGGTGAGACTGGCAGCTGCCCACCCCACGAACAACGCTGAGCCAAACTCATACCTGTAACACAAGAATTGGGTCATAGTGAGGATATTGCAAGCTTGTGCCGATAAGTCATTTTGACAATATTGTCAAGATTTGGTGCTTTTCTAAAAATTGACCATATGGAACCTCACTATTTGTCCTGATAAAATGGATAACCCCTTTAAATTGTATTTTAAAATACTGCTAGGGCTACGTGGCGACTTGTAAATGTATAATGTAGGATAATAATGTGGTGCGCCCATTAATTGATGATAGTGAATGGAGTCACCTTGAGACCCACAACTGGGCAAGACCATGGATTCACTTTGACACTCACAACTGGGCAAGACCATGGATTCACCTTGAGGCCCACAACTGGGCAAGACCATGGATTCACCTTGAGACCCACAACTGGGCAAGTCCATGTATTCACCTTGAGACCCACAACTGGGCAAGACCATGGATTCAACTTGAGACCCACAACTGGGCAAGTCCATGCATTCACCTTGAGACCCACAACTGGGCAAGACCATGGATTCACCTTGAGACCCTCAACTGGGCAAGACCATGGATTCACCTTGAGACCCACAACTGGGCAAGTCCATGGATTCACCTTGAGACCCACAACTGGGCAAGTCCATAGATTCACCTTGAGACCCACAACTGGGCAAGTCCATGGATTCACCTTGAGACCCACAACTGGGCAAGTCCATAGATTCACCTTGAGACCCACAACTGGGCAAGTCCATGGATTCACCTTGAGACCCACAACTGGGCAAATCCATGGATTCACCTTGAGACCCACAACTGCGCAAGACCATGAACCAACAGTTGGCAAAGATGCACCTTGTGCGGTATCATTACTTTTAACATTGGCTGAGGAACATCTCAATGTAGCCCTAGACTAAGACTTAGTGAAGACTCAAAAGCAGAGATTTTTCCAAATCTCTAAGGAATCACTATTTTACATAGGTTGATGTAGATACCCTCTCCAACCCACCAAAATATTCAGTACGTCATTTTGGAAACTTACAGTAGCCCATAAGCCAATCCAGCTAACAGAGTATTTTCCCGAATTCAGGATAAGAATTGACTACATCTTCAAGGTCTCAAGTAAATATGAGTTTTTGGGATGGGTCTTATTCTAGGCAAAAGCCAAATGTTCAGATTGTATCAGGATGTTCATTTTTGTAAGAGACATACCGTAATTCTTTATCGGAAGTTTCAATGTTTTTGTGACTTTTAACAAACTTGCTATATTTTTGCTATATTGCTACGACATTCCCCGCCATCCGATTATCTTATTTCCTTCCAGAACTATAATTTTAGAAGATGGAGTCATTCCAAGCACAGTGTAAGTTTTACAATCTATCAATACTTGGCAGCACATTTGCTGTCAATTGTTGTAAAGGACACTAACTCTTACAAGTGTGAATGGATGGAAGACTTTGCATAAATTGCTTTGTAGAAAAAAAGTGTGAGTTTATTATTTGGCAGATTTCCAAAAGGATAAAATGCAATAAGCATTTACATTACGGTCAGATGTTCATGGTGTTTTAAAGGAACGTGACAACGTTTACATGCTGCCGATCCACAGACAGCATTGTATCACACACTGGCTGTACAATTCCAGCCAGGTATGTTTGTCTCTGAAACTGTACAACATTTCAGAAAAAAACATACTTTAAAGACTGGACAGGAGGGTCCCGGGCTGCTTCTCCTAGCCCACTCCTCTGTATTGATAGGTATCTCCACATGTGCCTGTATAGGGAGAAGGGAGCATGGTGTATAAGTCTCCTCACTCTGACATGCCAGGCCTGGCTTGTCACTCTCCATAAGGAGAAAGCTAACTCCTTAGATTCCAGTCTTAAGCCTCTCACCTAGCCAAATCAGATCTCATACTTTGCACTGATGAGGGGTCAACACCATGAAACACAGTGTCTGCAAAATTAGATTCTGGTTTAGTGAGGAACATTAGTGAGGAACAAACAGTCGAACCCTCATGATGTTTGATGAGAAATCTGGAGATATGCCTTTAAAGGAAAAATTTGAAAAATTCCATTAGGAATTAAACACTTATTATCCACACAATTCAAGTGGAAAAGAAAAAGATCCTCATAACTTAGTTTTTATAGAAAGAGAGTAAAAATTCCCCTTTTCCAATGGCATCATATAGTATGCATTGTTTGTGAAATGAATGTAATATATAAAATCCTACAGATTGCATTAATTATGGAGGACGAGATTGATTATCTTTTTAATCCTAATTCTACCATTGCATGGCACCATATTCCTAGTAGACCAATTCTGGCAGAAAATATCAACCAGAGTTATGGCACTAGTACGAATGTCTATGAAATTATCTCTTTTTGTTGTTATTCTTTCTTGGTTCTTAAAAAAACACCAAGGGCTCTGTCACCATGCCCCGTGAGATCATTGTTACCTCCACTTGATTAGGTATATACTGTTTTACTGTACCTATATATCTAGGCCATAGACCAGGCAGTACTATATCTTTTATATTGCTTTTTTTATAGTTGATTTTTTCCTTCCCACTACACTCCCCCAATCTATCAGCGTGGCAGTACTATTTATTTACTACTATTAATCCTCCACTTAAGGCCGGCGTCACACACAGCGTAAAACAATACGGTCCGTATATTACGGCCGTAATACGCTGAAAAGTCCCGAAAAAAGTGGTCCGTAGCTCCTCCGTAGGCAGGGTGTGTCAGCGTTTTTTGCGCATGGCATCCTCCGTATGTAATCCGTATGGCATCCGTACTGCGTGGTTTTCTCGCAGGCTAGCAAAACCAACATACCGCTATAGAAGTGATCCATGTGTCCCAAAAAGAAAAGAAAATATATATATACTGTCTATTTATATATATATATATATATTATTATTATTATTATTATTTATTATTATAGCGCCATTTATTCCATGGTGCTTTACATGTGAGGAGGGGTATACATAATAAAACAAGTACAATAATCTTGAAAAATACAAGTCACAACTGGTACAGGAGGAGAGAGGACCCTGCCCGCGAGGGCTCACAATCTACAAGGGATGGGTGAGGATACAGTAGGTGAGGGTAGAGCTGGCCGTGCAGCGGTTTGGTCAATCGGTGGTTACTGCAGGTTGTAGGCTTGTCGGAAGAGGTGGGTCTTCAGGTTCTTTTTGAAGGTTTCGATGGTAGGCGAGAGTCTGATATGTTGTGGTAGAGCATTCCAGAGTAGGGGGGATGCACGAGAGAAATCTTGTATGCGATTGTGGGAAGAGGAGATAATAGGGGAGTAGAGAAGGAGATCTTGTGAGGATCGGAGGTTGCGTGCAGGAAAGTACCGGAAGACGAGGTCACAGATGTATGGAGGAGACAGGTTGTGGATGGCTTTATATGTCATGGTTAGGCTTTTGTACTGGAGTCTCTGGGTGATGGGGAGCCAGTGCAGGGATTGACAGAGGGGAGAGGCCGGGGAATAGCGTGGGGACAGGTGGATTAGTCGGGCAGCAGAGTTTAGAATAGATTGGAGGGGTGCAAGAGTGTTAGAGGGGAGGCCACAGAGCAGGAGGTTACAGTAGTCAAGGCGAGAGATGATGAGGGCATGGACTAGGGTTTTTGCAGATTCTTGGTTTAGGAATGTGCGGATCCGTGAAATATTTTTGAGTTGGAGGCGGCAGGAAGTGGAAAGGGTTTGGATATGTGGTTTAAAGGAGAGATCAGTGTCAAGGATTACCCCAAGACAGCGGGCTTGTGGGACTGGGGAGAGTGGGCAGCCGTTTACTGTAATGGATAGGTTCGTTGGGGAGATCGCGTGAGATGGGGGAAAGATGATGAATTCTGTTTTGTCCATGTTAAGTTTTAGAAATCTAGTGGAGAAGAATGATGAAATAGCAGACAGACATTGAGGGATTCTGGTTAGTAGGGAGGTGATATCTGGTCCAGAGATGTAGATCTGTGTGTCGTCAGCATAGAGATGATACTGAAAGCCATGAGATTCTATGAGCTGTCCCAGGCCAAAGGTGTAGATGGAGAAGAGCAGGGGTCCTAGAACTGAACCTTGCGGGACTCCGACAGATAGGGGGCGAGGTGAGGAGGTGGTGTGTGAGTGGGAGACGCTGAATGTACGGTCAGTTAGGTATGATGAGATCCAGGATAGGGCCAATTCTGTGATGCCAAGGGATGAGAGGGTCTGCAGCAGCAGGGAATGGTCCACTGTGTCAAAGGCAGAGGACAGGTCCAGGAGGAGGAGGACAGAGTAGTGTCGCTTGCTCTTGGCGGTTAATAGGTCATTGGTGACCTTAGTTAGGGCAGTTTCAGTGGAGTGGTGTGACCGGAAGCCTGATTGAAAGCGGTCGAAGAAGGAGCAGGAAGATAGATGGGAGGACAGTTCAATATGGACGTGTTGTTCCAGTAGTTTTGAGGCAAAGGGGAGAAGTGATATAGGGCGATAGCTAGATACAGAGGATGGGTCAAGAGAGGGCTTTTTGAGGATAGGTGTGATTGTGGCATGTTTAAAGCTTGAGGGGAAAATGCCAGTTGTTAGTGATAGGTTAAAGAGATGGGTTAGGGTTGGGATGAAGACTGTGGTGAGGTTTGGGATGAAGTGGGATGGGAGTGGGTCAAGTGCACAGGTGGTGAGATATATATATATATATATGTCAGTAGACACATATATTAGAGAGAAAAGCCGGTAATTCAGTGCGGTGTACAGTAAAATCACACTGACAGCTTACAGTAGAATAGGTAGAATAAATGTGTACACACAGAATAGGTATATATATATATATATATATGTCAGTGAGACACATATATGTATATATATTAATATTTATTCCAGCGCTATACAGCTTGAAAGCCGGTAATTCAATTACCGGCTTTTTCTTTCTCCTTCCTAAAACCCGACATGATTTGAGACATGGTTTACATACAGTAAACCATGTCTTCTCTCCATTTTTTTTGCAGATTCCACACTACTAATGTCAGTAGTGTGTATCTGCAAAATTTGGCCGTTCTAGCTCTTAAAATAAAGGGTTAAATGGCGGAAAAAATTGGCGTGGGCTCCAGGGAGCTTTCTAGATAATTTCCCACGATCTATGAACAGCCAGCAGAGGGCGCCTCACCGCAAATGAAGCTAAATATAGATCATTGATCTATTTTTAGCCTCATTCCCTGGGGTTTTGCAGCGAGGAGCAGCCTGCATTAGCACAGCTCCTTGCTGCAAAATGTTTTAACCCCTTCAGAAGGATTTACATCGTTGGACGTTACAGATCTGCGGAGGGTAAGTATATTGTTGGTTTATTATGTTTTTTTACTCACAGAACGAGGGTCTTCAGTGACTGGATTGGGCGTTGAATAAAATACTGCAACAACCATTGTTTTTATTTCATTAAAATAATTTTAAATAATGTGTTTGTGTTTTATTTAACCCTTCACTACAATTGGATTAATAATGGATAGGTGTCATAATTGACGCCTCTCCATTATTAATTAGGCTTAATGTCACCTTACAATAGCAAGGTGGCATTAACCCTTCATTACCCCATATCCCACCGCTACACGGGAATGGGAAGAGAGTGGCCAAGTGCCAGAATAGGCGGATCTTCCAGATGTGCCTTTTCTGGGGTGGCTGGGGGCAGATATTTTTAGCCAGGGGGGGGCCAATAACCGTGGACCCTCTCCAGGCTATTAATATCTGCCCTCAGTCACTGGCTTTACTACTCTGGCGGAGAAAATTGCGCGGGAGCCCACGCCAATTTTTTCCGCCATTTAACCCTTTATTTTAAGAGCTAGAACGGCCAAATTTTGCAGATACACACTACTGACATTAGTA
Organism: Ranitomeya imitator; assembly: GCF_032444005.1. NCBI lineage: Eukaryota > Metazoa > Chordata > Amphibia > Anura > Dendrobatidae > Ranitomeya > Ranitomeya imitator. The sequence continues at coordinate 119,445,800 of NC_091291.1, forward strand.
GTGTGGAATCTGCAAAAAAAATGGAGAGAAGACATGGTTTACTGTATGTAAACCATGTCTCAAATCATGTCGGGTTTTAGGAAGGAGAAAGAAAAAGCCGGTAATTGAATTACCGGCTTTCAAGCTGTATAGCGCTGGAATAAATATTAATATATATACATATATGTGTCTCACTTACATATATATATATATATATATATATATATACCTATTCTATGTGTACACATTTATTCTACCTATTGGACTGTAAGCTGTCAGTGTGATTTTACTGTACACCGCACTGAATTGCCGGCTTTTCTCTCTAACAGCGCTGCGTATTTCTCGCAAGTCACACTGCTTGTCCGTGTGTAATCCGTATTTTTCACGCTTCCATAGACTTTCATTGGCGTATTTCTTGCGCAGTACGGTGACAAACGCAGCATGCTGCGATTTTGTACGGCCGTAGAAAGCCGTATAATACTGATCAGTAAAATACGGCAAATAGGAGCAGGGGCATAGAGAATAATTGTGCCGTATTTTTTGCGAGTTTTACGGACGTAGATTCTGCGCTCTTACGTCCGTAAAACTCGCAAGTGTGACGCCGGCCTAAGGGCGATCACACAGGACCCAAGTATCAGCCAGCAGCTTCTAGTATTCTTCAGCCACCATCTCCTTGGGCGCTAGTGTATTTTTTAACTAAATAAAAGGCACTGCCATGGGCACAGCGTGCGCCCCCATTTACTTGATAATTTTTTTGGATGGTGGAAAATTATTCACATTTTTTTGAGAATGTCTATTTAGAGACATCTTTTAAGGAAGTGTCGTAAGTCTAGACTCATGAACCTTTCCAAGATATTTTAGGTAGATTAAGTTGGATGGTGACTTTGTCATCAGGTATCAAGGTGACATTCTTTAGTTATATCCCTTGATTATATTAAAGTGATTAGGAAAACGTGGCTGTTATACCTGTCCACAGAATGTATGCGGTATTGCTCAGTCTTATTAACTTTAATTGAGCTGAACTGCAATACCAGTACCAACTGATGAACAGGTGTGGTGCTATTTCTAAAAAAAATGGCAAATATATGTATTTTCAATCCTGTAGGAACCCTTTAACCTTTCCGGAAACTCAATGAAATTAATAATAAAACATGTCCTTTTCTCTGCTGTACCTGGCTTCTATCACAACTGTGTAAGTTGGACAATTCTACAGAAATTTTGACAAGTGGGAGGTATAGTCTGAGATACATCACCACTCAGCATGGGGGTAGACATAGTGGCTATGAAGACAATATTTGGCCTACATTTGTGACAACTTTTATGGGTGACATATGGAGCTGTGAGAGCAAAAAAAATCACTTCTATAATTACCCTACATTGACTGGAAGACTATCAACTGGCAGCCCCTTTCTTTTTACCAGCATTTGTTCAATAATGAGGTGCCAATATTTCAACTTACCGTGCATTAACAGGAGTGTTGGGGTTAAAAAAGTCATGAGTGACCTGAGTAGCGTACCAGGACACAGCTATTAATGTCAGCAGACCTGATAATAAAAATGGAAAGAAAGATCAAAACATGTCACGTGACTATCCAAATCAAAAAGTTATAAAGTATGTAGGTCACACTAAAATAGCATGAAGGATTGCATAATTCAAAGATTGAATTTATAACTCTAGGATCAAAAATGTCTCTGGCTATTGAGCTGGTGTAAATGTAGCATATATGGGTCCATGGTCTGGATGCCCCTAAGATTTACCAAAGATGGCCTTATGTATCGCAACTATTTATTTGACTATCAGAGGATAATACAGTTGCTACATACATATATAGGAGTACTGAATGGGGACCTGCACCACATCCCATCGCTTAAACTCGACTCCGACCATCATCAACCCTATACTCCGCCTGAGGTCAACCTTGGACATGGTCCACCTGCACCTAGTGGAATATCTATCCAAATATAGCTAAAAAATATGGGATAAACTGACAACTATGCTATTACCACTTAGTTTTGAAGTTGAAAAAGTATACTCGGGGTCCATTAATGAACTTCAGTACAAATCATGTACCCTCAAACAATTCAATTCAAAAAGTGTTCCCACTAAAGTACCCAAGTTCCGTCACCACTGGCAACTAGTGATACAAAAGCTAAAGTCTATATTATTTCCATAGTTCACATATTCTGTTTAGATTGTGTTTGAGCCCCTCATTAGACGTTTGCATCGTAGTAATTTCTGGTTTATATGTTCAACAGAAGGAACCTATGTATGACACGTTGTAAAAAAAAAGGGCACTGCATGATAGAAATTTTTTGCTATTTACCTCTGAAAAAATTATGCCCACTCATACGTGGACATTGTTTTAGCATATGACCAGTTAATAGGGCTCTATGAACATGTTCAGTGCATGTGCCAGGAAGTTTCCCGCTCTAAGGGTTTCTTCTTGTAAAGACTTCCAAACTGGTGTAAGGAGACTTAAAGACCATGCAATGCTTCAAAAAGGAATAGGACTGGAACTCTAGCACCCCCCCCCCATTATAATCAGCAGTCCTAAAAGACAAATTCAACACTTTAACAAGCCTTGCCACATGACATAGGACAAGAAGCCAAACCCGATACTCCATTTGCAGAAACATGTCTCAGCATGTTTGCCACTCCTCAGTGCAAAGCAGGAGGTTTGATTCGGCTTTGTGAAACTTTAGATCCCCAGTCAGAGCCTCTCACTCACCCAAATCAGATCTCCCGCTTTGCACTGAGGAGGGGCAAATACCCTGAAACACGTGACTGCAAGTGGAGTTTCTGGTTTCTCTTCTTATCCTAAGTCATGCGGCAAAGCTTGTTAAGGAGTGAATATTGACTTAGAGGATTGTTGCATCTACTAGGTGGCGCTAGAGATCAAGTCCTTTTCCTATTTGAAGAGGCAATTTGCATAGGAAATTTTGGGAGCATAAAAGTGATAAAACATAATGTCAACACATCCCACCATATATCTACGATGGTCTGGTCTCATTGGTGGCTATCTGAGCTTGTTCTGAAAAATATTTGCTTCTAAATTTTTGGACCCTCGTGGTTTTTTTTTTGCGTTCTATTTTTTTCAAGTACATTGGTAAATAAAGACCATCCAGGCCGGATGTTCTTGGCCAAGTCAAAACTTTTCCTACTGTGAGACACTTGTCTTCAAGGGTTGAAAAATGTTGCAGTCTTATAACATTTTTATACCTGGATTTGATAGAATCAGACTTGTGGGTCTCATCAGAGATACAATACCTTTTCTTAGTTGAATAGGTGTTTGGTATGTTACCTGCAAGCAAGAAGAGGATTCCGCCTGACACCGCGATTCTGTCTTTCGTGACGGGATTGTTGTCACCCACTTTAGTACATTTCATCCCAACAACACTAATAATAATTCCAATGAATCCCAGCAGCATGGCCACCACCATGAGAGCCCGTGTCGCCTGGATATGAACTGTGGGACAAAAAACAAACAAAGATATGCATCAACTGATAGAATAACATGTTTAGATTCAGGCCACGTTCACACCTGCAATATTTGGTCAGTATTTTATATCAGTATTTATAAGACAAAACCAGGAGTGGGTGATAAATACAGAAGTGGTGCATATGTTTCTATTATACTTTTCCTCTGATTTTTCCTCTTCTGGTTTTGGCTTACAAATACTGATGTAAAATACTGACCAAATACTGCTAGTGTGAACATGGCCTAAATAGAGGACTTTTTGATTTGTGCAAAAGCAGACATTGCTATTATTATTAGTATATTCATATGCATATTTATCACAGCATTGGATTTAGGGTTAACGAGAATGGAATCTACTCCTCAGTACGTACTGAAATCCCGAGTCAGTGGTCACATGACCGCTGCTTCAGCAATCCTATTGGTTAAGCACAGGGACTTTCTCCCCGTCGTTGGTGACGCTGCGGTCACGTGACCTTCCCATGCCGCATGACCTCAACATCATTGGGGCGTTATATGAGGTCATACGCATGGGCATATTACTGGAATGCTGGGGTATGATGCGGTCATCACCTGACCCATTGAGCCACGTGATATGGAAATTAGGAGAACATGTTCTTTACTGCGCATGCGCTGGCATCCAATATTGACTAATGGCGGCGGTTTAAATTTTTTAGATTGCTATTAGTCTGTAAATATTTTGCACATGTGAATAGTTCCATTCTTTACATTCATTGGCCTGTTGTACAGGGTGGGGCCATGTATATGGATACATCTGGGTGGGCCATGTATATGAATACACCTAAATAAAATAGGAATGGTTGGTGATATCAATTTCCTGACTATGGCGCATTAGTATATGGGAGGGGAAAAACTTTTCAAGATGGGTGGAGACCATGGCGGCTATTTTGTAGTCGGCCATTTTGGATCCAACTGGCCCACCAAGGTGAATCCATATAAATGGCCCACCATATACATACATATATATATATATATATATATATATATATATATATATATATATATATATATATATATACAGTGGGGCAAAAAAGTATTTAGTCAGTCAGCAATAGTGCAAGTTCCACCACTTAAAAAGATGAGAGGCGTCTGTAATTTACATCATAGGTAGACCTCAACTATGGGAGACAAACTGAGAAAAAAAAATCCAGAAAATCACATTGTCTGTTTTTTTAACATTTTATTTGCATATTATGGTGGAAAATAAGTATTTGGTCAGAAACAAACAATGAAGATTTCTGGCTCTCACAGACCTGTAACTTCTTCTTTAAGAGTCTCCTCTTTCCTCCACTCATTACCTGTAGTAATGGCACCTGTTTAAACTTGTTATCAGTATAAAAAGACACCTGTGCACACCCTCAAACAGTCTGACTCCAAACTCCACTATGGTGAAGACCAAAGAGCTGTCAAAGGACACCAGAAACAAAATTGTAGCCCTGCACCAGGCTGGGAAGACTGAATCTGCAATAGCCAACCAGCTTGGAGTGAAGAAATCAACAGTGGGAGCAATAATTAGAAAATGGAAGACATACAAGACCACTGATAATCTCCCTCGATTTGGGGCTCCACGCAAAATCCCACCCCGTGGGGTCAGAATGATCACAAGAACGGTGAGCAAAAATCCCAGAACCACGCGGGGGACCTAGTGAATGAACTGCAGAGAGCTGGGACCAATGTAACAAGGCCTACCATAAGTAACACACCACGCCACCATGGACTCAGATCCTGCAGTGCCAGACGTGTCCCACTGCTTAAGCCAGTACATGTCCGGGCCCGTCTGAAGTTTGCTAGAGAGCATTTGGATGATCCAGAGGAGTTTTGGGAGAATGTCCTATGGTCTGATGAAACCAAACTGGAACTGTTTGGTAGAAACACAACTTGTCGTGTTTGGAGGAAAAAGAATACTGAGTTGCATCCATCAAACACCATACCTACTGTAAAGCATGGTGGTGGAAACATCATACTTTGGGGCTGTTTCTCTGCAAAGGGGCCAGGACGACTGATCCGGGTACATGAAAGAATGAATGGGGCCATGTATCGTGAGATTTTGAGTGCAAACCTCCTTCCATCAGCAAGGGCATTGAAGATGAAACGTGGCTGGGTCTTTCAACATGACAATGATCCAAAGCACACCGCCAGGGCAACGAAGGAGTGGCTTCGTAAGAAGCATTTCAAGGTCCTGGAGTGGCCTAGCCAGTCTCCAGATCTCAACCCTATAGAAAACCTTTGGAGGGAGTTGAAAGTCCGTGTTGCCAAGCGAAAAGCCAAAAACATCACTGCTCTAGAGGAGATCTGCATGGAGGAATGGGCCAACATACCAACAACAGTGTGTGGCAACCTTGTGAAGACTTACAGAAAACGTTTGACCTCTGTCATTGCCAACAAAGGATATATTACAAAGTATTGAGATGAAATTTTGTTTCTGACCAAATACTTATTTTCCACCATAATATGCAAATAAATTGTTAAAAAAACAGACAATGTGATTTTCTGGATTTTTTTTTCTCAGTTTGTCTCCCATAGTTGAGGTCTGCCTATGATGTAAATTACAGATGCCTCTCATCTTTTTAAGTGGTGGAACTTGCACTATTGCTGACTGACTAAATACTTTTTTGCCCCACTGTATATATATATATACTGCTTGCTCAAAAAAATAAAAATAAAAATAAAATCCCACATCCTAAATATCACTGAATTAAATATTCCAGTTGTAAATCTTTATTTATTACATAGTGGAATGTGTTGAGAACAATAAAACCTAAAAATGATCAACGTAAATCACAACTAATATCCCACGGAGGTCTGGAGTTGGAATCATGCTCAGAATCAAAGTGAAAAATGAAGTTACAGGCTGATCTAACTTCAGTGGAAATGCCTCAAGACAAGGAAATGATGCTCGAGCGTGGGAAAATATTCTGAAAAGTTCCCAGGCTCGAGTTCATATGAGGACATCCAGCAGAGGGCGCATCACCGTAACTGAAGGTAACTACAGGTCATTGACCTACATTCCATTAATTCCCCGGGGTTTTACAGGCAGGAGCACAGCTGCATTAGCAGAGCTTCTGCTTGTAAAATTAGTTAACCCCTTCAGATGGATTTACCGCGTGGGACGAGACTGATCATCGGAAGGTATGGGATATTGATGTTTTTTTTATTTTACCTTTTTTACAGAACGAGGGTCTTCAGGTGGATTACCAGGATAATAAAAAATTACAACAACCTGTGTATTTATTTAATTAAAATACTTTGTAATAATGTGTGTGTGTTTTTTTTAACCATTTCAGACTATTGGATTAATAATGGATAGGTGTCATAATTGACGCCTCTCCATTATTAATCTGGCTTAATGTCACCTTACAATAGCAAGGTGACATTAACCCTTCATTACCCCATATCCCATCGCTACACGGGAATGGGAAGAGAGTGGCCAAGTGCCTTTTCTGGGGTGGCTGGGGCAGATGTTTTTAGCCAGGGGGGGCCAATAACCATGGACCCTCTCCAGGCTATTAATATCTGCCCTCAGTCACTGGCTTTACCACTCTGGCGGAGAAAATTGCGCGGGAGCCCACGCCATTTTTCCCCACAATTTAACCCTTAAATGTAATAGAGCGCCCAAATTTTGCACATACACACTACTAACATTAGTAGTGTGGAATATGCAAAAAAAAAGGTGATATGAGATGGTTTACTGTATGTAACCATGTCTCATATCATGTTGGGTTTGTGAAGGAGATAGCAAAAGCCGGCAATTGAAGTTCCGGCTTTTCTGCTATCTAGCGCTGCATTAAATATAAATATATATATATAGGTGTGTCCCTGACATATATATATATATATATATATATATATGCATATATACCTATTCTATGTGTATATATCTACTCTAATCTAACCTGTCAGTGTGATTTTACTGTACACTGCGCTGAATTACCGGCTTTTCAAAGGACACAAGTGCGTTAAAATCGGACAGCAATACGGATGTCATACGGATGTTGTGATAAAAAAAAAATCGCATGATACTCGCATACGTTACATCTGTTTTTTCGGACCGTAAATCGGACCTTTTTTTCTCTCAAGTGGAAAAGAGGCCTAATACAGATGCTCAAATATCATCTTGGAAAGTAACATGGACAGGTATTAAAAAGGTTAAACGGCGCCACTCCTATGTCCAGGTTGTGTGCGGTATTACAGCTCTACTCCACTGAATTATAAGAGTTACAATACTATAACAAACTATATAAAGTGGCTATATTTTTGGAAAAACACAGACCGCTCCTTTAAACTATTCCGCACCCAAACAGTTTTGGTGTGGTCCCAAGGTGTCCATGATCGGACATTGGCCAGAATATTTGCCTGATGTAATGATCTGTCACTTGTTTTTAGGATTACCGGGTTTCTCCATTAAATATTCAGGTGTGGACCTTCATGTAATTATAAAGTGTCACTCGCTACCAAAACTCTGGACCGGCCCTTCTAGAAAACGACCAACCGCAGTTTATTTTGGAGACGTGGTCTTCAGTGTGATTTACAATTTTTTCCTATTTTCTTTCTATTTTCTTTTGCTACCGGAGAATGAATCATGTGGTGGAAGCGCAGCAATACCAACTGGGATTGATGACCATTAAAAGTTATTTCATTTGCTCAAAAAAGAAAAAAGCACCTTAGGAATTGGGCTCCATACGTACAGGGACTGAGAAGAATTATGGAGCGCATTTAGGCAATAATCTCAACGCTGTGCAGACATGAATAAAATAAGAATTCACATCAGATCAGCGATCATGGAAAGTTTTAGTACATACAGCAATAATATGAGCCATGCGGGACGGTGCATATGTACTAATGTATCCTCCTGTGGAACCAAGCCTATGCGCCGGAATTTGGAGGTGACTTGCAAGACAATCAATAATCACTAGGATCTAGTTCTTGTAGAATGATTCAATAATACCTTATTAGATCTTATTGAAGATACATTACGATTATATTTAATTTTATGATGGGATCAGTGGGGGTTTCAGGAGCCAGACACATAGTGATTATTCATTATCTATCCTGTTCAAAGGTTATACGTGTCGTTTAGAAATCTATACACTGGAATTACTCATAGCTTATAGAATATGAGCAGAAGTTTACATTGGATATAAAGATGTCATCTGCACACAACTTTGATCAGCTTTGTAAATACATTTCTTATCTGTCACTGTTGTAAGTTACATCCAGTATTATACCCCAGAGCTGCACTCACTATTCTGCTGGTGCAGTCACTGTGTACATACATTACATTACTAATCCTGAGTTACATCCTGTATTATACCCCAGAGCTGCACTCACTATTCTGCTGGTGCAGTCACTGTGTACATACATTACATTACTGATCCTGAGTTACATCCTGTATTATACCCCAGAGCTGCACTCACTATTCTGCTGGTGCAGTCACTGTGTACATACATTACATTAGTAATCCTGAGTTACATCCTGTATTATACCCCAGAGCTGCACTCACTATTCTGCTGGTGCAGTCACTGTGTACATACATTACATTACTTATCCTGAGTTACATCCTGTATTATACTCCAGAGCTGCACTCACTATTCTGCTGGTGCAGTCACTGCGTACATACATTACATTACTGATCCTGAGTTACATCCTGTATTATACCCCAGAGCTGCACTCACTATTCTGCTGGTGCAGTCACTGTGTACATACATTACATTACTGATCCTGAGTTACATCCTGTATTATACGCCAGAGCTGCTCTCACTATTCTGCTGGTGCAGTCACTGTGTACACACATTACATTACTGATCCTGAGTTACATCCTGTATTATACCCCAGAGCTGCACTCACTATTCTGCTGGTGCAGTCACTGTGTACACACATTACATTACTGATCCTGAGTTACATCCTGTATTATACTCCAGAGCTGCACTCACTATTCTGCTGGTGCAGTCACTGTGTACATACATTACATTACTAATCCTGAGTTACATCCTGTATTATACCCCAGAGCTGCACTCACTATTCTGCTGGTGCAGTCACTGTGTACATACATTACATTACTGATCCTGAGTTACATCCTGTATTATACGCCAGAGCTGCACTCACTATTCTGCTGGTGCAGTTACTGTGTACATACGTTACATTACTGATCCTGAGTTACATCCTGTATTATACCCCAGAGCTGCACTCACTATTCTGCTGGTGCAGTCACTGTGTACATACATTACATTACTGATTCTGAGTTACCTCCTGTATTATACCCCAGAGCTGCACTCACTATTCTGCTGGTGCAGTCATTGTGTACATACATTACATTACTGATCCTGAGTTACCTCCTGTATTATACTCCAGAGCTGCACTCACTATTCTGCTGGTGCTGTCACTGTGTACATACATTACATTACTGATCCTGAGTTACATCCTGTATTATACTCCAGAGCTGCACTCACTATTCTGCTGGTGCAGTCACTGTGTACACACATTACTGATCCTGAGTTACATCCTGTATTATACTCCAGAGCTGCACTCACTATTCTGCTGGTGCTGTCACTGTGTACATACATTACATTACTGATCCTGAGTTACATCCTGTATTATACCCCAGAGCTGCACTCACTATTCTGCTGGTGCTGTCACTGTGTACATACATTACATTACTGATCCTGAGTTACATCCTGTATTATACCCCAGAGCTGCACTCACTATTCTGCTGGTGCTGTCACTGTGTACATACATTACATTACTGATCCTGAGTTACATCCTGTATTATACTCCAGAGCTGCACTCACTATTCTGCTGGTGCAGTCACTGTGTACATACATTACATTACTGATCCTGAGTTACATCCTGTATTATACCCCAGAGCTGCACTCACTATTCTGCTGGTGCAGTCACTGTGTACATACATTACATTACTGATCCTGAGTTACATCCTGTATTATACCCCAGAGCTGCACTCACTATTCTGCTGGTGCTGTCACTGTGTACATACATTACATTACTGATCCTGAGTTACATCCTGTATTATACTCCAGAGCTGCACTCACTATTCTGCTGGTGCAGTCACTGTGTACATACATTACATTACTGATCCTGAGTTACATCCTGTATTATACCCCAGAGCTGCACTCACTATTCTGCTGGTGCAGTCACTGTGTACATACATTACATTACTGATCCTGAGTTACATCCTGTATTATACTCCAGAGCTGCATTCACTATTCTGCTGGTGCAGTCACTGTGTACATACATTACATTACTGATCCTGAGTTACATCCTGTATTATACCCCAGAGCTGCACTCACTATTCTGCTGGTGCAGTCACTGTGTACATACATTACTGATCCTGAGTTACATCCTGTATTATACTCCAGAGCTGCACTCACTATTCTGCTGGTGCAGTCTCTGTTTACATGCATTAAGAAACTACCGTAAATTGGGAATAAATAGGTTGGTGGGAACAACCGTGCTAGTCCCATGATGGACACACTTAGCGAGACCCCCGCTGATATAAATGGAGCAACAAGCCATACCTAGCATTAATACTGTATAATACAGGACAAAAGCACACTAGGACCTCCAGTCTGGTTCAATGAGTAATATCTAATGTCACATGCTACAGTTATCACCGGGGTTCAGGGCGATATCGCCGCAGGGGAAAATATGCCAAGAATTTGCTAATTTTTATGGGATAGCATTAAATTGTGGTTAACTACAAGGGACTGCCAACATCACAGCACAGAATTAAATAAGGACTGGTCTGCAAAATACATTCCTGATCTGAAATAATCTCTTTGTTTTCCTACATTTTCCTATTAAGAGACGTCTGAGCTTTCTTGTTGGGATTTTGAAGGAATGAAAGTCGGGGTTAATCTAATATTAAGGGGTCCGAAGCTGCAAACAAAGAAGATTGATTGACATGAAAGGATTTTAGGATATGGGAACGTAACATGGGATTTAATGAGTCAATATGGCGTAATTGGCCTATAAAAGCGCTATTGTCGGGCGTCTCATTAGGGAGCGTCACTCAAAATTGCCCAAAGAAAAGAAATAGAAAACAAACATTTTCAAACAATGTGCAAAAAAAAAAGAGAGTGGTTACTAGAAATATTTCGATTCAAGGACTGAATTTTGAGGGGTGGCCTCCAAGCACTGTCCGAAATATACCGGTATCCTTCTTATTATTACTACCAGGTTGGGCACAGGATTTCGCCAGCTTACCAACTGTTTTCGTGGTCCAGTTTCCAAAACTGGATAATGTTATTACACCTCTGACCACCTAGGAGAGAAGGACCCAGGGGTGATTTTTTGGACTAAATTGGTTTTATTATAAAAATATGGCTACTTAAATGACAAAAACAGGTCTACAAGTTGTGTTATTGCTTCTCACCTCTATTCACTCCAGTGGGACCATTGAGACTTTACATGGACCGCTTTAATTCCTCACACCTTTGTTTGCTAATAACAGTACTGTTAGTTCTGGAGGAATGACTACCAGCATTAGTTTCAACGCACCCATCTATGTCCTGTTGCCCTATAGTGGCCGTATGGGCTTCCTCTATGTGACTTTACACCTTTGTGGTGCGAGAGAGCTCCAAGTTCCAAAATGACCCCCATAGTTTGGCCAGCGTCGTCTGTTGGGGGAGAGACTGGGGTTCTTCGATATTGGCGGATTCAGTCAACGTCAGTCTAATGTGTATGGAGGCCTTAAAATGGGGATCCAAAATACAAAGTAACTTTCATCTTAAATCTCCATCTATTTAATGCCATAATCTAAAACTATTTTGTAATATACTTGAATTAAAAATTCCCTATTATTCCGTGATTACATTATCTATCTGCTTTTCCTTATTTTTCTCCTACTTCTTTTGTTGATGACACTTTGAGAATCCCAGTGCATGCTTAGATACTCAAAAGAAGTGTGGCGCCCCAGAGTCCTGGTCGTCACAGTAGCACTGCTTTTCTCACGGGGAGAGTGATGTTATGCTTGAAGGCAAGAAGGGATAACTGTAACCAGGTGACGCAAGCATGCAACACATTCACACTCCAGGCCACCAGGGGGAGCTTTTTATCCTATTTACTAGGTGACTCCCCCATATATAAGTTAGTTTTGGAGGGAAAGTAGTTAGTCAGAGCTGGAGAACAGTTCTTGCCAGAGAACAGACTGGATCAGTCTGAGGCAGAGGAGGGTTTTACGGAGCTGTGTAGCCACAGTGCAGCAGTTCCTGGAAAGAGACATTCAGAAAGCTGAATTGATTGCAGTGAACATGCGGGAGAGCAAAGCACAGGAGAGGATACCAGGGGGAGACCAGCCCCGAGCAGGCTGCCTCCTTCTGAGGCGCAGAGACCGGTAGCCAGAACACCAAGGTTGTAAGGACCTCTATGACTTATATCAGAGACCGGCAGGACAGCTGAACTCCAAGTTACCTGTCCGACGTAATACCCAGCAGGCAGGGTGGCACCCCTCAGGGGCTGGGGCATGGTAGAGCCCCTATAAACCACCTCAAGCCACCAGTCATACGGATTATGTCCTATCCTATTCAGGGGACAGCGAGAGATAACATCTGTGAGGACCTTATGTGTAGCCATAGGCCGTAAGGGACTACACCACCACGGCGCTAGAGGAAGGCTTTGATTTCCACCTGGATAAGGGGACTCCTAACTTACCTTCAAGCCGGCCGGACCCTGCTTGCCCTGTGAACTGGTGCCCTGGACTGTGGCTGCCTGGAGTTGACAGTAAACAAGGTAAAGAGACTGCAAACCTGTGTCCTCATTCTTTACTGCGCCATTCACCATCTTCCATCTACACACCATGAGCCCTGGGGATATACTTCACCTGTGGGAAGTCATACCATCTAGCTGCGATAACATCACCCCAGAGGACCCCTTAAAGCAGCGTCGGTCCCCACTGACTGAATACCACAGGTGGCATCACGAACACAAACTTTATTCCCTTTAAAAACCTTTCCATTTTAGATGGGCGCCCAGGGCCACGGACTGGGTCGCCACCGTGACATGCCCCTGTGAAATCAGGACCCGGTACCGAGTACCCCACGGCCCTGGCGGGCAACTCAGAAGTGTCGTCAGTGACCCTCATTTTTGGGCTGGGTTAGTCCTTAAGCGATGTACACTATGATATGTGCACGATGACAGCGCACTCTCTAGCAGCTCAGATCAGCAGTAACGAGCTTACAACAGCAGAGTGCACTTGCAGAGAACAGCGCCCCACCTGCAAGTCACATCATTTGCGAGTGGCGCTCGTCTCTGGGAGGCTTTGTTTCAGGGAGGGGGCAGAGGCTGCAGCAGTGATAGGCTGCCACCTGATGATGATTTGTTTGAGTTAAATAGATATGGATTAAGGATGAAAATGAATTCGTATTTTGGGCCACCCTTTTATTTGCCCCTAGAGTTATTACTGGCACATTAGAGAATATGTGAAATGGTAGATAGGGTCTGAGGGACTATGGCAGAACTACATTTGAAGAACTTGAAGAAGATCAAACAGTAAATTGAGTGTTTTACGACCCTACCCATAATTCATGAAGGCCGTTGGGTCAACACATATTTGTTGACTCATCTGGGAACGATATACAATTTTCCCACCTATTGTACAACTTGGACTTGGTTGATTGTTCCACAATGCACCTTCCAGGTCATCTGCCCAGCTCCATCACGCTCATTCCCTTCTTTTGAGGTCCACACCATCAGGCTCTTCTGTCCTCTCTTCCTCAGAGTAGCGGTCATATACCAGCCCCCAGGCTCACCCACCCACTTCCGGGACCATTTCTCTGCCTGGCTGCCGCACTTCATGTCCTCAGAACTCCCAACCCTTATCCTGGGAGACTTCAACATCCCCATAAACAGCCCCACTTCTACATCTGCATCCCAGCTTCTATCACTAACCACTTCGCTCGGCCTCTCACAGCTCTCAACCTCTGAGACACACAAGGACGGTAACACCCTTGGCCTGGTCTTTGCCGGCTGTGTTCAATCTCCTACCTAAATAACTCACCGCTTCCCCTCTCTGACCACAAAATTCTCTCCTTCATGCTCACAAATCCTCGCTCACCCCAGCACCCTCCTACCTACCATTCAGTCAAAAATCTACAAGCCATTAATCCTCATACACTTTCAGACTCCTTACACTCATCACTGTCCCCAATCTCCTCTTTTTCCTGTCCTGATCTGGCTGTACATCACTTCAATGACACTCTTAGAAGCACCCTTGACCAAGTAGCTCCCCTCACCATCAGAACCTCCAAACACAGAGTAAAACAGCCCTGGCTCACATCCCAAACTCGATTTCTCCAGCGATGCTCTAGGGGTGCTGAACGCTTATGGAGGAAAACCTGCACACCAGAAGACTTCATACACTTCAAATTTATGTTAAAAACCTATAAATCTGCCCTTCACCTCACCAAACAGACCTACTTCACCACCCTGATCTCCTCACTATCCAACAAACCCAAGAAACTTTTTGACACCTTTCACTCCCTCCTCAGGCCAAAAGCACAAGCCCCTATCACAGACATTTGTGCTGATGACCTGGCCTTCCACTTTATAGAGAAAATAGACAATATCCGTCAGGAAATCTGCTCCCAATCACCAAGTTCAGTGACTCCCATCCCTCCCTGCATCCCCCTGGCTCACTCTCCACATTTGATCCCATCACAGAAGAAGAAGTCTCCAGGCTCCTCTCTTCTTCTCGTCCGACTACATGCACTACCGACCCCATTCCCTCTCATCTCCTACAGTCTCTCTCTCCAATCATCACAACTCACCTAACTACAATCTTTAATCTCTCAGTCTCCTCAGGCATTTTCCCATCCTCCTTCAAACACTCTATCATTACTCCGTTACTAAAAAAAACCACCCTTGACCCATCCTGCACAAATAACTACAGACCGGTCTCCAACCTCCCCTTCATCTCTAAACTCTTGGAGCGCCTAGTCTACTCCCGCCTTATCTGTTACCTCTCCACTCACTCCCTCCTAGACCCTTCACAGTCCGGCTTCCGCCCCCTACACTCGTTAGAAACTGCACTCATCAAAGTGACCAACGACCTTCTGACAGAAAAATGTAACGGTGACAACTCTCTGCTCATTCTTCTCGAACTTTCTGCAGCTTTCGATACTGTTGACCACCCTCTCCTACTCCCTAGGCTCCAGTCACATGGCATTAAGGACACTGCTCT
Organism: Ranitomeya imitator; assembly: GCF_032444005.1. Classification (NCBI taxonomy): domain Eukaryota; kingdom Metazoa; phylum Chordata; class Amphibia; order Anura; family Dendrobatidae; genus Ranitomeya; species Ranitomeya imitator. Next base: position 119,461,465 of record NC_091291.1, read on the forward strand.
CTCCTGGTTCTCCTCCTATCTTTCTGACCGTTCCTTCAGTGTTCTGTTCTCTGGCTCCACTTAATCTCCTCTTCCTCTCACTGTCGGGGTACCTCAGGGCTCAGTCCTTGGCCCCCTTCTCTTCTCCCTCTACACGGCCCCAATTGGACAGATCATCAGCAGATTTGGCTTTCAGTACCATCTTTATGCTGATGACACACAACTATACACGTCATCCTTTGGCCTTACCCCGCTGTACTACAGAACGTCACTGACTGTCTGTCCGCAGTCTCAGACATCATGTCCGCTCTCTATCTGAAACTCAACCTTTCCAAAACTGAACTTCTTCTGCTCCCACCATCTACTAACCTCCCTAAATCTGACATTTCCCTCTCCGTGGGTGGCACCATAATAACACCCTGGCAGCAGGCGCGCTATCTGGGTGTTAAGTTTGACTCCGATCTCTACTTCACCTCCCATATACAATCTCTTGCCCGCTCATGCCGCTTACACCTAAAGAACATCTCTATAATCCGCCCTTTTCTCACTATGTAAACAACAAAAACCCTCACTGTAGCCCTGATCCACTCCCGCCTGGACTACTGCAATACCCTATTAATTGGCCTCCCCCTCACTCGACTTTCCCCTCTCCAGTCCATCCTTAATGCAGCAGCCAGGGTCGTCCATCTGGCTAATCGTTACTCAGATGCAGCTGCTCTTTGCCAGTCGTTACACTGGCTGCCCATTCATTACAGGACACAATTCAAAGTACTTGTTCTCACCCACAAAGCTCTTCACAGTGCAGCACCCCCTTACATCTCCTCCCTCATTTCTGTCTATCGGCCTAACCAACCGCTGCACTCTGCAAATGACTTTCGACTAACCTCTGCAGTAATCCGTACCTCCCACTCCCGACTACAAGACTTCTCCCGCGCTGCGCCAATCCTCTGGAATGCTCTACCCCAAGATATTAGGACCATCCACAATTTGCATAGTTTTAGGCGCTCCCTCAAAACACATTTGTTCAGAGCGGCCTATCATGTTCCCTAATCAAAGTCATTTTATGTTTGTGTGTGTGTATCCCATTCACTATCTCCATCTATCCCCCACCCCCTGAAGATGGCTGGACCATCATTGTAAATACATCATTGTAAATACACACCTGTACTTTGTATCTCCCCCCACCTCATTGTAGATTGTAAGCTCTCACGAGCAGGGTCGTTTTATTTTGCTTTAATTATTGTATTGTTAACATTATTACTTATGACTGTTGTGTTTGAAACTGTTAAACTGTAAAGCCCTGCGGAATATGTTGGCGTTATATAAATAAAGATTATTATTATTATTATTTATTAAGAGGATGACTCAATAAAGTCCACAAAAGTTACATTTCCTGGGAATTGTGACTTTTTTTTCAATTTTTGTTAGTCAACGATTCCCTTTGCCCTTCAATCGACCCACACTAAATTATATGGGCAACGAAGAAGTCAAAGTTCAACTTTTGGCCAAAAATCATTACCTTTTTTACTGTAAGGAAAATCTTCACGTTTCTTGTTTTGCTATTGATATACAATGGTCTCCCAGTCGTCTAGAAATTACTAAGGCTACTAATATCATTTACAGCTAAAGTACCAATACGAGCAATAAACTTGTAAGTGTCTTAACAGGAAAGTCCTGAATAAACAAAATAAGAGGAGCGCCACCGATTGTCCATCATGGCTTATGAAGTGGCGTAATGTAGATTAGAAGAACCAGAAGCTAATCGGAGCTTTGGGACATAGTTTGTCTGATTCCTGTGTTTCCTTGTTTATTTAAAGGGAAATTCAGGATTGACATCTTAATATACCCTAATAGGTAATTCTTAGCTAATAGAAGGGGACTTCTGTTTAGGATCCTCCTCATCTCTTGTTGAGAGTAGAGCAGTGACCTAGAGCAGGGGTCCCCAACTCCAGTCCTCAAAGCCCACCAACAGGTCATGTTTTCAGGATTTCCTTTGCATTGCACAGGTGATGCAATTATTACCTGGGCAAGACTAAGGAAATCCTGAAAACATGACATGTTGGTGGGCCTTGAGGACTGGAGTTGGGGACCCCTGACCTAGAGCATCTCTAGCTCTGAAGGACCTGTCCTGTCCTAGATAACACAGACAACCATTTGATTTGAATGGACACTTTGTAATACCTTTATTTTCCCTGTGCTGGTGCTACGGGGAAAGTTAACACACAAGGCCCCTGTACATAGAATAAGGTGGAAGTGTTGTCCACATGTCCCCTTGAAGACATGTGTATCAATGTAATGTGATATGATGTGTAGGATGTGTAGTTATTTTGTTCTGTTGGCAAGGAATGTGTATTATGCCCAGCACCAGTAGCTGACAGGGATAGAGGGATTTAATAGTTGGGACTAGCCCAAAGTGGGAAGGGCTTATATGAAGCAACAGCAGACAGGTTCCTGTCAAGGGTCAGATAGGCAGAACCGCATGAAGTGGGTGTTCCCAAAGTGAGTGGATTCCGAGGCTGCTGATAGCATGATCCATAGTAAATACATAGGTAAAGTTTTACAAGGAGTGATATAATATGCAAATTGCCTCTTCTGAGAAAAAGAGGACTTAAACTCTATAGCGCCACCTGTTAGAAGTAGCGATCCTACAAGTCACAATCAACCCTTTAATGAGTCGTGGAATATGACTTAGGATAAAAGCCAAATCAATATCTCAATTCGCAGACACGGTGTTTCGGGCTGTTGGCCCTCGTCAGTGCGAAGCATGAGAACTAATTTGGCTAGATGAGTGATTCTCCAGAGATGGGGCCTGGGGCAAGAAGCCTAGCGGGAAAAGGAAAGTGTGAAAATGAGTGAGAAAGTTCAGACAAAAACCGCATAAGTCAGCTCACTCATGAGAAGATCCAGTGCACGGAAACAAGAAATCAGCAGACGCAAAAGCGAATAGCCAGCATCAGATTCTCATATTAAAAGCCATGTTTTTCTTTAGCAAAAAAAACACATAAAAAGGAAGAAATCACAACTTCACATCCCAAAAAAAACATAACAATTTTACGCAAACGCAATTCAGACGAATGTCGCTAATCGTTGCATATTAAAATGTGGATTGGATGGCGTGTCATGTTGTCATGTCCTGTGTCGACACCTGACTGAAAGAAACCAATGACCGATAGAATCAACCATGACATTGAAGTTAATAGTCGCAGGCAAAACTATTACCTAACAAAAAATACTATCAATTCATATAATACAGAACTGTGGATCTAATTCATAATGGCACATAAAGTCTTGTCAGATATTAATGCCTAATGTGATCTTGTCTTTAATACACTGACGAGCAAAAGAGTAACAAACAATGTTTTGAACGTGTGACTTTCTGACCCCATATCTCACCATCCACTACTGCTTCCAACGTGAGGCTACCGTCACTTTATAGACAATCATCTTGGCTGTCTCATACATAAATTACAAATTACAACCTGCTCTCACATTCCCTAATAGCTCACTGTGTTATTAGCATGGTTCCCAAGTGAAAGGTCACTGGCTCGAATCAAAGAGCAGCCATGAAGAAGATTTCCCAAGAAAAGACAAACAGCATCATCCAGATCATTGATAGCGGTGTCTCCACGCAAACTGCCAACGTGCATCATATGAGCACCATGACAGTTGGAAGAATATGAAATGAAGTCTATCCATTCGAAAGCCAAGAGGTGGACCAGGAAAAATTTCGGAGTCAGCAAGTCGGTTATTCACAAGGTCTATCAGTTCTGGCGCAAGAAATGCGGCAGTGGAGATGGCTTGTATGTTTCACCAAAGTGAGATCACAGATGTCTACGCAAGCATCGTGCGACAAACGTTACACAAGTCTTGAATGGTGGCTCGAAAAAAGATGAAGAAGCCTCGACTCCAATATCGTCAAAAGAAGCGTCAGCTCGAGTTTGCAAAAAATGACGGAAAGCGGAAAGTAGAAGATTGGAAATGGGTGATTTGGAGCGATGAGATAAAAGTCAATAGACTAGGCTCTCATGGGTGCAAATGGGTCTGGAGGGGAAAAGAGGCTAACAGATTGAGAAGTTGAAGGAACTGTCAAGGTCAGTGGAGGAAGCCTGATGATATGAGGTTGTTTCACAGCTAAAGCCATTGGATACTTGACCACGATTAATTTTAATCTCAATGCTGAGCTATATATGAGTATACTACAAGACAAATTCGTACATTAGAGTACTATGGGTATGAAAGGGACAACATAGTTTTACAGCAGGACAACAACCCGTAGCATAAGTAGAGATTGTCGAAGAAAGGGTTTAATGGCAATGAAGTAGAGGTGCTGGATTGACCCCATAATCTCCAGACCTCAACCCAATCGAACACTTGTGGGTAGAGTTGAAGAACAAACTGTGTACATACCCAAGTGGGCCAACCAGTATGCACCATCTTTGGGAACGTGTGGAAGAGACCTGAGATCAAATCTCGGTCGAGACGTCTTTGAATCTGATCAAGAGCATGTCCAGAAGGGTTCAGGCAGTGTTGAAAGCCAAAATAATATAAAAATAAAATTTAGATTTTTAGGAGCAAAACAGTAACAATGCAGTGACATGACAAGAATCTGCATAACTAATTGTATGCTAAATAGTTACAAGACAAATTTATGTATGAGAAAGCCAATAATAATTGCCTATAAAATGACGGTAGTCTCACGTTCGAAGCTCTAGTGGATGGTGAGATACGGAGCCTGAAAGTCAAAAGTTCAAAACATTGTTACACTTTTGCTCATCAGTATATGTACAGTAGGTCCATCAGGTCTCACGATTTAACAGCTTGTGTTTGCGTTGGAAATCGCCTCCCCTAATGGGTCGTTATACCGCTCTGTCCCAGTTACTTCAAAGGAGGACACATTACCATTGTGCATCTAGGCAAAAAGCCGACACGTTGGTGAACATTTGTGCAATATTTTACTGATCTCATCAGAAAGTTGCCTTCTTATACAGACTTTTAAGGGGCCACTCCTGTACCCAGCATACAGTGGCATGTAAAAGTTTGGGCACCCCTGTTCAAAATGACTGTTATTACAGTTAAAGGGAAGGTGCCACCAGTTTTCTTGTAGTTTGTAGTTTTCCTATGTATTTTAAGTAAGCTTAAAATAGTAAATAAAATGTATTAATGCAACGCTTGCACTGTTTGCAAACATTTCTATAAGAAAAATATATATTTTCTTACAAATATATATAATTACCACTAGGGGGAGCAGTTTCCATTTTAGACCTCAAGCAGCTATAATAAGACTTACCAGCTTTACTGTTAGCTGGGAAATTGGGGCAGTAACTGCTGACATCACCATTTCCCTTCCTTTTTGGGTGGTCTAGTATCCCTGGGGCAGAATGAAGAGCAGCATCACAGGGCAGCGCCATTTTGTGGGTGACTGCCCTACAGGGCCGGACTGGGACTAAAATTCAGCCCTGGCATTTGAAGTTACACAGGCCCACTTGTCACATGGTGACTGTATAATATCTTTGTACACTTGTAGGTTACAAGAAATGACGGGAGTGTAACACGACTATATAACATATAATCACAGCTGTATCCAGCATTACAGCTCAGACCTATTTATGGCTTTTAGTTGCAGAACCAAGAAAAGCCGCTACTTTACCTACATAACTGGATCTCGTAGATAATGAACCTCATCTTGATGCTCCATATACTTTGCCTACAGCCACTTTTGGTTCCGCTGCGTAGCACGAGACCCGGTGACTCTGAAGAGCGGTGACATCAGTAACGTCACCGCTCTTCAGATATTCCGGGTCTTGCGCTGAGCTCGGCGACTGTGAAGAGCGGTATTGTTACTACCATCCCCTCTCTTCAGAGTCGATGGGTCTCGCCAGGTCTGGGCTAGTAGTGGGGGTGTCTGATAGACACCTCTCCATTACTTACACCAGGGATTGATAGCGGCTGACATTACGCAGCTGACATCAACCCTAAAAATCATTACACATACCAGAATTAAATGCTCTGGCGGCTGGGAAAAGCAGTAGAGTTAGCGCTATTCCCAGGCGCCGGGTGCTAACTACAACTGTCATCATCCTTGCCTCATCTCCCTGCAAAGCATTTCTGTTGTATTTAAATGCGCTGATCTCAGGCCGCTAAACCAGTGTGATCGACAATACTGAAGTCATTCGCTTGTTTCCCAGCCTCTTTACACCAACTGAGAAAGAATGAAGGGAACAGAACAATCACAATTAGATCAATCTGTCCCCATACAGTATCATGTTATCAGCAGCACATCTACAGTTTACACCGGTGATGTGCTGCTGAGAACAAGGATGTCTGTTCCCACATAAACAATCCAATCACTCGATGAATAGGCAGCATTTTGCTTGTTTAGTATAATACACCCCATAGTCCTCCATATATTATAATGTGCACCTCAGTCCTCCATATAGTATAACACACTCCTCAGTCCTCCATATAGTATAACACACTCCTCAGTCCTCCATATAGTATAATGCACCGCCATTGTCATCCATGTAGTACAATTCACTTCCCATAGTATAATGCACCCCATAGTTCTTCATATAGTATAATGTACCCCGCAGAATATATTGTAGCCCCGAGTATAATGTAACCCCCAGATAATATAATGCAGCCCCGCATATATAATATATGGTAGCCCCCTCATAGAGCATAATGCAGCCCCCCATAGAATATAATGTAGCCCCTCCATAGAATACAATGCAGCCCTCCTCATATAGTATAATGCAGTTCCCCATAGAATATAATGTAGCCCCCTCATAGAGTATGATGCAATCACCCCTCATAGAATATAATAAATTTAATACATAGAATATAATACAGCCTACCTCCCCATAGAATATAATGTAGCTCCATAAACGAGTATGATGCAATCCTCCCTCATAGAATATAATACAGCCCCCCATGGAATATAATGTAGCCCCCCAGAGAATATATGTATTGGAGAAAATAAGTATTGGGTCACCTAAAAACATGTAAGATTTCTGGCTCTCACAGACCATCCACTGCCCATATAAATAGCACACATAGTGCTGGAGAATGCCATCTACTGCCCATATAAATTGTACACACGGTGCTGGAGAATGCCATCTAATGCCCATATAAATAGCACACATAGTGCTGGAGAATGCCATCCACTGCCGATATAAATAGCACACATAGTGCTGGAGAATGCCATCTAATGCCCATATAAATAGCACACATAGTGCTGGAGAATGCCATCCAATACCCATATAAATAGCACACATAGTGCTGGAGAATGCCAGCCAATGCCCATATAAATAGCACACATAGTGCTGGAGAATGCCATCTAATGCCCATATAAATAGCACACATAGTGCTGGAGAATGCCATCCACTGCCCATATAAATAGCACACATAGTGCTGGAGAATGCCATCTACTGCCCATATAAATTGTACACACGGTGCTGGAGAATGCCATCCACTGCCGATATAAATAGCACACATAGTGCTGGAGAATGCCATCCACTGCCCATATAAATAGCACACATAGTGCTGGAGAATGCCAGCCAATGCCCATATAAATAGCACACATAGTGCTGGAGAATGCCATCTACTGCCCATATAAATTGTACACACGGTGCTGGAGAATGCCATCTAATGCCCATATAAATAGCACACATAGTGCTGGAGAATGCCATCCACTGCCGATATAAATAGCACACATAGTGCTGGAGAATGCCAGCCAATGCCCATATAAATAGCACACATAGTGCTGGAGAATGCCATCTAATGCCCATATAAATAGCACACATAGTGCTGGAGAATGCCATCCACTGCCCATATAAATAGCACACATAGTGCTGGAGAATGCCATCTACTGCCCATATAAATTGTACACACGGTGCTGGAGAATGCCATCCACTGCCGATATAAATAGCACACATAGTGCTGGAGAATGCCATCCACTGCCCATATAAATAGCACACATAGTGCTGGAGAATGCCAGCCAATGCCCATATAAATAGCACACATAGTGCTGGAGAATGCCATCTAATGCCCATATAAATAGCACACATAGTGCTGGAGAATGCCATCCAATACCCATATAAATAGCACACATAGTGCTGGAGAATGCCATCCAATGCCCATATAAATATCACACATAGTGCTGGAGAATGCCATCAAATGCCCATATAAATAGCACACATAGTGCTGGAGAATGCCATCCAATGCCCATATAAATAGCACACATAGTGCTGGAGAATGCCATCCAATGCCCATTTAAATAGCACACGTGGTGCTGGAGAATGCCATCCAGTGCCCACACCAATAGTACACATAGTGCTGGAGAATGCCATCCAATGCCCATATAAATAGTATGCATGGTGCTGGAGAATGCCATCCAATGCCCATATAAATAGTACACATAATGCTTGAGAATGCCATCCAATGCCCATATAAGTAGTACACATAGTGCTGGAGAATGCCATCCAATGCCCATACAAATAGTACACATAGTGCTGGAGAATGCCATCCAATGCCCATATAAGTAGCACACATAGTGCTGGAGAATGCCATCCAGTGCCCACACCAATAGTACACATAGTGCTGGAGAATGCCATCCAATGCCCATATAAATAGCACACATAGTGCTGGAGAATGCCATCCAGTGCCCACACCAATAGTACACATAGTGCTGGAGAATGCCATCCAATGCTCATATAAATAGTATGCATGGTGCTGGAGAATGCCATCCAATGCCCATATAAATAGCACACATAGTGCTGGAGAATGCCATCAAATGCCCATATAAATAGCACACATAGTGCTGGAGAATGCCATCCAATGCCCATATTAATAGCACACATAGTGCTGGAGAATGCCATCCAATGCCCATATAAATAGCACACGTGGTGCTGGAGAATGCCATCCAGTGCCCACACCAATAGTACACATAGTACTGGAGAATGCCATCCAATGCCCATATAAATAGTATGCATGGTGCTGGAGAATGCCATCCAATGCCCATATAAGTAGTACACATAGTGCTGGAGAATGCCATCCAATGCCCATACAAATAGTACACATAGTGCTGGAGAATGCCATCCAATGCCCATATAAGTAGCACACATAGTGCTGGAGAATGCCATCCAGTGCCCACACCAATAGTACACATAGTGCTGGAGAATGCCATCCAATGCCCATATAAATAGCACACATAGTGCTGGAGAATGCCATCCAGTGCCCACACCAATAGTACACATAGTGCTGGAGAATGCCATCCAATGCTCATATAAATAGTATGCATGGTGCTGGAGAATGCCATCCAATGCCCATATAAATAGCACACATAGTGCTGGAGAATGCCATCCAATGCCCATATAAATAGCACACATAGTGCTGGAGAATGCCATCCAATGCTCATATAAATAGTACACATAATGCTTGAGAATGCCATCCAATGCCCATATAACCTGGAAATTGTGAACCTGGAAATTATAGGCCAGTAAGTCTAACCTCTATTGTTGGTAAAATATTTGAAGGGTTTCTGAGGGATGTTATTCTGGATTATCTCAATGAGAATAACTGTTTAACTCCATATCAGCATGGGTTTATGAGAAATCGCTCCTGTCAAACCAATCTAATCAGTTTTTATGAAGAGGTAAGCTATAGGCTGGACCACGGTGAGTCATTGGACGTGGTATATCTCGATTTTTCCAAAGCGTTTGATACCGTGCCGCACAAGAGGTTGGTACACAAAATGAGAATGCTTGGTCTGGGGGAAATTGTGTGTAAATGGGTTAGTAACTGGCTTAGTGATAGAAAGCAGAGGGTGGTTATAAATGGTATAGTCTCTAACTGGGTCGCTGTGACCAGTGGGGTACCGCAGGGGTCAGTATTGGGACCTGTTCTCTTCAACATATTCATTAATGATCTGGTAGAAGGTTTACACAGTAAAATATCGATATTTGCAGATGATACAAAACTATGTAAAGCAGTTAATACAAGAGAAGATAGTATTCTGCTACAGATGGATCTGGATAAGTTGGAAACTTGGGCTGAAAGGTGGCAGATGAGGTTTAACAATGATAAATGTAAGGTTATACACATGGGAAGAGGGAATCAATATCACCATTACACACTGAACGGGAAACCACTGGGTAAATCTGACAGGGAGAAGGACTTGGGGATCCTAGTTAATGATAAACTTACCTGGAGCAGCCAGTGCCAGGCAGCAGCTGCCAAGGAAAACAGGATCATGGGGTGCATTAAAAGAGGTCTGGATACACATGATGAGAGCATTATACTGCCTCTGTACAAATCCCTAGTTAGACCGCACATGGAGTACTGTGTCCAGTTTTGGGCACCGGTGCTCAGGAAGGATATAATGGAACTAGAGAGAGTACAAAGGAGGGCAACAAAATTAATAAAGGGGATGGGAGAACTACAATACCCAGATAGATTAGTGAAATTAGGATTATTTAGTCTAGAAAAAAGACGACTGAGGGGCGATCTAATAACCATGTATAAGTATATAAGGGGACAATACAAATATCTCGCTGAGGATCTGTTTATACCAAGGAAGGTGACGGGCACAAGGGGGCATTCTTTGCGTCTGGAGGAGAGAAGGTTTTTCCACCAACATAGAAGAGGATTCTTTACTGTTAGGGCAGTGAGAATCTGGAATTGCTTGCCTGAGGAGGTGGTGATGGCGAACTCAGTCGGGGGGTTCAAGAGAGGCCTGGATGTCTTCCTGGAGCAGAACAATATTGTATCATACAATTATTAGGTTCTGTAGAAGGACGTAGATCTGGGGATTTATTATGATGGAATATAGGCTGAACTGGATGGACAAATGTCTTTTTTCGGCCTTACTAACTATGTTACTATGTTACTATGTACTGTACATACTTCCCACTTTATTGTGCTGTAAAATATAGATTATTTTTGAATGGTGGTCTCCCTCATTGAACACGACAATGTCTGGTCCTGGCAAGCCGAAGTCCACGGCATCATGCGGTCTGCAAGGGTATAGCGTCCTCACAGCTAAAGTCCACACGCCCTGCCAGGAGCCCTATTTTTATGTAGCATACAGGGCGGTAAGCACGAGTACCTAGCCCACGGCTACCATCCTGCGCCACGATACATACACACAAGGGTTGCCTAAATCTGTTGATGTCAGCAAGGTCATCAGAAAGTCATATGTGTATAGGGGGTTTCTCTACTCTCCCCTGACAGATAATGCAGAGGGGGAGAAGGATAAGGCACATTGGATTTACAATGAAAGATGCTTTTGTTTTCTTAAAGATAAGCCGCTGTCGGAGCATTCTGGGGGGAACAGAGGAGTCTGGAGGGAACAGAGGAGTCTGTAAAGGACAGAGAAGTCTGGAGGGGACAGTCGAGTCTGGAGGCAACAGACGTATATACAGTTAGGGCCAGAAATATTTGGACAGTGACACAATTTTCGCGAGTTGGGCTCTGCATGCCACCACATTGGATTTGAAATGAAACCTCTACAACAGAATTCAAGTGCAGATTGTAACGTTTAATTTGAAGGGTTGAACAAAAATATCTGATAGAAAATGTAGGAATTGTACACATTTCTTTACAAACACTCCACATTTTAGGAGGTCAAAAGTAATTGGACAAATAAACATAACCCCAAAAAAATATTTTTATTTTCAATATTTTGTTGCAAATCCTTTGGAGGCAATCACTGCCTTAAGTCTGGAACCCATGGACATCACCAAACGCTGGGTTTCCTCCTTCTTAATGCTTTGCCAGGCCTTTACAGCCGCAGCCTTCAGGTCTTGCTTGTTTGTGGGTCTTTCCGTCTTAAGTCTGGATTTGAGCAAGTGAAATGCATGCTCAATTGGGTTTAGATCTGGAGATTGACTTGGCCATTGCAGAATGTTTCACTTTTTGGCACTCATGAACTCCTGGGTAGCTTTGGCTGTATGCTTGGGGTCATTGTCCATCTGTACTATGAAGCGCCGTCCAATCAACTTTGCAGCATTTGGCTGAATCTGGGCTGAAAGTATATCCCGGTACACTTCAGAATTCATCCGGCTACTCTTGTCTGCTCTTATGTCATCAATAAACACAAGTGACCCAGTGCCATTGAAAGCCATGCATGCCCATGCCATCACGTTGCCTCCACCATGTTTTACAGAGGATGTGGTGTGCCTTGGATCATGTGCCGTTCCCTTTCTTCTCCAAACTTTTTTCTTCCCATCATTCTGGTACAGGTTGATCTTTGTCTCATCTGTGCATAGAATACTTTTCCAGAACTGAGCTGGCTTCTTGAGGTGTTTTTCTGCAAATGTAACTCTGGCCTGTCTATTTTTGGTATTGATGAATGGTTTGCATCTAGATGTGAACCCTTTGTATTTACTGTCATGGAGTCTTCTCTTTACTGTTGACTTAGAGACAGATACACCTACTTCACTGAGAGTGTTCTGGACTTCAGTTGATGTTGTGAACGGGTTCTTCTTCACCAAATTAAGTATGCGGCGATCATCCACCACTGTTGTCATCCGTGGACGCCCAGGCCTTTTTGAGTTCCCAAGCTCACCAGTCAATTCCTTTTTTCTCAGAATGTACCCAACTGTTGATTTTGCTACTCCATCCAATCCTATCTCTCTGATGGATTTTTTCTTTTTTTTCAGCCTCAGGATGTTCTGCTTCACCTCAATTGAGAGTTCCTTTGACCGCATGTTGTCTGCTCACAGCAACAGCTTCCAAATGCAAAACCACACACCTGGAATCCACCCCTGACCTTTTAACTACTTCATTGATTACAGGTTAACGAGGGAGACGCCTTCAGAGTTAATTGCAGCCCTTAGAGTCCATTGTCCAATTACTTTTGGTCCCTTGAAAAAGAGGACGCTATGCATTACAGAGCTATGATTCCTAAACCCTTTCTCCGATTTGGATGTGGAAACTATCATATTGCAGCTGGGAGTGTGCACTTTCAGCCCATATTACATATATAATTTTATTTCTGAACATGTTTTTGTAAACAGCTAAAATAACAAAACTTGTGTCACTGTCCAAATATTTCTGGCCCTAACTGTAGGTGACAGGTGTCTGGAGAGGACAGAGGAGTCTGAAGGGGACGAAGAAGTCTGGAGAAAACAGAGGACACCGGAGAGGACAAAGGAGTCTGGAGAGGACAGAGGAGTTTGGAGGCAACAGATGTCTATAGATGACAGGTGTCTGGAGAGGACAGAGGACTCTGGAGAGGACAGAAGACTCTGGAGAGGACAGAAGACTCTGGAGAGGACAGCAGCACTCGCATAGTAACAAAGGAGTGCTCAGCCAAGTCAAGCGCTACTGATGTTGAGCGAATATGTTCGAATTCGGTCGCCAAATATGAATTTTCCGTATTCGGGCCATATCGATACCCTATTCGTGCCGAATGTATATTTGATGATCGGTTCTGAACATATTCGGTAATATCTACTCCCATTGACTCCAATGACGTTTGACTGTGTTCGGAGAATGTTGCAAAAACAATATTTACTGCTGATCATAATCAGAAGCAAATTTTGAAAAATTCGCTCAACTCTAGTTACTAACTACAAGGGAGTGGGGAGAGATAGCTCAGATCCTTTATCCGACATTTACGCATTGTGTATGGGGGGCTTTACTGCTAGGTTCCGCTGATTACAATGATAACTGATGGTTTCTGCATGGGGGTACCATGTGATTAACCATACTGTGCCCCTTCTAACAAGCAGAAATTACCCAAAGCAGAGAACCCCTTTAAACTATAAAGGGGCTTTTTTACATTGTGCATATATGCTGTATTAGGCCATGTTCCCAGTATTACCGAATGCATGAAATATATTTATGAGCGTTTGATGCCCTTAAAAACGATCTAATTCAGAACTAAACATTTGCCCGTTAGGTGTCCTGAGCCAAAGTCCGTCCGATAAAACCAAGCACTTATAGTAACAATGAGCATCATGGACATTCTGGAATTTATCATCCCATATTTATTACTAGCAACATTTTTTATTATGTTTTTTTATACTTAGGACAAGTGTACCTGATGCAAATTCCAAAGTGAATTATGTTGAAAATCTGCATAAAATCCAAGATAATTTTGTGTCCTATCTTCTATGGGCTGATTTGAGGGGAATCCGTCAGCAGCATTTCATACCGTTTATATACCCATGAAACTATTCAAAAGTCAAGTCCAGCAATACCTTTCCATGGCCAGTGCGTTCCTTGGTTAATGAGAAATCAGTGTTTGAATTGATAAGGAAATGACCATGGTAGACTGAAGCTTGTGTCACTCCAGCTCTATTCCCCGCCCAGCACCATCTCCTCCTGCTTGATCAACAGCTCCATTGCCTGAAATCACAAAGTCACGTAGGAGGAGGTGGTGCTGGGTGGGGAATAGAGGTGGAGTGACTGAGGCTTCAGATCTACCATAGCTCTTCAGCCTCATTTGCATATCAATTCAAAAGTTGATTTCTCAGCGACGGATTAACGGACTGTGCTAGGAAAGTGCTATATGTCCATGAAAATAGTTTGGAGGTGTGTGTGTGTGTGTGTGTGTGTGGGGGGGGGGAGTGGTGGTTAAATCCTGCTGACAGATTCCCTTTAAATACAGATAAGGATTATCATGTCATCTTTTGATGCAGATTCGATGCAGAAACCACGTCAGGTGGATTAGATGAATTAAAGGGGATTAGCAGTTTCAGAAAATCTGTGTCCTCAATCTATTGTTTGTTTTTAAAACAAAACCGTGTGCTTTACTCATCCTCCCCAGGTCCAGCAATGAGTTTCTGCTGCACCTGCAGATGTATTTCATTATCTGTAGCGCCGAGCGTCATCACATCGATAGCAATGTGGCCATCACTGAGCTCAGCGGCTCTGCCAGAGTTGACGGAATGAGCAGCGTCAGAGCTGCTGAGATCACCGATTGGCTGCAGCGTTGTCATGAGATCACCGATTGGCTGCAGCGTTGTCATGAGATCACCGATTGGCTGCAGCCTTGTCAATGTGACGTCAGCACTTCACACAGGAGCAGCAGAGACTCACTGCCGGATCCAGAGGGGGTGAGTAGAGCGCCGTTTTTAAAACAAACGGCAATTGGGGGGACAGGGATTTTTCGGAAACCGGAAGTTACCTTTAAGTGAGGTTAGAGAGGTGGATCTTCGGAATGTCAAACTACAAATCCGCAACAGAAATCAGAGGGTCGGATCCAGATTTTTGCAGCTGATTCCATGTAAACCCGCCCTTGCCGATCACCAATAATAAACTGTTGCGGTAAACACGCAATTGGCATTACCAAAGTCTTAAAGGGAACCTGTCACCTGAATTTGGCGGGACTTGTTTTGGGTCATATGGGCGGAGTTTTCGGGTTTTTGATTCACCCTTTCCTTACCCGCTGGCTGCATGCTGGCTGCAATATTGGACTGAAGTTCATTCTCTGTCCTCCATAGTACAGGTCCTTCTCAAAAAATTAGCATATAGTGTTAAATTTCATTATTTACCATAATGTAATGATTACAATTAAACTTTCATATATTATAGATTCATTATCCACCAACTGAAATTTGTCAGGTCTTTTATTGTTTTAATACTGATGATTTTGGCATACAACTCCTGATAACCCAAAAAACCTGTCTCAATAAATTAGCATATTTCACCCATCCAATCAAATAAAAGTGTTTTTTAATAACAAACAAAAAAACCAACAAATAATAATGTTCAGTTATGCACTCAATACTTGGTCGGGAATCCTTTGGCAGAAATGACTGCTTCAATGCGGCGTGGCATGGAGGCAATCAGCCTGTGACACTGCTGAGATGTTATGGAGGCCCAGGATGCTTCAATAGCGGCCTTAAGCTCATCCAGAGTGTTGGGTCTTGCGTCTCTCAACTTTCTCTTCACAATATCCCACAGATTCTCTATGGGGTTCAGGTCAGGAGAGTTGGCAGGCCAATTGAGCACAGTAATACCATGGTCAGTAAACCATTTACCAGTGGTTTTGGCACTGTGAGCAGGTGCCAGGTCGTGCTGAAAAATGAAATCTTCATCTCCATAAAGCATTTCAGCCGATGGAAGCATGAAGTGCTCCAAAATCTCCTGATAGCTAGCTGCATTGACCCTGCCCTTGATGAAACACAGTGGACCAACACCAGCAGCTGACATGGCACCCCACACCATCACTGACTGTGGGTACTTGACACTGGACTTCAGGCATTTTGGCATTTCCTTCTCCCCAGTCTTCCTCCAGACTCTGGCACCTTGATTTCCGAATGACATGCAAAATTTGCTTTCATCAGAAAAAAGTACTTGGGACCACTTAGCAACAGTCCAGTGCTGCTTCTCTGTAGCCCAGGTCAGGCGCCTCTGCCGCTGTTTATGGTTCAAAAGTGGCTTTACCTGGGGAATGCGGCACCTGTAGCCCATTTCCTGCACACGCCTGTGCACGGTGGCTCTGGATGTTTCCACACCAGACTCAGTCCACTGCTTCCTCAGGTTCCCCAAGGTCTGGAATCGGTCCTTCTCCACAATCTTCCTCAGGGTCCGGTCTCCTCTTCTCGTTGTACAGCGTTTTCTGCCACATTGTTTCCTTCCAACAGACTTACCATTGAGGTGCCTTGATACAGCACTCTGGGAACAGCCTATTTGTTGAGAAATTTCTTTCTGGGTCTTACCCTCTTGCTTGAGGGTGTCAATGATGGCCTTCTTGGCATCTGTCAGGTCGCTAGTCTTACCCATGATGGGGGTTTTGAGTAATGAACCAGGCAGGGAGTTTATAAAAGCCTCAGGTATCTTTTGCATGTGTTTAGAGTTAATTAGTTGATTCAGAAGATTAGGGTAATAGGTCGTTTAGAGAACCTTTTCTTGATATGCTAATTTATTGAGACAGGTTTTTTGGGTTATCAGGAGTTGTATGCCAAAATCATCAGTATTAAAACAATAAAAGACCTGACAAATTTCAGTTGGTGGATAATGAATCTATAATATATGAAAGTTTAATTGTAATCATTACATTATGGTAAATAATGAAATTTAACACTATATGCTAATTTTTTGAGAAGGACCTGTACACGCCTGCGCAAGGCAAGATTGCTTTGCGCAGGCGTGTACTACAGAGGACAGAGAATGAACTTCAGTCCAATATTGCAGCCAGCATGCAGCCAGCGGGTAAGGAAAGGGTGAATCAAACACCCGAAAACTCCGCCCATATGACCCAAAACCAGTCTCGCCAAATTCAGGTGACAGGTTCCCTTTAAGACGTCTACGTTGTACCCTATAAATCTCGCTCAGGATAATTAGGCTGGAACGTTAAACTCTTCTTTGTCCTTGGATTTTTCAATGAGCGGAGCATTACCGATTGGACATGAATAATAAATACCCGATACTTTGTTTAATTTTTTTCTAGTAACTTAAACTTAATTAAAGAAAAAGATGCTAATTGGAAACAAAAACTGTAAGATAATAAAAAAAGGATAATACATGTTACTCACATCACATACGATTAACATGTAACATAACAACTATAATCACAGTATTATCATTAGTACACTCATCACCATTTCCATTTCTTTTATCGGTCTGTGTTAAATATCAATGTTATGATAGAATAGTAACAATAATAATATTTTATAATATTATAATGAACGTAAATGTCTTATTTTTCTCATTGTGTTATGATAGAATAATAAGAGTTATTATTAATAACAATGTATAATATCATCATGGCATAATGAACGTAAATTTCTTATTTTTCTCATTTATTTTAATATTTGTGTGTCAAACATCGATGTTATGGTACAATCATATTAATAATTATTAAGAATAATAATTTATAACGTCATAAAGGCATAACTGAACATAACTATCTTTCGTTATTTAACACACATTAGATGGTGGCTTGTGTGATGACCTGTAATAAAAACTTTTGCAATTTTCATATTCATTTAAGTTATTGAATTTTTTTTAGAAGTTCTGGATAAAACCGCAATGCGTGCAGGCAGCTTTCGTGTTATTCTGCGAAGGAATGAAAAAAAAAAAAAAAGAGTCGAGTAACTTTTAGCCGCTGTTTGAAGACAAAATAACTGTATGTGGATAAACCTATAATACTCTCTGTATGTGCAGAATTCATATGGAGCAGCAATGTCCCTTAAAACAAGTGATTGCCCAGTGAGGAACTATATATATATATATATATATATATATATATATATATATATATATACACAATGTATATATACAAATACATATATACACAGCTACATCAGAAACCTATATATATATATATGCCCCAAGCGAAGGAAACCCAATGACCCATTGTAGCAAAGTACAGTATATATGTATATATATATATATATACATATATACATACATATATAGTGTATATATATGTATACATTTATACTATACATTGCTACAATGGGTGGTTGGTTTTCCTTTGCTTGGGGCATACATATAGTTTTCTGATGTAGCTGTGTATATATGTAGTTGTATATATATATATATATATATATATATATATATATATATATATATATATATATATATATATATATATATATATATATATATATATGTTCTCTCCGTGTTTGCGTGGGTTTCCTCCGGGCACTCCGGTTTCCTCCCACATTCCAAAGACATACTGATAGGGATTCTAGATTGTGATCCCCATCGGGGACAGTGATGATAATGTGTGCAAACTGTAAAGCGCTGCGGAATATGTTACCGCTATATAAAAAATTAAAGATTATTATTAAAAATAAAGATTATTATATATATATTTTTTTTTTTTCTGATGTAGCAGTGTATCTGTTACCCCTGGTGGCTTGTTGGCATCACCCTTGGCGCCCAGGACCATCGCTCCTTCCGCCAAACCAAAGAATAAGGTCACGTATTATTAATCAAAGCTTCATAAATCAATCTAATTAAGTGTATAAATATACGACCCCCCCATGACGGTCTCGTTACGCACCTTCCAGGGAGAGGAGAGAGTCGTAGACTTTGCACTGCACCTGCCCAGTACTCTGGGAAGCACATGACATCCACAGTCCCTCATATAGTCCCACTGCGGTGATGATGGCATCTCCGGCATAGGACGATTGCTTCCATTGAGGTAACGCTGTGGTTGAGATGATTCCAATCCATCCTCCCAGAGCCAGAAAATAGCCAAGGAGCTGGATCCCCGAATTCGCCATGACTTAATTAATAAAGTTCAATTACTGGAATAAATGGAAGAAAAAAAAAAAAAGGATCCCTTGAATGCGCCCCGTTATAGGTCCGGGAAGAAGATGGTGGGATAAAGTCACAAGGTGCAAAATAGTGACTTTCCCTGCAAGTTTGGAGGAAGAGGAGGATGATGGAGTTCAGTAGCAATTCCTGACGGCGCTCTCCTCCCAGGCGGAGATGTGGATGGGACACTGGTGTCTCCAGAACTTCATGGTTACCCTTGGCCCAGTCTCTAGGACAAGTAGGGGACAAAGTGGTAACAAGAAGATGAAAAAACCCACAACTGGCACTAATGTCTAGAAGCAGCTCACAGAATGCCAGGAAGGCTGGTCCTCACATTAATGGAATTCATAGGAACACCCACAGAGGGAAAGGCAGAACTCCCGGAATTTAGGATTAACACTTTGTAAACCCCTTACGTAGGAACGATCATTTCTGATCATTGCCGATTTGCGCAATTATCTGTAAAACTAAAATCCGCGTTACGTTTTCCCCCCATGCAAATCTGTAGCCAAAATTCTCAATATCGTTACTACATTGATAATTGATCCTGCATATTATATATTATTTCATTGTTTCTTGAAAATTAAACACTTCTAGATCCATATTTGTACAAGAAGGACATAACTGAAGCTGGATGGCGGAGATCTTTACTCGTGGAGCTGATATAATCGTCAGCTTACAGTGTCATGTCGACATGTCAGAAAAATACACTTGGATTCGGCTCCCGTTTAAAGGGAACCTGTCACCCGGATTTTGCTGTTTAATCCGACAGCAGTATAATGTAGGGAGAGAAACCCTTATTCTAGGGATGTGTCATTTACTGGGCTTTGTGTGGTAGTTTCAATACAATCAGTGTTTTATCAGAAAAAGATTATTACTGCCTGACTAGGACTCAGGTGCAGGCCAGTCAAGCTAGACTGTGTAACCCCGCCCCCCCACCAATCAGTGATGTGGGCGGGGTTATACAGGGCTCAGCATTTGAGCTCTAGATCTGCAGCAGGGAAAACTGTACTTCTATCATAACTGCTGCACCCAGTAAACTAAATGACACATCACTGGAATCAGGGTATTTGTCCCTACATTGTGCAGTTCTCAGATTACATAGCAAAAAATCTGCTGACAGATTCCCTTTAAAGGTTTTTTTTTTCTAAACCAACAAACCAAAGGTGGTTTTCTAAAAACAAAAAAAAAAATCCAGCTAATGCCTCCTTGTGATTTTTGATGAGGTTTTCAGATATGACATGTTTTTTTTACGAGTTTTTTTACGCAGTTTCGAAGAGGTTTTCGAAGATTCGTTTTTCAGTGTGTTTTTTTTCTGCAGATTTTTGACTTGAGAATATAATCTTTGGAGCAGATCCTCCTTATATCAGAGATGTAACATGTCACTTCTTTTTTTTTTTTCCCGCAGAGAGGTTTGTAGAATCTCTTTGGAAGGAAACAGACAAAACTCGCTGCATGAACGGCAATGTGGATTTCCCATTGGAATCAGTAGGACGAGTATTGCGACTATTTAAAACAGGTTTTGCTGGGGATTTCGAAACAGATCTGCTTCAAAATACACGTGAAAAATATTCCATGCGAACAGACCCAGAATGGTTGTATAGTCCTTTTTGACACTTAATCATTGCCCCCTTAGACTTACTGACAGCTCCTCAGTGTCCCTCCTCCCTGCTGCTGCTGAGATCTCACAGTGCTCAGTACAAGCTGCTCCTCAGTGTCCCTCCTCCCTGCTGCTGCTGAGATCTCACACTGCTCAGTACAAGCTGCTCCTCAGTGTCCCTCCTCCCTGCTGCTGAGATCTCACACTGCTCAGTACAAGCTGCTCCTCAGTGTCCCTCCTCCCTGCTGCTGCTGAGATCTCACACTGCTCAGTACAAGCTGCTCCTCAGTGTCCCTCCTCCCTGCTGCTGCTGAGATCTCACACTGCTCAGTACAAGCTGCTCCTCAGTGTCCCTCCTCCCTGCTGCTGCTGAGATCTCACACTGCTCAGTACAAGCTGCAGCTGTCAGTCTGGCTGGGTGTGCAGAGACTGAATCCATTTGGCCTTATGAAATGCTTTTTTTTAATATTAGGTTTACTCAACCATTCTGACTTGCTTTTCATAGTAAGTACAGCAGCCTCATCAGGTCTACAAAATCTATTTATGCCTCCAGTTTATATTTTGAAAACTGGTGATAGACCCTTTAAAGTGTTATACTCAATATCCATGGCATAAATGTTAACGTTATGATCAGTGGGTGCCACTGCCCCCCCCCCCTTCCCTTAAGAACGTAGCGGTGTCCTGTTGGACTGCTTCGGTCATTCTCTATGGGACTGCTAGAGAAAGGTAAGCTCTCCGGCCGTCCCATAGGAAATTAATGGAGTATGCCTGTCTAAAAATGCATACCGCCAGGGTATTTTAGAGACCTGTTCTCAGGGTCAGTGGTAGTTCCAGCGTTTGGACCCCCAGAAGTCAGAAAATGATCAACTATCGCTTGATAACTTTAAATGTCGGGAATATCCCTTTAAGGGCTAGATATTTCACTCTGCAAGGGTCATTTTTTGGTAGTGTATATAGGACTTAGATAAGACATATTATACAGTGTGTACAAGTGTACGGGCTTCGCTTTGATACTGCTATGTGGCCAGTGTGACCCCCGAAGCTTCTACAGCACAGAACGCATTGTCCTCCCTCCCCGGTTCAGTGGGTTAATGAACATGTGTGTGGGTCCAAACTCAATCACGTCAGGGTTTTCCAACAAAGCCGCTCATTGAGAACGATTTAAGACGCTTGTGCCGCAGAATGAAATCACATCCATATAATCGTGGAGTTGTGCTGCCGAGAAACAAAGTTTGGACAGTGAGGACACATAAGAGCCATTGTGTGAAGGAGAAACCATTAATTCAGATTTATATGTAACACTTGGTGAAAATGTGTTGTTTTTATTATTCGTTTTAGATGACGAATTCCTAGAATCCATCTATTCGAGCGATTCCTTTATTTATTGGGAACTACATCGTTAAAGGGGCAGAGACCAATGAAGAATACGTTCTCCTCCTCTAAGTTGTTGCCTTCTGGAAAAGAGCCTTCATAACAAAAATATGGGACCTCCTCTCTATGGGCAGGTTCATGCCAGCCTCCCATGGATGGAAGGGTGAGACAATTTTTCATATACCTCCTTATATGATTGAAGGGCAATGCCAACTTCAGTTCTGTCCCGCTAGACCAGTGTTCCCCAACTCCGGTCCTCAAGAGCCACCAACGGGTCATGTTTTCAGGATTTCCTTAGTATTGCACAGGTTATTGAATGCTTGCCTGTCCAGATGATGCAATTATCACCTGGGCGATACTAAGGAAATCCTGAAAACATGACCTGTTGGTGGCTCTCGAGGACCGGAGTTGGGGAACACTGCGCTAGACCAATGGCTGGTACCATAGGTGTCATAGCAGCTTATGGACCACTCTCCAAAGGTAAAGCTGGAGGTCATGTGGCACTTGTACTAAGGTGGCTCTGACATCATAGCTACCTACTATTTTTGTAAACTGGGACCCCAAAGAAAAGCTTAAACTTGGTCTTTTCTTGCCACTCACCATAGAGGGTCCGGGTGAATAAATGAGACCAAAAACAGCACCTCCTATATCGAAGGCCCCCACAATGGCCACTTGTCCCTTTGGTATTTTGATTCCGGTTGAAACGTTTATGTCGAAGGTCTTGTCTAGAGACCTTGGAAAACAGAAAAAGAAATAGAAATGATGGCATATGTACATTCTAAGTGCCAGGAAAAGGCAAACATATCCATAAGCCCCTATTTACCGAGCGGATGCCTAAAAGGGTCCTTTTGACCTCCACCGTTGTTTTAAGACCTCCATTTAAATTGGACAAAAATGGGCTGACAAATGATCATCCTATATAGAAGAATAAAACATCTCAGAAAGCATTGGTTATGCTGGATTTTTCAGGTAGTGCTTATTATTTAGCCCCCCCAAAATATCCAATATGTTCCACCAGGTTCCACCAGGTTGTTGAAAGACACTGCACGTTCGTTGGTCAGGCAGACAGGCACCAGTCAAAATGAACAATCGTCTGTCTCACCGAGAAACTGCCATTATGGTCGACACCAACCATTTATCTAATGTATATTATTATCATGGATGGATGTGTGCCATAAATCGAAGCACCCTCCTAAGAGCTACCTCTACCAGAGCTCTATCGTGATGGGACCAGAGCCTAAGGTTTGTGTCACAGAGGGAATTCTCCATTTATTGGCCTTACCTGTACCCCTTAAGGTTATTGTACTTTTGTTTTCCCCATAAATCCCTTCTTACTGGATTTCTTTGTCTGCATACTCCGTTCTTGTGACTTTTCCGTCCAGCAGGATTAATATCACCGTGGGGAACCCCAGTCCGGTTGGACCTTCAGGCTCTCACATGTTCCCAGCAGGATCCAGGCAGTTTGTGCTTCACTAGTCTTTGTATCACAGTTTGCAAGGTTCCAGCTGGTGAACATGACAGCATTTACATTCCACCTTCCGTATTATGAGAAAGGACCAGTCAACCAAGAACTCAAGTGACCGTAATTACCTAGAGGCCACACGGCTGACCAGTCAGGGTCCTCCGACCATTCATGTACCGAGCTTGATCCATTCTGCACATCTCCCTAATGATGAACCTGATTGCTAAGTTCACACGAGCGCCTAAAAAGAAAAATCGCCCGACTTTCATCCAGAATAAAGCCGACATTTTTTGCCCATCTCTATTTTTATACATCGGCAGTTATTACAATTTACAAGATGAAATTCCGATGTAAAAGTGATTGTCCGGCCTTAAGCTACAAGTCCGCAGTCACTCTATGTGACCCTGTCTTGTGAATCCTAACGTTGCATGTACTGCGCATGTGACTGCAAAGATGCAATTTGCATACTTCTGGTTACATTCAGACTAGACTTGTCTGGCTTTGCGCCCGTCTAGTCGGCATGTGACCGAATGTATGAAAATCACTCCCAGGTGAATCTGCACAGCGTGCAGTGTGCTCGCCATGAGGATTCACAAGTCTACAGTCACATAGAATGACTGCAGACTTGCAGCTTAAGGCCGGACAACCCCTTTAACCCTGCTGTTGTCTTCGGTCAAAAATGACCGACCTTCAATATTCTTTAAAATATTCAAGACGCGGCCGACCAACCCATCCTCATATAAGTCAATCAACCACAAGTTTCAGAACCGCATCTTGAACACCCCAAAAATACCAAAGTTCAAAATCAGTCTCCCCAGACCGAAGACAACAGCAGGGTTACAAAACTGCAACGTAAACACCAGATATTACACGGATGATCCGTCTACTCACAGACAAGAATGGATGAGTATCATAGGTTCCGGTAGTGTCAACTTGGCATAAGATTGTAACCACGCTGACCCCCGCATTAGATCATCTCGGCCTTGTCACTAGCTAAGTCCCAGTGATTTTTTTAAGGAAAAGTCAACTCTGTTTCTCACGGTACCTTCCGGTGTGTTTTTACTAATAATAATGGCATCTAGTGAGGCATTAACACTGCCCGGGGTGATTTCACTCTGACTTCACCACCTGCTCTGTGACAAAGCAAGTCTCTAATGGTCAATGAGGTTATAACTATACCCGTAGAGCCGGCAGAGAGGTGACGCCAATGTCCTCAATCCCAGGAAAACCCCAAGCAAGGCCGTGTTCACATGTAGCATAAATACCGCATTTTTTTTCTGCTGCTTTTTATCCCTCTGATTATTGAATATTTACTGCATTTTTTATGCATTTTTTGGGTTTGAAGCAACATTTTTAATGCTTTTTTTCATTACTGAAAAGCTTTAATTCTGCACTTAAAAGCACAACTGTGTTTAAAAAAAAAAAAAAAAAAAAAAGCTTCAGGACTCGCTGTCCAAATTTCAGTTCCAGTCCATAGCTTCAAGAAGCGCCATTCATTCTCCAGACAGGGAACTTTCTCCCATGCTCTGTGTTGTAGATGTGCTTGTAGTGGACTGTTCATTACCTAAGCCAGCTCCTTTAACGGCGTGACGAAGAAGGAGACTGGCTTAGCTAAAGAGCCAGACAGACAGCCCCCTTTAAGCACTATGATAGTGCAAAAAAAAAAGTCAAAAGTTGAATTTGAGAGTACATGACATTTTTATTTGATCATTGCTGTTCCCTAACATAGCTACAAAGCAGACAACTAAAAAAAACGACCATTAAAAATATTGTAGCGACTTTTAGATAATTAGTCCTGCAATCCCATTTTTATGTGATTTTTTTTTTGGCTCAAATCCTTTGTCGATCAATTTCTCTATGTATTTTGATCGCCTTGTATTTTTCTCTATTTTTTATATCTATTTTCTTATAACTATTTCTTTATATTATTTATAGCCCCACTGTAGACTTATATTGAAGATGTAACGCTGCTTCGCCCCTAGAGGGAGCTCAGGAGTCAGCTGAATACTGTGTTATTACTCAGTTCAATGTATAAACTGTATGCGGTTAGCTCCCCCCAGTGGTGACTGCCGGTAGCTAAACCTTTATCTTTTGCCTATGTAGAGGATTTGGAGCTCTGTATCAGAAAGCTTTTAGATTCAGAGTGTAAACAGTTAATGACGAGATTCCCAGATCTCCAGGAACGTCTCTTGCAAGCTGTTAAACATTAAAATTGGAATGAGAACGACAGATTGTACTCCTTTTTTTTTTTTTTCGATACCACTTTGAAATTGAAATTAATCTTTAACTTGGCGTGACAGTCCTAATCTTTCATGGTACATGATCATGACAGCCGAATTGCCATGACAACCTGCTTCTCCTGTTCCGGAGAATTCCCAGGAATAATTGGTCCGTCACTTACTACTAATGGGATGACATGCGTACAGGCGGTCCGCAAAGCAAACAGCATTGTTCGCCTAGTCTTCTATTATATTGTTATGGTGCAGATAAATACCCTGAAATCAGCCTCGTCTGCGGCTTTTGTTTTCGACCAGACCAGTATTGTGCAATCACATGGTTGTCCGGCCACTTGCAGGCGTACAATACCATGTCCAAAGGAGCAGCTAAAGGAGATACATACCCAACTGTGTTCTGGTGCCGGAGGGGGTCCAAAGACCCTTCTGCAACACAAGAAGAAACCAAATGGAGCTTCACTCTTTAATTATTGTTCATCTTACCGATTTCGGCACCTTCACTTCATTATCACCATCAGAAAGTCGCTCTGTGACTTTAGCGGTTACCTTGGGTCTAGGGCCCTCCACAAGGTTTAGAGAAATGATGGATGGGCAAAATTATATTGGGGATCTATATGGTCGTCGCTCAAATCCATTGCAGTTCCACATTATGCCGGATAGATTATTTGCATGAAGACCAGAGGTTTACCTATAGTGGGCGCAGGAGTTGCTGTCGCCCAAAAGTGGCCCAAAAGGTCCATTTGGCCCATAAGAGAAGACTAAAACTACTAAAGATCTGTGAGTTGGGGGTCCTGTTGGAGATTTTGCTTTGGGCCCTGCAAGCTTCAAGTAACACCACGTAATTAAGACGTCCTGTGCCAACTGGTGGTCTCAACAAGGAATGACAATACCCTCGTAGACTGAGAGTGCCTATGTGGTCACCTCTTGGGAAGGCTAAGATGAACCCTAGCTTTTAGATGACAGGGTCACAATGACCCGACTGCCTACCACCCACTCAGCTTGAAAATCTTGCAGCTTGTAAATCCAGATCACAGTGGCCCCTGAGATCCCCTCGGAGCCCAGCCATCTCTACGGGTCACTTTCCTCCCGACACCAGTAGTCCTGGTCACTTGCATCTAAAAGCATGAAGTTCTTCAGCACTCAGGACGCGTACCTCCCTCAGCTCCCCCTACTAGACCCCTGAATCCAGACATACCTGTAGTGAGGGTATGTATGGGAGTATATAAAATTACAATACAAAGAGTAGATAATTGGCAATTGTAGGGGTGCGTGGAAGGTCTCCACTTGCTACCCTGAGGAATTGATGGGTGACCTGGGACAATCTGTTTGCAGGTTTCAGGTTCTGTGTCATTCAAAGTAACCAGACTTCAATAAAGTCCCTACAGCAGAAAGAACTCAAGGGGAAACACGAGGTGCCAGATCTCCCAATCATCCAAAATCAGAATGTTTTCACTTCTCAGCCATGTCTGACTGGCACAATGCTGCGGGCAGACACGGGGAATCATCAGACTGCAGAAGGACAGGATTCCCTGGGCTGCATTCATCCTTCTGTACAGACTAATAATTACCCTGAATAACACTGTGGACAAAAACAACAAGACGGATAACAAGAATCTATTTAAAAAGTGTCAGACAAGCCGGCGGTGCGGGTGTGATGCCATTAAATGTATCACAGGCTGGAGACCACAAATAAAACCAAGTCGGATGACAAAATGCCGTCGGTGATGAAGGCGACCGCTGTTGTAAGTAATTATGGGCGACATTTCCCAGACAATGCACACGGGAGGTGCACTGACAATACCCTTATTATAAAAGGCGACATTTACAAGGAAGATTCAGAGGTGGGAATACGGGGATATATACCGTGCCATATGCTGGTAGTACTGTACACGTTGTAAGGTTCTCCATCAGGGCATGCTAGCAGTTGTAAAATTGAAAGATGTCCATTTTTTATTTTTAAGACCGATAATCATATGGTGAAAGAAAAATTGGCAAAAATATATTTTAACACAAAAACCTTATTTAAACAATAGGCCATACACGGGTAAGTTCCCTTTATAAAGATAAATATTATCAGTATTATGAGAGGCACATGGTAGCTGGAGACCACTGGCGGACACAGGCAGAAAAGGGCCCCTGTGCAAGAACAATATTTGGGGCCCTGTTATGATAAGGTAATTCAGTACACAATGGACATAGACGTCAGAGCACATACAGTGACCTGACAATAACCCAAAAACATAGAACGAGCTCTGAGACGTGGGAACTCTGCTGACCGCAATCCCTAATCCTCTCCAACCACACTATAGGCAGCCGTGGATTGCGTCTAACGCTCCCTATGCAACTCGGCACAGCCTGAGAAACTAGCTAGCCTGAAGATAGAAAATAAGCCTACCTTGCCTCAGAGAAATACCCCAAAGGAAAAGGCAGCCCCCACATATAATGACTGTGAGTAAAAATGAAAAGACAAACGTAGAGATGAAATAGATTTAGCAAAGTGAGGCCCGACTTTCTGAACAGAGCGAGGATAGGAAAGGTAACTTTGCGGTCAACACAAAACCCTACAAAAAACCACGCAAAGGGGGCAAAAAGACCCTCCGTACCGAACTAACGGCACGGAGGTACACCCTCTGCGTCCCAGAGCTTCCAGCAAGCAAGAAAAAAACAAATAAGCAAGCTGGACAGAAAAAAACAGCAAACAAAATAGCAAAAGCGGAACTTAGCTATGCAGAGCAGCAGGCCACAGGAACGATCCAGGAGGAAACAGGTCCAATACTAGAACATTGACTGGAGGCCAGGATCAAAGCACTAGGTGGAGTTAAATAGAGCAGCACCTAACGACTTCACCACATCACCTGAGGAAGGAAACTCAGAAGCCGCAGTACCACTCTCCTCCACCAACGGAAGCTCACAGAGAGAATCAGCCGAAGTACCACTTGTGACCACAGGAGGGAGCTCTGCCACAGAATTCACAACAGTACCCCCCCCTTGAGGAGGGGTCACCGAACCCTCACCAGAGCCCCCAGGACGACCAGGATGAGCCATATGAAAGGCACAAACAAGATCGGGAGCATGGACATCAGAGGCAAAGACCCAGGAATTATCTTCCTGAGCATAACCCTTCCACTTAACCAGATACTGGAGTTTCTGTCTTGAAACACGAGAATCCAAAATCTTCTCCACAATATACTCCAACTCCCCCTCCACCAAAACCGGGGCAGGAGGATCAACAGATGGAACCATAGGTGCCACGTATCTCCGCAACAATGACCTATGGAATACGTTATGTATGGAAAAAGAATCTGGAAGGGTCAGACGAAAAGACACAGGATTAAGAACCTCAGAAATCCTATACGGACAAATGAAACGAGGTTTAAACTTAGGAGAGGAAACCTTCATAGGAATATGACGAGAAGATAACCAAACCAAATCCCCAATACGAAGTCGGGGACCCACACAGCGTCTGCGATTAGCGAAACGTTGAGCCTTCTCCTGGGACAAGGTCAAATTGTCCACTACATGAGTCCAAATCTGCTGCAACCTGTCCACCACAGTATCCACACCAGGACAGTCCGAAGACTCAACCTGCCCTGAAGAGAAACGAGGATGGAACCCAGAGTTGCAGAAAAACGGCGAAACCAAGGTAGCCGAGCTGGCCCGATTATTAAGGGCGAACTCAGCCAAAGGCAAAAAGGACACCCAGTCATCCTGATCAGCAGAAACAAGGTCTGATTGGTTCGTTCGGTCTGGCCATTAGTCTGAGGATGGAAAGCCGAGGAAAAAGACAAGTCAATGCCCATCCTAGCACAAAAGGCTCGCCAAAACCTCGAAACAAACTGGGAACCTCTGTCAGAAACAATATTCTCTGGAATGCCATGTAAACGAACCACATGCTGGAAGAACAATGGCACCAAATCAGAGGAGGAAGGTAATTTAGACAAGGGTACCAAATGGACCATTTTAGAGAAGTGATCACAGACCACCCAAATGACTGACATCTTTTGAGAGACGGGAATATCTGAAATAAAATCCATAGAGATATGTGTCCAAGGCCTCTTCGGGACCGGCAAGGGCAAAAGCAACCCACTGGCACGAGAACAGCAGGGCTTAGCCCGAGCACAAATCCCACAGGACTGCACAAAAGAACGCACATCCCGCGACAGAGATGGCCACCAAAAGGATCTAGCCACTAACTCTCTGGTACCAAAGATTCCAGGATGACCAGCCAACACCGAACAATGAACCTCAGAGATAACTTTATTCGTCCACCTATCAGGGACAAACAGTTTCTCCGCTGGGCAACGATCAGGTTTATTAGCCTGAAATTTTTGAAGCACCCGCCACAAATCAGGGGAGATGGCAGACACAATTACTCCCTCTTTGAGAATACCCGCCGGCTCAGATAAACCCGGAGAGTCGGGCACAAAACTCCTAGACAGAGCATCCGCCTTCACATTTTTAGAGCCCGGAAGGTACGAAATCACAAAGTCAAAACGGGCAAAAAACAGCGACCAACGAGCCTATCTAGGATTCAACCGCTTGGCAAACTCGAGATAAGTCAAGTTCTTATGATCAGTCAAGACCACCACGCGATGCTTAGCTCCTTCAAGCCAATGACGGCACTCCTCGAATGCCCACTTCATGGCCAGCAACTCTCGATTGCCAACATCATAATTTCGCTCAGCAGGCGAAAACTTCCTGGAAAAGAAGGCGCATGGTTTCATCACCGAGCAATCAGAACTTCTCTGCGACAAAACAGCCCCTGCTCCAATCTCAGAAGCATCAACCTCGACCTGGAATGGAAGCGAAACATCTGGTTGACACAACACAGGGGCAGAAGAAAAACGACGCTTCAACTCTTGAAAAGCTTCCACAGCAGCAGAAGACCAATTGACCACATCAGCACCCTTCTTGGTCAAATCGGTCAATGGTTTAGCAATACTAGAAAAATTGCAGATGAAGCGATGATAAAAATTAGCAAAGCCCAGGAACTTTTGCAGACTTTTCAGAGATGTCGGCTGAGTCCAATCATGGATGGCTTGGACCTTAACAGGGTCCATCTCGATTGTAGAAGGGGAAAAGATGAACCCCAAAAATGAAACCTTCTGAACACCAAAGAGACACTTTGATCCCTTCACAAACAAAGAATTAGCACGCAGGACCTGAAACACCGTTCTGACCTGCTTCACATGAGACTCCCAATCATCAGAGAAGATCAAAATGTCATCCAAGTACACAATCAGGAATTTATCCAGGTACTCTCGGAAGATGTCATGCATAAAGGACTGAAACACTGATGGAGCATTGGCAAGTCCGAATGGCATTACTAGATACTCAAAATGGCCCTCGGGCATATTAAATGCAGTTTTCCATTCATCACCTCGCTTAATACGCACAAGATTATACGCACCAGGAAGATCTATCTTGGTGAACCAACTAGCCCCCTTAATCCGAGCAAACAAATCAGATAACAACGGCAAGGGGTACTGAAATTTAACCGTGATCTTATTTAGAAGGCGGTAATCAATACAAGGTCTCAGCGAACCATCCTTCTTGGCCACAAAAAAGAACCCTGCTCCTAATGGCGACGATGACGGGCGAATATGCCCCTTCTCCAAGGACTCCTTCACATAACTCCGCATAGCGGCGTGCTCAGGCACAGATAAATTAAACAGTCGACCTTTTGGGAATTTACTACCAGGAATCAAATCGATAGCACAATCACAATCCCTATGCGGAGGTAGGGTATCGGACTTGGGCTCATCAAATACATCCCGGTAGTCAGACAAGAACTCTGGAACCTCAGAAAGGGTGGATGACGAAATAGACAGAAATGGGACATCATCATGTACCCCCTGACAACCCCAGCTGGACACAGACATGGATTTCCAATCTAATACTGGATTATGGACTTGTAGCCATGGCAACCCCAACACGACCACATCATGCAGATTATGCAACACCAGAAAGCGAATAACCTCCTGATGTGCAGGAGCCATGCACATGGTCAGCTGGGTCCAGTACTGAGGCTTATTCTTGGCCAAAGGCATAGCATCAATTCCTCTCAATGGAATAAGACACTGCAAGGGCTCCAAGAAAAACCCACAACGCCTAGCATACTCCAAGTCCATCAAATTCAGGGCAGTGCCTGAATCCACAAATGCCATGACAGAATACGATGACAAAGAGCAGATCAAGGTAACGGACAAAAGAAATTTTGACTGTACCGTACCAATGGTGGCAGACCTAGCGAACCGCTTAGTGCGCTTAGGACAAATCAGAGATAGCATGAGTGGAATCACCACAGTAGAAACACAGCCCATTCAGACGTCTGTGTTCTTGCCGTTCAACTCTGGTCAAAGTCCTATCGCACTGCATAGGCTCAGGTTTATGCTCAGATAATACCGCTAAATGGTGCACAGATTTACGCTCACGCAAGCGTCGACCGATCTGAATGGCCAAAGACATAGACTCATTCAGACCAGCAGGCATAGGAAATCCCACCATGACATCCTTAAGGGCTTCAGAGAGACCCTTTCTGAAAATAGCTGCGAGCGCACCTTCATTCCATTGAGTGAGTACGGACCACTTTCTAAATTTCTGACAATATACCTCTATCTCATCCTGACCCTGACACAGAGCCAGCAAATTTTTCTCTGCCTGATCCACTGAATTAGGTTCATCGTACAGCAATCCGAGCGCCAGGAAAAACGCATCGATATTACTTAATGCAGGATCTCCTGACGCAAGAGAAAATGCCCAGTCCTGAGGGTCGCCACGTAAAAAAGAAATAATGATCCTAACTTGTTGAACTGGGTCACCAGAGGAGCGAGGTTTCAAAGCCAGAAATAGTTTACAATTATTTTTGAAACTCAGAAATTTAGTTCTATCTCCAAAAAACAAATCAGGAATAGGAATTCTTGGTTCTAACATAGAATTCTGAACCACAAAGTCTTGAATATTTTGTACTCTTGCAGTGAGCTGATCCACACATGAAGACAGATCTTTAATGTCCATCGCTACACCTGTGTCCTGAACCACCCAAATGTCTAGGGGAAAAAAAAGGCAAAACACAGTGCAGAGAAAAAAAAATGGTCTCAGAACTTCTTTTTTCCCTCTATTGAGAATCATTAGTACTTTGGGCCTCCAGTACTGTTATGATAAGGTAATTCAGTACCACAATGGCCATAGAAGTCAGAGCACATACAGTGACCTGACAATAACCCAAAAACATAGAACGAGCTCTGAGACGTGGGAACTCTGCTGACCGCAATCCCTAATCCTCTCCAACCACACTAGAGGCAGCCGTGGATTGCGCCTAACGCTCCCTATGCAACTCGGCACAGCCTGAGAAACTAGCTAGCCTGAAGATAGAAAATAAGCCTACCTTGCCTCAGAGAAATACCCCAAAGGAAAAGGCAGCCCCCACATATAATGACTGTGAGTAAAAATGAAAAGACAAACGTAGAGATGAAATAGATTTAGCAAAGTGAGGCCCGACTTTCTGAACAGAGCGAGGATAGGAAAGGTAACTTTGCGGTCAACACAAAACCCTACAAAAAACCACGCAAAGGGGGCAAAAAGACCCTCCGTACCGAACTAACGGCACGGAGGTACACCCTCTGCGTCCCAGAGCTTCCAACAAGCAAGAAAAAAACAAATAAGCAAGCTGGACAGAAAAAACAGCAAACAAAATAGCAAAAGCGGAACTTAGCTATGCAGAGCAGCAGGCCACAGGAACGATCCAGGAGGAAACAGGTCCAATACTAGAACATTGACTGGAGGCCAGGATCAAAGCACTAGGTGGAGTTAAATAGAGCAGCACCTAACGACTTCACCACATCACCTGAGGAAGGAAACTCAGAAGCCGCAGTACCACTCTCCTCCACCAACGGAAGCTCACAGAGAGAATCAGCCGAAGTACCACTTGTGACCACAGGAGGGAGCTCTGCCACAGAATTCACATCAGGGCCCATTATATTGCACAATTACAGCTGTTTTGGAGGTCAAAATAGGCCCTTTGACTTTTTGGGCGCCTTTTTGGCTGCACTGGTTGCAACAATGATATGTCCGCCACTACTGGAGACCTGCACATTGATTTTGCACTGGGATTTAGGAGACTCAAGTTACCGTATGACTCTTCCACAACCCGAAGCGCTCAGCAATCTATAGGATCCAAAGTTTGAACTCCGAAAATCTCTAGTGTCCACTACTAGAACAATCCACTCTCATAGTCTTGGTCTTTAACCCCTTTCTGCCATTAGACGTACTATTCCGTCCATGTGGGGTGGGCTTTACTTCCCACGGACGGAATAGTACGTCATAGGCGATCGGCCACGCTCACGGGGGGAGCGCGGCCGATCGCAGCCGGGTGTCAGCTGCTTATCGCAGCTGGCATCCGGCACTATGTGCCAGGAGCGGTCACGGACCGCTCCCGACACATTAACCCCCGGCACACCGCGATCAAAGATGATCGCGATGTGCCGGCGGCGGTATAAGGAAGCTTCCCGCAGGGAGGGGGCTCCCTGCGGGGCTTCCCTGAGCCCCCCGCAGCAACGCGATGTGATCACGTTGCTGCGAGGGTCTCACCTCCCTCCCTGCTTCCTCCAGCCCCGGATCCAAGATGGCCGCGGATCCGGGTCCTGCAGGGAGGGAGGTGGCTTCACAGAGCCTGCTCAGAGCAGGCACTGTGAAGGCTGCAGCGCTGCATGTCAGATCAGTGATCTGACAGAGTGCTGTGCACACTGTCAGATCACTGATCTGTGATGTCCCCACCTGGCACAATGTAAAAAAGTAAAAAAAAAAATTCCAAATGTGTAAAAAAAAATAAAAAAAAATATTCCAAAATAATGAAAAAAAAAAAAATATATTATTCCCATAGACATTTCTTTATCTAAATAAAAAAAACAACAATAAAAGTACACATATTTAGTATCGCCGCGTCCGTAACGACCCGACCTATAAAACTGTCCCACTAGTTAACCCCTTCAGTAAACACCGTAAGAAAAAAAAAAAAACGAGACAAAAAACAATGCTTTATTATCATACCGCCGAACAAAAAGTGGAATAACACGCGATCAAAAAGACAGATATAAATAACCATGGTACCGCTGAAAGCGTCATCTTGTCCTGCAAAAAACGAGCCGCCATACGGCAACATCGGCAAAAAAATAAAAAAGTTATAGTCCTCAGAATAATGCGATGCAAAAATAATTTTTTTTTCTATAAAATAGTTTTTATCGTATAACAGTGCCAAAACATAAAAAAAATGATATAAATGAGGTGTCGCTGTAATCGTACTGACCCAAAGAATAAAACTGCTTTATCAATTTTACCAAACGCGGAACGGTATAAACGCCTCTCCCAAAAGAAATTCATGAATAGCTGGTTTTTGGTCATTCTGCCTCACAAAAATCGGAATAAAAAGCGATCAAAAACGTACCCGAAAATGTTACCAATAAAAACGTCAACTCGTCCCGCAAAAAACAAGACCTCACATGATTCTGTGGACTCAAATATGGAAAAATTATAGCTCTCAAAATGTGGTAACGCAAAAAATATTTTTTGCAATAAAAAGCATCTTTCAGTGTGTGACGGCTGCCAATCATAAAAATCCGCTAAAAAACCCGCTATAAAAGTAAATAAAACCCCCCTTCATCACCCCCTTAGTTAGGGAAAAATAAAAAAAATTTAAAAAATGTATTTCCATTTTCCCATTAGGGTTAGGGCTAGGGTTAGGGTTAGGGCTAGGGCTAGGGTTAGGGCTAGGGTTAGGGCTGGGGCTAGGGTTAGGGTTGGGGCTAGGGTTAGGGCTAGGGTTAGGGTTAGGTCTAGGGTTAGGGTTAGGGCTAGGGTTAGGGCTAGGGTTAGGGCTAGGGTTAGGGTTAGGGCTAGGGTTAGGGCTAGGGTTAGGGCTAGGGTTAGGGCTAGGGTTAGGGTTAGGGTTAGGGCTAGGGTTAAGGCTACAGTTAGGGTTAAGGCTACAGTTAGGGTTGGGGCTAAAGTTAGGGTTAGGGTTTGGATTACATTTGTGGTTGGGAATAGGGTTGGGATTAGGGTTAGGGGTGTGTCTGGGTTAGAGGTGTGGTTAGGGTTACCGTTGGAATTAGGGTTAGGGGTGTGTTTGGATTAGGGTTTCAGTTATAATTGGGAGGTTTCCACTGTTTAGACACATCAGGGGCTCTCCAAACGCGACATGGCGTCCGATCTCAATTCCAGCCAATTCTGCGTTGAAAAAGTAAAACAGTGCTCCTTCCCTTCCGAGCTCTCCCGTGTGTCCAAACAGGAGTTTACCCCAACATATGGGGTATCAGCGTACTCAGGACAAATTGGACAACAACTTTTGGGGTCCAATTTCTCCTCTTACCCTTGGGAAAATACAAAACTGGGGGCTAAAAAATAATTTTTGTGGGAAAAAAAAAGATTTTTTATTTTCACGGCTCTGCGTTATAAACTGTAGTGAAACACTTGGGGGCTCAAAGTTCTCACAACACATCCAGATAAGTTTGTGGGGGGGTCTAGTTTCCAAAATGGTGTCACTTGTCGGGGGTTTCTACTGTTTAGGTACACTAGGGGCTCTGCAAACGCAATGTGACGCCTGCAGACCATTCCATCTAAGTCTGCATTCCAAATGGCGCTCCTTCCCTTCCGAGCCCTCCCATGCACCCAAACGGTGGATCCCCCCCACATATGGGGCATCAGCGCACTCAGGACAAATTGGACAACAACTTTTGGGGTCCAATTTCTCCTGTTACCCTCGAGAAAATACAAAACTGGGGGCTAAAAAATAATTTTGGGGGGAATTTTTTATTTTTATTTTCACGGCTCTGCGTTAGAAACTGTAGTGAAACACTTGGGGGCTCAAAGTTCTCACAACACATCTAGATAAGTTCCTTGGGGGGTCTAGTTTCCAATATGGGGTCACTTGTGGGGGTTTTCTACTGTTTAGGTACATTAGGGGCTCTGCAAACGCAATGTGATGCCTGCAGACCATTCCATCTAAGTCTGTATTCCAAATGGCGCTCCTTCCATTCCGAGCCCTCCCATGCGCCCAAACGGTGGTTCCCCCCCACATATGGGGTATCAGCGCAGTCAGGACAAATTGCACAACAACTTTTGGGGTCCAATTTCTCCTGTTACCCTTGGGAAAATACAAAACTGGGGGCTAAAAAATAATTTTTGTGGGAAAAAATTTTTGTTTTATTTTTACGGCTCTGCATTATAAACTTCTGTGAAGCTCTTGGTGGGTTAAAGTGCTCACCACACATCTAGATAAGTTCCTTAGGGGGTCTACTTTCCAAAATGGTGTCACTTGTGGGGGGTTTCAATGTTTAGGCACATCAGTGGCTCTCCAAACGCAACATGGCGTCTCATCTCAATTCCTGTGAATTTTGCATTGAAAAGTCAAACGGCGCTCCTTCCCTTCCGAGCTCTCCCATGCGCCCAAACAGTGGTTTACCCCCACATATGGGGTATCAGCGTACTCAGGACAAATTGTACAACAACTTTTTGGTTCCAATTTCTTCTCTTACCATTGGAAAAATAAAAAATTGGGGGCGAAAAGATAATTTTTGTGAAAAAAAATGTTTTTTTTTATTTTTACGGTTCTGCATTATAAACTTCTGTGAAGCACTTGGTGGGTCAAAGTGCTCACCACACCTCTAGATAAGTTCCTTAGGGGGTCTACTTTCCAAAATGGTGTCACTTGTGGGGGTTTCAATGTTTAGGCACATCAGTGGCTCTCCAAACGCAACATGGCGTCCCATCTCAATTCCAGTCAATTTTGCATTAAAAAGTCAAATGGCGCTTCTTCGCTTCCAAGATCTGTCATGCGCCCAAACAGTGGTTTACCTCCACTTATGGGGTATTGGCGTACTCAGGACAAATTGTACAACAAGGTTTGCGGTCCATTTTCTCCTGTAACCCTTGGTAAAATAAAACAAATTGGAGCTGAAGTAAATTTTTTGTGAAAAAAAGTTAAATGTTAATTTTTATTTAAACATTCCAAAAATTCCTGTGAAACACCTGAAGGGTTAATAAACTTCCTGAATGTGGTTTTGAGAACCTTGAGGGGTGCAGTTTTTAGAATGGTGTCACACTTGGGTATTTTCTATCATATAGACCCCTCAAAATGACTTCAAATGAGATGTGGTCCCTAAAATAAAATGGTGTTGTAAAAATGAGAAATTGGTGGTCAACTTTTAACCCTTATAACTCCCTAACAAAAAAAATTTTGGTTCCAAAATTGTGCTGATGTAAAGTAGACATGTGGGAAATGTTACTTATTAAGTATTTTGTGTGACATATCTCTGTGATTTAATTGCATAAAAATTCAAAGTTGGAAAATTGCGAAATTTTCAAAATTTTCGCCATATTTCCGTTTTTTTCACAAATAAACGCAGGTAATATCAAATAAATTTTACCACTATCATGAAGTACAATATGTCACGAGAAAACAATGTCAGAATCACTGGGATCCGTTGAAGCGTTCCAGAGTTATAACCTCATAAAGGGAAAGTGGTCAGAATTGTAAAAATTGGCCCGGTCCATAACATGCAAACCACCCTTGGGGGTAAAGGGGTTAAATGTCCCGAGGACCATATCTCCTATAAAAGTCACATTGGTACTGGTGGCAGACATCAGAGAACCCCATAAACATCAAGAACCTCCTCCGATTTTTGATTGATAAGACATTAAAGTAATTCGTAGAAGAAACTCTGCATATACTAAACCTATGGTATAACGACAGCTTCATTGTCTACTATTGTGGACCCAATGGAATTTTTTCTACGTTATTTCTTTCTTATTCTTCCCCTTCCCCTCCTAATCTTGTGCCCCTTCTCCCATTAGTCTTGACCCTGAACCTTGCCCCGTTGCCAACCTTAAATTACAACGGCACAAATGGACTATGGTGCAGCTTTCGTTGATAGGTCACTTCTTGTAAAACTTTCGACTTTACGTCCCACCACCTTTACGCCAGCGAGACGTGATATTTGCTATGGACAGTGGATAGTTAGACCGTGTAATACATGGACATACATGTAGCTGGCGAAAATTCTTAACATTCTTATGTAAACTCCAAACGAAAGGAACACAGCCGCCGTTCTTAGCCTTGTCCTTCATGCAAATCTCCGCTAACAATGGTCACATTAAATGGAAATTTTCGTTCTCCAACGCAATGTATGTGGGAGGACCGAGAGAGTGCGACATGCCAGAATATTTATACAAGCCCCTCGGGGAAACAATGTGCTCACTATTAGCTGATGTTTAGTATCTTATGTATCAAGAACTCGTAACCGAGATGTAACAGTGTGATAATAAGGATTCTTCTTCACTTTGAGTACTTCTCCATCCGTTCATGGACTACACTTATTATCTGTGGATACTTTTTCGAAAAACATTAGTTGAAAGGAAATACTGGCATAACGAGGACCTATCATCAGGTCAAACATGGCCACTTTTTGCTCTTTCGCAGCAGGTATCAGTTGAATACTATAGATGAAACCCTTATGAATAACTTGAGAGTTGCCTGCTTTTAAAATGGAAGCACTTTTGGGGATTTTATGACATATAGGACCCTCAAAGTCATAAATTTCCTTAATTTTTTTTTTAAAAAAATTGTCACTAAATTTTTAAAACTCTTCTAACAAACTCTTGTAACAAAATGAAAAGGCATTTTGAAAAATGATGCTGACGTAAAGTAAACATATGGAAAATATTATTTAAGTGTTTTTTTTTGTGTGGTTATGACTGTCTGGTTTATAGGTACAAACATTGAACGTTTAAGAATTGCAAATTTTGGAAAATTTTCTTCAAATTTCCAATATTTTGTTTTATTTTTATAAATAAACGCAACATATACGAACCTAAAGTTACCACTAGCATAAAATACAATGTGTCATGAAGAAGACAATCTCAGAATCACTGGGTTATATTGAATTATTTGAGCGTAATTAATAGTGATGAGCGAATATACTCGTTACTCTAGATTTCTCGAGCACGCTCGGGGGTCCTCCGAGTATTTGTAAGTGCTCGGAGATTTAGTTTTCATCGCCGCAGCTGAATGATTTACATCTATTAGCCAGGCTAAGTACATGTGGGGGTTGCCTGGTTGCTAGGGGATCCCCACATGTAATCAAGCTGGCTAGTAGCTGTAAATCATCCAGCTGCGGCGAAAAAAACTAAATCTCCGAGTACTAAAAAAATACTCGGAGGACACCCGAGCGTGCTCGGGAAATCTCGAGTAACGAGTATATTCGCTCATCACTAGTTATTAACACAAAGTGACACGTCAGCTTTGAAAAATTGGACTTGGTCACGAAGAGGCTTATTGACCCATCCTTAGGTATGGGGTCCAACATCCGACACCCTAAAGGTTTATTTAGATGGATCAATATTGACTGGCTAATGTGCACCAATTGACTATATACAGTGCGATCAGTGCTTCTTTACTGGCCTGTTTAAAAAGGCTGGTGGGAATTTGCAACACGTCCTTTGCTTAGATGGGGTGATGTGCTGCCGGCAACTATTTTTTTTTCCCAGCATAAATGATCCAATCGCCTGATGAACTTCAAGTGATCATTGAAGTTTTTATGCACGCCAATAGTTGGAAACATTCTTCAATGATTATTGGCTTGTCTAAATGGATATAAAGGCTATGTGCACACGTTGCGGATTAGCCTTAGGAATTTCTGGTGCGGATACTGCCTCTCCTGGCAGAAAACGCACCTGAGGATTTGTTGGTTTTTTTGTGCGGTTCCGCAGCGTTTTTTTGCGGATTTGCTGCGTTTTTTACCCCTGCGGTTTTCTATAATGGAATGGGTACAAAAACGCTGCAGATTCGTAAACAAGAAGTGACATGCTACTTCTTTTAAACTGCAGCGGATTTTCCGCAAAGTGTGCACAGCATTTTTTTTTTCTCATTGATTTACATCAATTTAAATCAATTGCGGATCTCCAGAGTTTCTGCACCGCAAAAAACGCTGCAGATCCGCAACGTGTGCACATACCCAAAGGGGTTGTCCATTACTAGGACAACCCATTCTTGATCTGAATGTTTTCCCCCATGCTGGCGTCACTGTCTCCTCCTATTAAGAGGAGGTGAGAGCTGCGGCTGGTCGCTCACTTCCATTTAACTAGTATGTCCGAATTAGTAGGGCTCCCATCATAACAACCCGCACGGAAGCCCAGGGAACGAGAGTGCCGACAACGCGGGACAGTGCCACCACTGGAGGTGAGTACGAGTGTGTTTATTTTTTTCACGGGGGCACACATTCGGATCGAGAAGGGGTTGTGCAACCCCTTTAAAGGGAATATATAAATCAGAAAATGACCTATTGTTGAAATCAGATTTTTGTATTACGTGTATTAAAAAAAAGGAAATTTTTTTTTCAATATCATGGTCATTATTACAAAAAAATAAAAAAATAAATGAATAAGCTTGCAATTTTGACATTGATTCCTGGGGCTTTGTTAGGTTCATATGTCTTGTCCTTGCAGGAAAAATTTTCAGCAGGCTCATTATCATCACAGGCAGGATTACAGTAACAAGTAACACAGCTATACACATCTGATAACACAGGATCCACCAATCACAACAACCCACGGAGCCATAGTAGTGCAGGCCACAGCTTTTTGACTCTTGACAGTGGCGGTATCTGAAGTTCCGCTGTCAAGCCTAAGGGTATGTGTCCACTTTCAGGATGGCCGGCGGTATCGTCGGAGCGGCTTTGCCGCTCTGCGGTAAGCCCCGCCCCCTTCTGGGACGCGATGATGCCGGATGTGTTCATAGCAAACATCCGGCATCATCGCTCCCCACCATAGGGCCCTGTGCTATATCTTGCGGCGACGCTGCGTCGCCGCAAGATATACGGATATACGGACATGCTGCGATCTGAAAAGACGCGCAGCATGTCCGGAGTCGCAGGGCCGCCGCGTGCGTGTTACCACGCATAGTGGAGACGGGATTTCATTCAATCCCCTCCACTATGCTGTAACATCTGGACGCTGCGGCTTTATGCAGCGTCAGACACGCAGCGTTTCCTGCACGTGGAAATATACCCAAAGCTGTATTTATCGCAACCCAGGGTGTGATTACTTCTGATGATACTGGTTATGTAGTGTCTACATGCACTCTTCAGGATTAGCATGAATCGTTTAGTCAAGACAAACATAAAATTTCATGGGAGAAAGAGAAGGGGGAAGACACTTGTTTGTTTTTAATTACCGAGACATGTACTCCCGCATCTGTACCCCGGATGAAGCTGAGAAATCTGATTTTCCTCAAGTTCCATCCCTCATATTATTATACTACAAAATCAGCATACGTTGTGAAGTGCCTAATATTCCAAGGTTTCATTTTCTAATTTTTTTTTATTTTTAACTATTTTAAGTCTTATTTTTGTACATTTCAGAACAATATATGAGTCCCGAAGAAAGGAGAATGTTAGTTTTTTTTTTAAAATTTTTACATTTTTATTGAATACACTCCTAGCTCTGGATTCATAAGAAAAATTGCATTGTTTTGTCTTTGGATGGAAAGAGCTGAAATATTTCCCTAAATCTGTGAGGGTCAAGCAATGACAGGCAGGTGCAGGTCTTGTTTCTTTGCTCCTACGCTCCCACTCTACAAAAACTGCATACAATAGCAGGAGCAATGTGTGCTGAGAAGTAAAGGAAGGTCCAGCACCAACAATGCTGGCAGAATGCTAGTGAAGAGGAATTGCTCAAAGAGAGTGTACTAAAGTTAAAAAAATAAATCAAAATCAGGACAATTCCTGGGCATATAAAGCTGGAATGTGAACTGAAAGCAGATTTCACCTATTTGAGGGAATGAGGGTAACAAGAGCAGGCTTTTCTACAGGTTTTGTGTGAATAAAAGAGTATTCTTTAAAGATGTTGAGGAACCGTCCTCTATTTTCTATGGGAATGCTATATCGTCTAATCCAGGACATCACATAATACCCAGGAAAAACAGAACAGCTGCCAACATCAACCAGACGCCATCTCCCATTTTTCAGAAACCCTTAATATTTGGTTGCTATGGACAACTGCTAGACTTTGCCTTGGTGCCCCCCTTTACACACAGTAAATCTACTGGATAGGGGATTACTTCCCGATAGCTGGTGGTCCGATGTGAATGGAGCGGTGGTCGATCGGGTGCACTGCCGTCCATCCACTCTCATGGGTAGGCCGAAGCCCACCGGAGCGCAGCGTTCATCCATCTCCAGCGGTTACGTTAATAATGAACGCAGCGGCAGAGGGCATGATCGACCGCCGCTCCCTTTATACAAGACCACCAGTTCTTAGGATTGGTGGGGGTCCCAGCGGTCGTACCCACAGTGATGGGAGGGTTGACTTGCGGACAGATTTCCTATACGTCTGTTTAGTGGTGCAGGCCGCAGTACTATGTGTTGCTTAGCAACTACTCAATTTACAGATATGATTTACCAACAGTGACTGGTCACTTAAAATTCCAGGCCCAAAGCCTGAGGCTGCACTACTGAGACATTCTCGCAACACGAGGTCCCACCCACTCATGAATGTTTCAAAACAGATCGAAAAACAAAATCGTTTTATTCC
Organism: Ranitomeya imitator; assembly: GCF_032444005.1. Lineage (NCBI taxonomy): Eukaryota > Metazoa > Chordata > Amphibia > Anura > Dendrobatidae > Ranitomeya > Ranitomeya imitator. Next base: position 119,504,912 of record NC_091291.1, read on the forward strand.
CACAACTACGTTCACACTATGACTATAGTGCCGGCAAAAAAAAAAAAAATTACATGTAAAATCCGCATCAAAATGGGGGAGATAATCAAAAACAGTCTAAGAGCAAAACTGGCTTAGTTGCCCGTAGCAACCAATCAAAACTCAGCTTTCATGTCTCGCACTGCTCTGGAAAAATGTAAGCTGCGTTCTGATTGGTTGCATGTTAAGATTTTGTGGTTTCATTGAACTTGTACAGATGTTTTCCTTTTCTTTTGCCGGCATTGTATATTTCCGCTCCATGAAAAAATAAATAAATAAAACGGACAGTTATTCATCAGGGATGTGCAGATGACCATTTTTTTCTTTTTTTTACATATGTGAACAAAAAAAAAAATTATCTTCATATTTCAGATAAATCTCGCCTATTTATGTCAATGAGTGTCCCCCCACCCCAAAAAAGATTGAATCCCACACAGATCATCCATATTGCATCCGATTTTTTAGGACCCATTGGAATTCTTTAATATAGGAAACTGAATGTGGTCTTATGTTATTCCCTGCTGATGTATAAAAACAGACGTAAAAAATGGACAAATGGATGACAATAGAGAGGAAAAAAAAAAAAAAAATCGGATAATATCCGGGATGAAAAAATGATGATTTTTTTTTATATGCCGATATGAACTTGGTCTATTTTGGAGGATTTTTCTGCGGACTACCAGTGAATCTGCCAATGCCGATTGTAAGCCAACGACTTTTTAATCCAGATTCTGCAAATCAGCACCAAAATCCACATTACACAAATCAAATTTAATTTGTACATTTTCTGGGTTTGCTGTAGAACCAATCTGTGGACCCATTTCAAATCTGCCTGCGATTTTCAGAGTGAATCAGTAACAAAATCCACGGCAAAATTTGCACGCTTTTTCTTCTTTTATTTATTTTTTATTCAGCTGATACATTTTCTGCTTTTGATGGCCTGTGCTGCACGTGTGAACACGAGTGTAGGAGCGCCAGTTGCGGTTTTATTTAAAAAGGTTCAATATTAATCCAACTTGCTGGTCGTATATTTTGGATTTTTACCGTTTTTTTTTTTTTTTCAAAACCTGAAGAGGAAGAAGTGACATGTCACTTTTCTAGGGGACGGATTCTCTCTAGAATCTGGTCCAAACTTGACACATCAAGTCAAAATGCTGGAAAAAAAATAAACAAGAACACAACACCAAACCCCTCCTCCCAAAAAAAAAAGCTCAAAACTGCTCCAGGAAATGAAAAGCATCACAAGTCTTTTTTCCGGTAGGTATAAATGTCAGTTTTTTTCAGGCGGAAGATGCTTTGGGAAACCCTGTTTTTCTCTGACAATTGGTAAATCTGAAATATTTTTTTTTTTTAAATGTTTTAGTTGCTTTCTGGAAGTTTTCTGCATACTTTTCCATCATTTTTGGCCTCTTTTTTTTATTTGGCATTTAAAGAAACAAACAAACAAAAAACCGCCATTTAACATCGAAGAAACCACTACCTGACAAAAGGCTCAGAGACGCCCGGATATCTTTTGTCTTTTGAGAATTTCCATTGACTTGTATACTTAAGTATGGAGCGTCTTCAAAGTGACAGAGTTTTAACACTTTTTCTGATGGGTTTTGAAGTAGAAAAAGTGTGTGTACATACCCCAAAAGTGATTCATGAAGCAGTTTCTGCTTGAAAAACATCATTTTTTTTTAAATGAAAACTCCTTACTGTGAATTTACCATAGATTTAATCTCTCTACACCAAAAGGGATGAAATTTCTGATGAAAATGCACAGCAGAAATTGACATCCTGCAAATTTTAAAATAAACACAGCAACTCAAAATTCTATGCAAACGCAACCTGGATTTTTACTTTGCCTACTGGCTGTTCCAAAAAAATGTGCAGCCTATGTCCTGACATGTAGAAGACAAAGAGGCGCTGCAGGGCCACAATCAATGGGAATGCGCTGCCCTCTAGCTGACACTGATGGAATAACATGCAGATTCCTTTAAAAGGGTAAAACTTATCCATTGATCGTCCACGTACGGTCACTTTAAGTTATTTTTAAAGTGACATTTTTTTTTTAAAGTTCCATTACAAGCAGTGTGCAAATAAAACCCAAGCAGCCAGATTTAGAAAAAAAAAAACATTTTTATTGGGTGTGGTCATATGAATGAAGGCACTTAAATAACAGGGAGGGAAATTGGAACAGACAAGTCATTTATACAGATACAACTTCAGACTGGGCATACACGTGTACATTGGGTTGGCGCTGAACCCGGTAAATAATGAAGATGAAAATACCAGGGAATTAGTAAGTCTTCATTCACACATCAGTATTCTCCACGTCCAAGAAAAAAAAAAAAAAAGACCGATTTAAAAAAAAAAAAATTTTTTATATCAGACTTTGAAAAGAGTTTGATCAGAGCGTGGACCAAGTGCCATTAGTTTTTCTCGGACATGGAGAAAGCAAACAAAAAAAGTTAATAATAATAATAAAAAAAACCAAAAACTACTTTTTTTGTGACAGAACACAGTACTAGGTGCGAATAAAAGAAAAAAGTAAATTTTAAAGTCTTTGTATAAAAAAAAAAAAAAGGAAAAAAAAGACAATGAACCAAATTCATCGCTATGCCGATTTTCTATTTTTTTTCCTTGTGGTATTTCATGACATTTTTTGTGCGAAATCCTTCCAAAAGGGGCACATTCTTCATGAAATCTGTGCAAAAGAAAAAAAAAAAAAAACCAAAACACTTTATATCTTTGTTTAACTTTTTTTTGTGCCTTTTAAACAGCAAAAAAAAAAAAAAAAGTTGCATGCTCCATTAAAATTTTGAAAGCGACTAACATATCCGCTACAAAATTCTAGGGTGTAAAGAAAATAAAAAAACAAAACAAAAAACACTGCAAAAGTGGGTGGGGGATGGGGTCTGGAGTAAATTTCCGCAAAAAACGTTCAACTTTTTTTCCCCTAAAGTTCCAATTGATGAACTGAAATCAAATCCATGGTTATAAGACCAAAATATAGACAAAAAAACATACAAACTCCAGTCCTAAATATCACACTGAGTCAAGATCAATAGGATTGGGGCGCTCAGTACAGTACCGACGACACATAATGATCATGGGGCTGACACTTTCATAGGCGCATTGTTAAATAACCCATTAAAGATTAGGAGCGAGTCTCTATTGGGAAACGACAAATAGATTTGAGCTGTCAGACGGCCATTATAAATTGGACTGAGATCAGACCGCAGTGCACAGACTAGATTTCCACTATTTAGCCTGACCCGACATTGGATGTGGTGAGACACATTCATTATATATGTTGGAAGGGACCTCCAGGGTTATGGTGTCCGACCACCTGCTCAATGCAGGATTCACTAACCCATCTCAGGTCTGTCCAGCCTCTGTTTGATGACTTCCATTGAAGGAGAACTCACCACTAGGGTTGAGCGACCTTGAAAAGTCGAGTCGATTATGGCGAAAAGTCGAGGATCGACCGAAACACGAAACCCAATGCAAAGGCAATGGGATTCATTCATTCTCTCTCTCTCTCCACGCCCCTAAGACCTATGTCATCACTCTGCCCACGCCCCTTCATTGGCTGAAAAAAATGGCGCCAGGCGCGTCATACGAAACGCGACTTTGGCGCGAAAGTCGCGTACCGCATGGCCGACCCCACACAGGGATCGGGTCGGGTCTCATGAAACCCGACATTGCCAAAAGTCGGCGACTTTTGAAAATGAACGATCCGTTTCGCTCAACCCTACTCACCACCTCTCGTGGCCGCCTGCTCCACTCATTGATCACCCTCATCATTCGCTAGGTTTTTAAATCACTTTCCTATTTTTGTTTTGTCTTGAATTATCAGTTGGCGAATTCTTCATGCGGTTCATAGAATTTGCGCAAAGTCAACAACAGTCTAACTTTTTTTTTGTGTGGCTATATGGTACATAAGGGTGCAAATTTTGAAAAATGGCGAAAAGCAATCTGCTAAAGTTACTCTAAGGCCGGCGTCACACTCAGCGTATGAAAATACGGTCCTTTTTTTCACAGCCGTAATACGCAGAAGTTTTCCCAAAATAGTGGTCCGTATCTCCTCCGTAGGCAGGGTGTGTCAGCTTATTTTGCACATGGCATCCTCCGTATGTAATCCGTATGGCATCCGTACTGCGAGATTTTCTCGCCGGTTTGCAAAAGGTCACTTCCGTCTTTCTGTCTGTCTGTCACGGATATTCATTGGTCGCGGCTTCTGTCATGGAAATCCAAGTCGCTGACTGGTCGCGGCAAAACAGCCACGACCAATCAGCGACGAGCACAGTCCGGAAGAAAATGGCCGCTACTTACTCCCCGCAGTCAGTGCCCGGTGCCCGCATACTCCACTCACACAGGGTTAATGCCGGCGGTAACGGACTGCGTTATGCCGCGGGTAAGGCACTCCGTAACCACTGTTATTAACCCTGTGTGACCAACTTTTTACTATTGATGCTGTGTGTGCGGCATCAATAGTAAGATCTAATGTTAAAAAAAAATAAAAAAACTTTATATACTCACCGTCCGTTGGCCCCTCCTCGCGACACTCCCGTGACCGCACCATGCATTGCGATCTTGCGAGATGACGACGTAGCGGTCTCGCGAGACCGCAATGCACTCTTGAGACCAGAGCGCGCGAGGAGCGTCGGTAACCTCTTCCTGGATCCAGGGGCCAACGGAAGGTGAGTATATAACTTTTTTAATTCTTTTTTTTTTTTTTTAACAGGGATATGATGCCCACATTGCTATATACTATGTGGGCCACGCAATATAATACATGGGCTGCGCTATACACTACGTGGGCTGTGCCATACACTACGCATACATATTCTAGAATACCCGATGCGTTAGAATCGGGCTACTATATATAGTAGCGAGACACATATATGTATATATATTAATATTTCATACAGCGCTAGATAGTAGAAAAGCCGGTAATTCAATTACCGGCTTTTCCTATCTCCTTCCCAAACCCGACATGATATGAGACCTGGTTTACATACAGTAAACCATCTCATATTCCTTTATTTTATTACATATTCCTCACTACTAATGTTAGAAGTGTCTGTGTGCAAAATTTGGGGACTCTAGCTGTTAAAATAAAGGGTTAAATCACGGATAAAACTGGCGTGGGCTCCGAACAATTTTCTCCGCCAGAGTGGTAAAGCCAGTGACTGAGGGCAGATATTAATAGCCTGGAGAGGGTCCATGGTTATTGCCCCCCCTCCCCCTCAGCTAAAAACATCTGCCCCCAGCCACCCCAGAAAAGGCACATCTGGAAGATGCGCCTATTCCGGCACTTGGCCACTCTCTTCCCACTCCTGTGTAGCGGTGGGATATGGGGTAATGAAGGGTTAATGTCACCTTGCTATTGTAAGGTGACATTAAGCCAGGTTAGTAATGGCGAGGCATCAATTATGACACCTATCCATTATTAATCCAATAGTACAAAATGGTTAATAAAACACACACATTATGGAAAAAGTATTTTAATGAAATAAAAGACACAGGGTGTTGTAATAGTTTATTATACTCTCAATCCAATTGAAGACCCTTGTTCTGTAAAAAAGGATAAATAAAAAACCAACAATATCCCATACCTTCCGTCGTTCAGTCTTGTCCCACGCTGTAAATCCATCTGAAGGGGTTAAATAATTTTACAAGCAGAAGCCTGCTAATGCAGTTGCCCCTGCCTGTAAAATCCCAGGGAATGAATGGAAAGCAGGGGAACGTAGCTACTGAGACTTGCGGTGCTCGCCCCCTGCTGGCATGACCTCAGATGAACTCGAGCTTGGGAAAATATTCTGAAAAGTTCCCAGGCTCCAGTTCATATGAGTTCATCCAGCAGAGAGCGCATCACCGCGACTCGAGGTAGCTACAGTACATTCCCCTGCATTCCATTGATTTACCAAGTTTTACAGTCAGGAGCACAGCTGCATTAGCAGAGCTCCTGGGTGTAAAATGATTTAACCCCTTCAGATGGATTTACAGCGTGGGACAAGACTGAACGACGGAAGGTATGGGATATTGTGGTTTAGTTTTTTTAACTTTGTTTCAGGTGACAAGGGTCTTCAGGTGGATTAAGAGAATAATAAAATATTAAAACACCATGTGTCTTTATTTCATTAAAATACTTTTTAATAATGTGTGTGTTTTATTAACCATTTAGTACTATTAGATTAATAATGGATAGGTGTCATAATGGACGCCTCTCCATTATTAACCTGGCTTAATATCAAATTACAACAGCAAGGTGACATTAACCCTTTATTACCCCATATCCCACCGCTACACGGGAATGGGAAGAGAGAGGCCAAGTGCCAGAATAGGCGCATCTTCCAGATGTGCCTTTTCTGGGGTGGCTGGGGGCAGGTGTTTTTAGCCGGGGGGGGAGGGGCAATAACCACAGACCCTCTCCAGGCTATTAATATCTGCCCTCAGTCACTGGCTTTCCCACTCTGGCGGAGAAAATTGCGCGGGAGCCCACGCCAATTTGTTCTGGGATTTAACCATTTAATTTAATAGCTCGAGACCCCAAATTTGACACAAAGACACTTCTTACATTACTAAAGAGGAATAGGTAATACAATAAGGGATATGAGATGGTTTACTGTATGTAACCATGTCTCGTATCATGTCGGGTTTGTGAAGGCTGTTCTGCTATCTAGCGCTGAATTATATGAATTGCCGGCTTTTCTGCTATCTAGCGCTGAAATAAATAAATATATATATATATATATATATATATATATATATATATATATATATATATATATATATATATATATATATATATATACACACCGTATATACTCGAGTATAAGCCGAGATTTTCAGCCCAAATTTTTGGGCTGAAAGTGCCCCCCTCGGCTTATACTCGAGTCACGGTAGCGGTGGGGTCGGCGGGTGAGGGCGCTGAGGCATACTTACCTAGTCCCAGCGATCCTCGCGCTGTCCCTGCCGTCCCACGGGCTTCGGCGCTGCAGTTTCTTCCTCTCTTCAGCGGTCACGTGGGACCGCTCATTACAGAAATGAATAAGCGGCTCCACCTCCCATAGGGGCGGAGCCGCTTATTCATTTCTCTAATCAGCGGTGCCGGTGACCGCTGATAGAGAAAGAAGCTGCGGCACCGAAGACAGGAGGGGACAGCGCGAGGATCGCCAGGACTAGGTGAGTATGTTATATTCACCTGTCCACGTTCCAGCCGCCGGGCGCCGATCCATCTTCCCGGCCGGCGCCTCCATCTTCCCGGCGTCTCTGCTCTCTGACTGTTCAGGCAGAGGGCGCGATGACGCATACAGTGTGCGCGGCGCCCTCTGCCTGATCAGTCAGAGCAGAGACGCCGGGAAGATGGAGGCGCCGGAACGAGACGCCGGGAGCTGCAATCAAGGGAGGTAAGTATGTGTTTTTTTTTCTTTATTGCGGCAGCGGCGGCACAAATTTATGTGGAACATCTATGGGGCACAGTGAACGGTGCAGAGCACCGTATAAGGCACAGCACAGCTATGGGGCACAGTGAACGGTGCAGAGCACCGTATATGGCACAGCACAGCTATGGGGTACAGTGAACGGTGCAGAGCACCGTATATGGCACAGCACAGCTATGGGGCACAGTGAACGGTGCAGAGCACCGTATATGGCACAGCACAGCTATGGGGCACAGTGAACGGTGCAGAGCACCGTATATGGCACAGCACAGCTATGGGGCACAGTGAACGGTGCAGAGCACCGTATATGGCACAGCACAGCTATGTATGGGGCACAGTGAACGGTGCAGAGCACCGTATATGGCACAGCACAGCTATGTATGGGGCACAGTGAACGGTGCAGAGCACCGTATATGGCACAGCACAGCTATGGGGCACAGTGAACGGTGCAGAGCACCGTATATGGCACAGCACAGCTATGGGGCACAGTGAACGGTGCAGAGCACCGTATATGGCACAGCACAGCTATGTATGGGGCACAGTGAACGGTGCAGAGCACCGTATATGGCACAGCACAGCTATGGGGCACAGTGAACGGTGCAGAGCACCGTATATGGCACAGCTATGGGGCACAGTGAACGGTGCAGAGCACCGTATATGGCACAGCTAGGGGGCACAATGAACGGTGCAGAGCACTATATGGTTCACACCTATGGGGAAATATGAACGGTGCAGAGCACTATATGGCACAGCTATGGGGAAATAATGATCTATTTTTATTTTTGAAATTCACCGGTAAATGCTGCATTTCCACCCTAGGCTTATACTCGAGTCAATAAGTTTTCCCAGTTTTTTGTGGCAAAATTAGGGGGGTCGGCTTATACTCGGGTCGGCTTATACTCGAGTATATACGGTATATATATACACACGCACCTATACTATGTGTACACATTTATTCTAACTATTCTAACCTGTCAGTGTGATTTTACTGTACACCGCGCTGAATTGCCGGCTTTTCTATAGAACACCGGTACGTATTTCTCACAAGTCACACTGCTGGTCCGTGTGTAATCCGTAATTTTCTCGCCCCCATAGACTTTCATTGGCGGATATTTTGCGCAATACACTGACAAACGTAGCATGCTGCGATTTTCTACGCCTGTAACATACCGTATATTACGGATGCCTAATATACGGCAGATAGGAGCTGCCCCATAGAGAATCATTGGGCCGTGTGCAATGCGTATTTTCTGCGCTCATACGTCCGTAAAAACTCGCTAGTGTGACGCCGGCCTAAGAGGGAAAGGGGGGAGCTGGAGCAGACTTGGGACAAATTCTAGGACTTTTTTTTTTTAATTGCAAATTGTGAACTAGGTGAGAACACACACAAACCCCCTCCCCAAAAAAAAACAAAAAAAAAAACAGGCGCCAATGTGACAATGAATAGGGTCCAAAGTTTAGGAGGCTGGAAAGGGCAAAATACATGTCACCAGAAATTAACGAAGTGACACTATGTGGATTAGGCCAGTTTCACACTCCCGAGTCTCATGGTTCGCGTATAGAACGCCATGTCTGGACCTGAACTCCACAGCCTCATATACGCTGTCGAGTTTGGGTCAGGGGACCTGGAGCCGGTCCAAACATCGCGGTCTGTACTTGGACCCTGAAAGTGTGAAAACAGAGGCTTGGTATTTGGCACAAAACGGCAGCTAATCCGATTATCCACGGATTTTAGCATTTGAATTCCGCGTAAACAACCAACATGTGGGAGATGCTAAAATCCGCACTGCTTGTCTGTTCTGTAGCGGATTTTATGCACACAAACCTCCATGGAAAATTCACTACGTGTGCATGCAGGCTGATGATGTAATGCAAATCGTTGTATCTGTGTGTATGGGAATGTTTCGCCCGTCCAATCTGTACTGATGTCATATCCAACCTCACTCTCCACTTGACGTCACCAAGTCCAATAATCAATGAATCATTCAAGTGGGTGAAATAGGATTGTTCATCCAGCCAAGGCGTAAATCCTCTCCCCCAGCCTTAGACCAGGATGAGTATTGCACAGTCGTCATGTAAGAATAGTTAGCACCTGTTTTATGGATTCTGTTTTTGACATTAAAATAAAAATAAAATTAAATTTACAACATAAAATGTTGAGGGGCAAAAACAAAAAATAAGAAAAATGACAACTTTGCCGCAAACCAACAAATATTCCTTTAAATGTTCAGACCGCAGATTTTTGGGTACCTCCTGACAGTCAAAATAATAATTAAAAAAATAAAAAAAAGGCAAAATAAAATAAGATAAAATTTCTAGGCGGAGACCTTAATGGTTGCCTCTTTTTGGTTCCGCTGATCTGTGGAAATGTGGCTCCCTGATTCACAGATTGAGTAAGGCAGCAGTCCGCAGGACGAGGTCCGAGTTAGTGTTATAATTCCGTTTTTGTTTTAGGAGAGTCTAAAGGGGGTTGGAGTACGCCTTTCTTAGGGGGGTCAGAATCGGGGCCTGTGGGGGGTTCTGGAGGGGTGACCACACCATCTCGCGTTTCCGATTTCCTCGCGGATTCATTGCCGGGGAATACGTTTGTTTCTTCTGGACCGAACAGCATCTTTATCAAGTCGTCTGCTTGAATTCGCTCCTAGGTAGAATGAAAACCAGAAATAGGGATTTTTGTGTGTACTCACCGTAAAATCCTTTTCTCCGAGCCACTCATTGGGGGACACAGGACCATGGGTTATGCTGCTGTCACTAGGAGGCTGACACTAAGCTGAGACAAAAAAAGGTTAGCTCCTCCCCTGCAGTATACACCCTCGTACTGGCTTCCAGACACCCAGTTTAGTGCAAAAGCAGTAGGATAGTAACAATATAACAAGTAACATTAGAATATAACATGTCAAACAAACAGTCAAGATCAAAAAAAAAAAAAAAAAGATCACGAGCCGAAAGGCTACCAGGGTGGGTGCTGTGTCCCCCAATGAGTGGCTCGGAGAAAAGGATTTTACGGTCAGTACACACAAAAATCCCTATTTCTCCTTCGCCTCATTGGGGGACACAGGACCATGGGACGTCCCAAAGCAGTCCCTGGGAGGGAAACAATACAACCAAATAACTCCGTGTACCATCTGACTACAAATGCTCAACGGCCGCCTGCAGGATACGCCTGCCAAGGGCCGCGTCCGCAGAGGAGTGAATGTGAACATTGTAATGCTTTGTGAAAGTATGCAGGCTGGACCACGTTGCGGCCTTGCAAACCTGCTCCGCTGTTGCCTGGTGCCGGATGGCCCAGGAAGCACCCATCGACCGAGTGGAGTGAGCTCTAATCCCCGCCGGGATAGGACTGCCCCTGACCCGATAGGATTCCTGGATAGCAGATCGGATCCATCTGGCTATCGTGGATTTAGACGCAGCCAAACCCTTTCTGTGACCTTCCGGGAGCACGAAAAGGGCGTCCGATTTCCTGAAGTGAGCCGTTCTGGAAATGTACCTCCTGAGGGCCCTTACCACGTCCAGGGTATGGAGGGCTTTCTCGACCCTATGTTTGGGCTGCGGGCAAAAGGAGGGAAGAATGATGTCCTCATTGAGATGGAAAGATGAGACCACCTTCGGAAGAAATGCCGGAGAAGGACGTAGGACTACCTTGTCCTGATGAAAGGCAAGGAAAGGAACCCGGCAGGATAAAGCGGCGAGCTCTGAAACCCTTCTGATGGACGTCACCGCTACCAGGAAGGCAACCTTCCAAGAGAGGACAGAGAGCGGAACGTCTTGAAGGGGTTCGAACGGAGGTTCCTGAAGAACCCCCAGAACCAAGTTGAGATCCCAGGTCTCTAGCGGCATCCTGTAGGGAGGAACAACATGGGAGACTCCCTGGATGAAAGTCTTGACCTGAAGGTTGGTGGCGATCCTACGCTGGAAAAGCACGGATAACGCTGAGATCTGACCTTTGAGGGAACTCAGGGCCAAACCGGAGTCCAGACCAGACTGAAGGAAATTCAAGATGCAAGGGATAGAGAAAACGAGCGGAGGGTGACCCCGGAGCCTGCACCATGAGAAGAAGGTTTTCCAGACGCGGTGGTAGATGGAGGCGGAAGACGCCTTGCGAGCACTTAACATGGTGGGGATGACCTGCTGAGAGAAACCGGCACGAGTTAGAATCCAGGTTTCAACAGCCACGCCGTTAAACGTAGGGCCCCTGAGCTCTGATGGTAGATCGGTCCTTGGCGAAGCAGGTCTGGGCGGTCTGGTAACCGCCAGGGAACGTCGGCTACGAGCTGAACGAGCTCCGCGTACCAAGTGCGACGAGGCCAGTCTGGGGCGACCAGGATGACTGGAACTCCCTCCGTCTTGATCTTTCGGATCACCTTCGGCAGTAAGGGAAGGGGAGGGAACACGTATGGGAGCTGAAATTGATGCCACGGAGAGATCAGCACGTCCACTCCTATGGCCTGGGGATCCCGAGATCGAGCAATGAAGTTGTGGACTTTGGCGTTCAATCTGGACTCCATCAGATCCACATCCGGGGTCCCCCAGCGAAGACAGATCTGGTGAAAAACCTCTGGGTGGAGTTCCCACTCCCCCGAGGCAAGGCCCTGACGGCTCAGGAAGTCCGCCGCCCAGTTCTCGACTCCTGGAATGTGCACCGCAGAGATGATGGAATGGTTGGTTTCGGCCCAACGAAGGATGAGGGAGACTTCCTGCATCGCCGCCCTGCTGCGGGTACCCCCCTGGTGGTTGATGTAAGCCACCGCCGTGACGTTGTCCGATTGGACTCGTACTGGGTGACCCGCGAGCAGGGCGTGAAAGTGACTCAGTGCAAGTCTGATAGCACGAATCTCCAGGATGTTGATGGGGAGTTTGGATTCCCGAACTGTCCAGCGGCCCTGGGCAGAGTGGTGGAGGAACACCGCCCCCCAGCCAAGGAGACTGGCGTCGGTAGTTACCACTAACCAGCGGATCGGGAGGAAGGACTTCCCCTGGAGAAGAGATGGGCCCAGGGTCCACCATACGAGAGATTGTCTGACCCGCGGGGACAGGGGACAAGGGCGGTCGAGAGATGAGATACTCCTGTCCCAGATGTCCAGCAAAGCCTGTTGCAAGGGACGGAGATGGAGTTGAGCAAAAGAAACTGCTTCGATTGTGGCAACCATCTTCCCCAGAATCTTCATGGCGAACCGAATGGTTCGCGGGCGGGGGTGACAGAGCGTTCGGGCTCCCTTCTGAAGTGCTTGGGCCTTGGACCGAGGAAGCAAGACCAGACCCCTCGAAGTGTCCAGGATCATTCCCAGAAAGGAGATCCGACGGGCCGGAACGGGAGCGGATTTGTCCCAGTTGATCAACCAACCTAGGCGCGAAAGAGAATCCAGGGTAATGTGGACGCTTGACTCGCAGGCTTGAAAAGACGGGCCCTTTATGAGGAGATCGTCTAAGCAAGGTAACACGACGACTCCTCGAGAATGAAGGATGGCCATGACAGCCGCCATGACCTTGGTAAATACCCTGGGCGCCGTGGCGAGACCGAAGGGTAAGGCCGTGAACTGGAAGTGGTCCTCCCGAATGGCAAAGCGGAGGAACCTCTGATGAGACGGAAAAATCGGAATGTGAAGATAGGCATCCTTGATGTCTATCGAGGCCAGAAATTCCCCTCTTTCCATCGAAGAGATGACCGATCTGAGCGATTCCATCCTGAAGTGCCGGACTCTTACGCACTTGTTCAGGAGCTTCAGATCCAAAATGGGCCGCACTTTTCCGTCCTTCTTTGGCACGACGAAGAGGTTTGAGTAGAAACCTTTGAACCTCTCGTGTTCCGGGACCGGGACAATGACCCCGCTCTGGCGGAGGGAGTGGATGGCGCAAAGAAGGGCGCGAGCCTGAGCTGCCGAGCTGGGAAGACGAGAGGGGAAAAACCGAGTTGGAGGAGGAGAGGAGAACTCTATCTTGTAGCCTGACGATACCAGATCCCTGACCCATTCGTCGTGCACGACGGAGAGCCAGGCTTGCTGAAAAAGGAGCAGGCGTCCGCCTACTCTGATGGTATCGACTGGCGCCGTTCCCGAGTCATTGAGACGGGAATCTGGGAGGTCTGGACCCTCGGGATCTGGGTTGTCTCGGTTTCCCGCGCCAGGAAGGAATAGGCCTGAAGGAGGGACGAGCGTCTCTGTCAGTGCGAGCGGAACGGTCCGATCTGGGAAGACCGGTAGGATTGGACCAGGCTGGGCTGGTACGAAAGGACCGAAAGCGAAAGTAAGGCTGGCGCTGGAAGGCCGCCTTGGGCCTCTGTTGGGGAAGGAACTTGCTCTTTCCCCCTGTGGCGTCGGAAATAAGCTGGTCAAGCTTTTCGCCGAAAAGACGCCCGCTTTGAAAAGGGAGGGAGATCAGAGATTTCTTAGAGGAGGAATCTGCGCGCCACTCCCTGAGCCAAAGAGCCCTTCTGATAGCGACGGCGTTGGAAGCCGCGGATGCTGCGCAATTCGCCGCGTCGAGGGATGCGAACATCACATAATCGCTAGCCATGGCTAACTGCTTGGCTAGGTCTGCCATATCAGACGGGAGGTCCTGTTCGTTAATGGATTTCGCTAGAGCATCCGCCCAGGAGACCATAGCCTTGGACACCCAAGCCGCTGCGAAGGAGGGGGACAGGGAAGAGCCAGAGGCTTCATACACCGAACGAGCTAGCGAGTCTATCTGGCATTCGGTGGGGCTCTTAATTGACGCGCCCTCCGGAACTGAAAGAAGCGTTTTAGAAGCTAGGCGTGAGACCGGCGGATCTACTAAAGGAGGATCCGTCCAGTCTTTCACGAGATCGGCTGAGAAGGGGTACTTTGATAACAGATCCTTCTTACCCGTGAACCGCTTATCTGGATGCTCCCTGTGACGCCTGACTATATCCAGAAAGGCTGGATGAGAGGCAAAGGATTTGTGGGAACGTTTGGATCTGGTAAAAGAGACCGCGTGTTCCGGAGCGGAATTAGCATCATCCTCCACCTTAAGAGCGTGACTGACTGCTACAATGAGGGAGTCGACTGTAGCTCTGAACTCCGGAGCCTCCGGGTCCAATGATACCTCGGACTCATGTTCAGAGTTGGGAACGCTGTGAGCCCCCAAAGAGGGTGAGCGAGAGGGGGAGCTGCCAGATTCTGAGCGGCGAGGAGAGCGTTCAGGAGAGGAAGGGCGGATCCGCTTTCGGGATGACCGAGCCTCTCTATGGAGAGAGCGGCCCCTGCTAACCGACGATTCCCCTGCTATGGAGGGATCTCTTAACGCCTGTAACGGGTTACCTCGTTCCCCGGGAGGATTTTGAATGGATTTGATGGCGTTGGCTAAAAAATCCACGGATTGGGAGAGAGAAGCGACCCACGGGGGGGGACTAGGTACGCCAGAGTCGGTGGCGGTGGAGGGCTCCTGGGCACATGGAGCATCGCAGGCAGAACAGAGGGGGGGAACTTTGAGGCCTAGGAAGAGGGGCCTGACAGGTGGTACACGCAGAAAAAAAGGTCGTATGCACCTTAGAGGATTTTTTAGATCTAGTCTGCGACATGACTCTAATGCACAAGAAGCCACAGGGCTATAATCTGGCCTGGGAAGCAGAGGGCGGTGCTGCAGAGGAGAAGCTGACGATGTCTCCTTACCCCGGTCCTGTGTCCCGCTGTCCTGGGGAGCCGAGCTGTGAATCCAGAGATAGGGAACTAGCTGCACGTGGGCGCTGTGCCTCCGGGATGCGGCAGAGCTGGAGCTGCGGCGTGTATGTGAGGACCAAGATGGCCGCCGAGATCAGGGGAGAGATCTCGGCGGCTGCGAGAAGCGCCAGGGACCGGGGGGCGGCGCCGCCGATGACGCGCAGGAGTGGGCGGAGCCTATCGGCAGCGACCAGGCCGAAGTCGGGGACTAAATTTGCGGGCGCGGCCGCAAAGGGCCGACGTCTCGGCCCACCATCTGCGCTGCAGCCCGCCAATGTGCCAAGTTGAGGAGGAGCCCTCCGGACCGCTGTGACCCCCCCATCCCCCACGGAACACTTACCCCTATGGAGGTGAGAGGAACCTTAGGATGGCTGGGACGGTGCAGGGATTGGGAAGCCTCAATCCACCAGCCCCTGAGAGAGAGGGGTGGAGAGGAACCGTCCACCACCTGAGTCACACAGAACATTGGTGATGCAGTGTGGTCTGCACGGACGCCACAGGGATAGGGCCACTGTACAGCCGAGGGTAGAACCTGGTGGACAGGGCATAAGTCCGGCAATAAAAAGGCCTGGCTGCAGAGGAGGATACTGGAGGAAAACCCAGTGCTCGTCTGTATAAAAAAGGGGAGATCGGGGCCCTTTTAGGGGAGAAACCGTCGCCCAAAAAATGTCAGCTCAGGCAGTGGCTCCCACGTCGCAGGAGAGGATACGGAGAGGTAAAACTCCCGTGCTCGCCTGTTGTTGGTTCGGGGGAGATCGGACCTTGAAAGGACCCGTCGCCCCCTTCGTCCGGAATAGATTAAAAAGAAAAAATTCGAGAATTAAAAATCAGTGTGCCTCCTACGGACACTAAGCTTAAACTGGGTGTCTGGAAGCCAGTACGAGGGTGTATACTGCAGGGGAGGAGCTGACCTTTTTTTGTCTCAGCTTAGTGTCAGCCTCCTAGTGACAGCAGCATAACCCATGGTCCTGTGTCCCCCAATGAGGCGAAGGAGAAATATGCCTCACTTACAGCCGATACTGTCCAATAACATTAAAGTCTTATATTTCTTTTAAGGAGCTTTCTGGCCATACACTAAGAAAAAAAAAAACTCCCTAAACTGTTTTCTTACAGTCCGTAAAAAAGACGTTTTCCACTTCAGGACCCCTGTCCATTAGCCAGAGAATAGGGACACCGCAAAGGGCCGCTCCCACTGCGCCCGATCATGGGTGGGCACCATGTAATACCCCGTTTACCACTCAGCAGCTGCTGCCAGACAGGAAGGTGCAGGCACACACACAACTTGCCCAAAAAATCAGCTGATGGCTAGGGTTTAAGATGAAGACCAACCCCATGGACCCCATGGGTCCTCATTTAGTAAGGGCTGTAAACTGTCCATAAACAGACACTGTGGGGCGGAGGGGATGATCAAAGGGACAACAGACCTAATAGATCCACTCTACTTACTCTCTCATTGTGCCTGGGATCCAGGGTGAACCATAATGCCACCGCGCACCTCTGTCCTTTAGTAACGGCCTTCACACCATGAGGATTTTCAGATCCGGATGAAAATCCCACCATCCGTCCACACTGTGGTTTTATCTCGGCCTGGGGGGTAGTAACAGTAATATCATTCATTTGGACGCACAGCAGAACAACATTTTAGGTCAATTCCTACAAAAAGTAACTAATCTTTGACCTTGTTTTTCAAAATTTGGCAAACACTTAAATTGTCTGTAGATTATTCCAGGTCTGGGTCCTGAGACTTCCACTGATCGCTCAACAGACCCCTGAACAGTGTGCGGCAGACAGGAGCAAACCGGCAGACAGGAGCAAATCGGCAGACAGGAGCAAAATCGGCAGACGGGAGCAAAATCAGCAGACGGGAGCAAAATCGGCAGACGGGAGCAAAATCGGCAGACGGGTGCAAAATCGGCAGACGGGAGCAAAATCAGCAGACGGGAGCCTCAGGTACAATAAAAGGTCAGGCTTCATCAGCCTATACTTTCTCTTGTGCACGCTCTCTGTCTACCGAGCCACACACAGTTTGGGGGTCTTAAGCGATTGTGGGGGGACCAGAACCCAAACAACCACCGATCTGCAGGCAATTAAAGCGCCTGACAAATGTTGAAAACTAAAAACAAGTTTCAAATGAATTCAGTCTTTCTAAAATTCCCGCCATCAGTTTTCTCACTGGGATCGTCAGGTGACTAAGGTCTCCCCGTACAGTTCATTTCCATCCTAAGAAGAATGGCCCACCCAATACTTACAGTGATGGTTTTTGCATCCAATTCTGTAAAATAGAAGTGTCCCCCTTCGAAATCGCCATTTAGATACAATATGGCGCTGAAAGAATAAAATTGAGGGGTCAGTAATTCATCTAATAAATGATTTGAAAAATACATAAAATCGCTTTCTCCCTACAATGTTATCACTGATTCACAGGAGCCAAAAGGAGAGGAAAGCGCGTAGAGAGCAGGGACTGTGCATTTCTCCGAAGCCTGGGTGACCCTATGGACATGTATCAGCAGGGGGCACAACGTCCCCCGATAATCACTCAGTACGGCGTCTACATACATGTGTTATTGGTGCAGGTCACGTTTCGGCTGGAGTTTGTCTCCGCATGTCAATTTAGCCTTAGGAGCATCCATTCCTCAGAATACAACCCATCCCTCCGCCTCATACGACCCCTTACAGACATGCAGCTACACGTATAAGAGCCGAGTACGGATCCATCCCCGCGA
Organism: Ranitomeya imitator; assembly: GCF_032444005.1. Classification (NCBI taxonomy): domain Eukaryota; kingdom Metazoa; phylum Chordata; class Amphibia; order Anura; family Dendrobatidae; genus Ranitomeya; species Ranitomeya imitator. Next base: position 119,522,759 of record NC_091291.1, read on the forward strand.
CTTGCTGGAAACAAGCGCAGGATTAGCAGATTTAGTGGATTATCGGAGACCAGATTAAAGGGATTGCTCAGTACTTTCTGCCATGAAGTGTTAATGAAAACATAGATAATTTATGAGGCTAGATACGCCGGTGACCCGAAATACCACGTGTATTTATTCCCATGTCAGTCCACTCTCTCCTGGCTGCAAATACAGCATGTGTACAGAGCTACTGACTAGGTTAGCGCTATATCTTACCTGTAATCCCGGAACGTATATGCAGGATGCTCCTTTACGCACATCATGGCTTCAGCTTTCAGAATGCAGTTATCCACATGTACGGGGTGGCTCAAATCCTGACGGTCGCCTTGTTTTTCTAGAAGTGTAACGGATATGGATTGGGGATTACCGTCTGCGCCCTTAGGACAAGGCCTGACGCGCACGAGTACATGGCCTGCTGGTACCTAGAAAGTGGGCACTGAGCCCACCGATCATCTCCTGACGTGGAATTTAGAGGTGAAGGACAATTGTGTTTTAAGCCTAAATACATCATTGGTAACGTCAGAGGGAGTTGTCTCACGTGCAGCACTTCTTGGTGGCTTCATTCATGGGTCCAGTTCAACAACATCACCGCCATGGCCTACATCAACCATCAAGGAGGAACTTGCAGTAGTCAAGCAATGTCAGAGGTCTCTTAGATCCTATACTGGGCGAAACCAGGAAGCCCAGCAGTCAACATCGTTGGAGTGGACAAGACTTCCTAAGCAGCGAGGGGTTAACTGCGGGGAAAGTGGTCCCTAAATCCGACCGTCTTCAGTAGATCTGTCTTCGGTGGGGAACTCCAGACGTCGACATGATGGCATCCAGACACAATCACAAGGTGCCGCGGTGAGAGACCTCGGGCATTGCTTGTCCATTGCCAGTTCCTCCTTGGTGGTTGATGTAGACCACAGTGGTGGTGGTGTTGGACTGGATCCATCATCTCCTGTGTCCCCCCAATGAAAGCTACGAAAGAGATTTTACAGCAAATACAAAAATCCTCTTATCACCTGTCCACAGGATGGATGATTAATGCATGGTTGCTGGGGGGTCCGAGCTATTGAGACCCTACTGAAAGCCCCAAAGTCCCGTGTGAAGGAAGCGTTCCTCAGAATGTGAATGGAGCAGTGGTCTCACTACCACACCGTGGATTTTGGGACCCTCATTCTAAAAATCAGTGGGGTGTCTCAGCAACCGGACCCCTATTAATTAACCCTTGATCATCTATTCTATAGATGTTTTTTCCCCCACCAGTGCTCGTGCACTGTAGAGACGTCTCCCCCCGGATAACAGAGGACAGATGAAGAGCGTCGCAACAAAAGTAAAGAGGTGCTGCTGGCTCCGATATATGGTCAGGTCCCGATAACGGGAGGGCAGATAACTAGAATATGGATCAGAAGGGTCCAAACCTCACAAAACCAGAGAATGAAGGGGGGGGGGGGGGGTCACAGTGCAGGGGAACTGCAGCACCTCTTTATTTATGGGAATGCAGTTCCCTGCACTACTGGATCACTGGAAAATAGTAAAGGGGCTTCAGCATGGATTGTTGGGGTCCCCAGGGGTCAGACCTTGGTATAACTTATTGAAAAGCCCTCATTTTACAACATGAACCCCCGAATATCCCAGCAGAACAATACAATTCGATGCCAACGTTTTGGCTCTTATGGCCGGGTGCTGCACATAGTCCCGGACCAGTACCCTCACCTTCGATGGCTGTACGGCAGACCAGGTGAGAATAAGAGAAGTACAGCGGAGAATCCAGGCGGAAATACGACTCCACCACGCGCCGGACCTTCTCGGTGACGTTGTAGTAGAGGTGAGCGCTCCTCAGCGGGACTTTTCCTTCTTGCCCCAGCTACAAGCAATTCACATACGGCACAGGTTCAATATTCAGCCGCGCAGACCCCCCCAAACAACAAAAAGAAGGAATTCTCCCTCCAGATTATTCCCTGTGACCTCCATCAGGGGGCGCCCTCGCGCAGATTTACCTTCAGCGCCTTGTACACAGTCACCCCGTGAAACTTTTCATTCGGGGTATGAGGCGAGGTTGTGCCCCGATATCCGTCACCGGCGGAGGCCGCAGCCTAGGACAGAGGAGGCGCGGGTCAGGGTTTCCTTATTTACACTCCACGCCGATCACTTTCCGCGGAGAGGGACACTTACATTAGTCAGTCGGAGCAGTTCCCGACATTCGTCTTCAGAGATCACCCCGTCGGTCACTACTCTCTGCGATCCATTCAGGGTCTTGGAGGTCATCACTACGCTGACTTCATCGAATAAAACGGGGCCTCCTGCGGAACAAGACTGCGGATCTCATTCTCCTGATTGGCGCAGATTAGCTCCCTCCAAGAAGGAAGGCAATCGCTCATGACTTGAAGGCAGGTAAATGCTGACCCTTTAAATGGGTGGTCTGTCACATGCTTCTTAATTCAAAAACTGGGCCCATGGAAACATTTATCACTCCCCAGTTAGGCTGCCCATATTCCCCTACCAACAGCAGATGTCAGGTAACCTCTACAGTAGGGATGAGCGAATGAGGTCGGATAAGGTGTTATCTGAGCATGCTTGAAAAAAATATGTTTGATTCCCCACAGCTGCATGTCTCGCATGCCTGTTTGTTAGATAATCCCTGCATGTGTTGCTGCTGTCTAACAGCACGAGACATGCAGCTGTGGACACTCGAACATAATATTCGAGCACGCCGAAGACATTCTGTTAGCACCCGAGCATGCTCAGATAACACCTTATCTGACCCCATTCGCTCATCACTACTCTGCAGCCAATCAGTGGCCATAGACTAACTGCAGCGGTCCTGTGCTGTCTGAGCTGGAAGACACTGTTAGTTCTGGCTCAGGCGGCACATCAGTGGACAACCCCTTTAAGGAGCCCAGATACATGACTATTGCCAGATCCAAGCCAGTCGTCCTTTTATTACCGTGAGGCTCGTTAACAGGTTTACCTGCCATGGTTGGCGTAGCAAGGTTATCTTTTCCTTGTGCTCTTCTATCATTTTGGAACAGTCCCTCCTGAAACATTGTTTTGGAGCCCCATAGAATGAATGGGTCTATGTACCGGCTCAAGATGGCGGCTAACAGTAACGTTAATGCCCAAAACCTAACACAGTGGTCACACGGAGCCCCCTAATTTATAGTAAAACCTGTGCAAGATCAAATCAAAAACAGAAAAAAAATAGGGATTTTTGTGTGTACTCACCGTAAAATCCTTTTCTCCGAGCCACTCATTGGGGGACACAGGACCATGGGTTATGCTGCTGTCACTAGGAGGCTGACACTAAGCTGAGACAAAAAAAGGTTAGCTCCTCCCCTGCAGTATACACCCTCATGCTGGCATCCAGAGACCCAGTTCAGTGCAAAAGCAGTAGGATAATAACAACAAAATATCAAGTAACATTAGAGTATAACATGTCAAACAAACAGTCAAAAGACCAAAAAAGGTAACGAGCCGTAAGGCTACCAGGGTGGGTGCTGTGTCCCCCAATGAGTGGCTCGGAGAAAAGGATTTTACGGTGAGTACACACAAAAATCCCTATTTCTCCTTCGCCTCATTGGGGGACACAGGACCATGGGACGTCCCAAAGCAGTCCCTGGGAGGGAAACAATACAACCAAATAACTCTGTGTACCATCTGACTACAAATGCGCAACGGCCGCTTGCAGGATACGCCTGCCAAGGGCCGCGTCCGCAGAGGAGTGAATGTGGACATTGTAATGCTTTGTGAAAGTATGCAGGCTGGACCACGTTGCGGCCTTGCAAACCTGCTCCGCTGTTGCCTGGTGCCGGATGGCCCAGGAAGCACCCATCGACCGAGTGGAGTGTGCTCTAATCCCCGCCGGGATAGGACTGCCCCTGACCCGATAGGATTCCTGGATAGCAGATCGGATCCATCTGGCTATCGTGGATTTAGACGCAGCCAAACCCTATCTGTGACCCTCCGGGAGCACGAAAAGGGCGTCCGATTTTCTGAAATGAGCCGTTCTGGAAATGTACCTCCTGAGGGCCCGTAATACGTCCAGGGTATGGAGAGCCTTCTCGACCCTATGTTTGGGCTGCGGGCAAAAGGAGGGAAGAATGATGTACTCGTTAAGATGAAAAGATGAGACCACCTTCGGAAGAAACGCCGGGGAAGGGCGTAGGACTACTTTGTCCTGATGAAAGGCAAGGAAAGGAGCCCGGCAGGATAAAGCGGCGAGCTCTGAAACCCTTCTGATGGACGTCACCGCTACCAGGAAGGCAACCTTCCATGAGAGGACAGAGAGCGGAACGTCTTGAAGGGGTTCCTGAAGAACCCCCAGGACCAAGTTGAGATCCCAGGTCTCTAACGGCATCCTGTAGGGGGGAACCACATGGGAGACTCCCTGAATGAAAGTCTTGACCTGAAGGTGGGCGGCGATCCTGCGCTGGAACATCACGGATAACGCTGAGATCTGGCCTTTGAGGGAACTCAGTGCCAAGCCGGACCAGGCCGGACTGAAGGAAATTCAAGATGCAAGGGATAGAGAAAGCGAGCGGAGGGTGCCCTCGGAGCCTGCACCATGAGAAGAATGTTTTCCAGACGCGGTGGTAAATGGAGGCGGAAGACGCCTTGCGAGCATTTAACATGGTGGGAATGACCTGCTGAGAGAAACCGGCACGAGTTAGAATCCAGGTTTCAACAGCCACGACGTTAAACGTAGGGCCCCTGAGCTCTGGTGGCAGATCGGACCTTGGCGAAGCAGGTCTGGGCGGTCTGGTAACCGCCAGGGGACGTCGGCTACGAGCTGAACGAGTTCCGCGTACCAAGCGCGGCGTGGCCAGTCTGGGGCGACCAGAATGACCGGAACTCCCTCCGTCTTGATCTTTCGGATCACCTTCGGCAGTAAGGGAAGGGGAGGAAACACGTATGGGAGTTGAAACTGATGCCACGGAGAAATCAGCGCGTCTACTCCTATGGCCTGGGGATCCCGAGAACGTGCAAGGAAGTTGTGGACCTTGGCGTTCAATCTGGACGCCATCAGATCCACGTCCGGGGTCCCCCAGCGAAGACAGATCTGTTGAAAGACCTCTGGGTGGAGTTCCCACTCCCCCTGAGGCAAGGCCCTGGCGGCTCAGGAAGTCCGCCGCCCAGTTCTCGACTCCCGGAATGTGCACCGCAGAGATGGTGGAATGGTTGGTTTCGGCCCAACGAAGGATGTGAGAAACTTCCTGCATCGCCGCCCTGCTGCGGGTACCCCCCTGGTGGTTGATGTAAGCCACCGCCGTGACGTTGTCCGATTGGACTCGTATTGGGTCACCCGCGAGCAGGGCGTGAAAGCGACTCAGGGCAAGTCTGATAGCACGAATCTCCAGGATGTTGATGGGGAGTCTGGATTCCTGAACTGTCCAACGGACCTGGGCAGAGTGGTGAAGAAACACCGCCCCCCAGCCGAGAAGACTGGCATCGGTGGTTACCACTAACCAGCGGATCGGGAGGAAGGACTTCCCCTGGAGAAGAGATGGGCCCAGGGTCCACCATACGAGTGATTGTCTAACCCGCGGGGACAGGGGGCAAGGGCGGTCGAGAGATGGGAGACTCCTGTCCCAGTTGTCCAGCAAAGCCTGTTGCAAGGGGCGGAGATGGAGTTGAGCGAAAGGAACCGCTTCGATTGCTGCAACCATCTTTCCCAGGATCTTCATGGCGAACCGAATGGTTCGCGGGCGAGGATGGCAGAGTGTTCGGGCTTCCTGCTGAAGCGCTTGGGCCTTGGACCGAGGAAGCAAGACCAGCCCCCTTGAAGTGTCCAGGATCATTCCCAGAAAGGAGATCCGACGGGCAGGAACGGGAGAGGACTTGTCCAAGTTGATCAACCAGCCCAGGCGCGAAAGAGAATCCAGGGTAATGTGGACGCTTGACTCGCAGGCCTGAAAAGACGGGCCCTTTATGAGGAGATCGTCTAAGTAAGGTAACACGACGACTCCTCGAGAATGAAGGATGGCCATGACAGCCGCCATGACCTTCGTGAATACCCTGGGCGCCATGGCAAGACCGAAGGGTAAGGCCGTGAACTGGAAATGGTCCTCCAGAACGGCAAAGCGGAGGAACCTCTGATGAGGCGGGAATATCGGAATGTGAAGATAGGTATCCTTGATGTCTATCGATGCCAAGAATTCCCCTCTTTCCATCGAAGAGATGACCGACCTGAGCAATTCCATCCTGAAGTGCCGAACTCTTACGCACTTGTTCAGGAGCTTCAGATCCAAAATGGGGCGCACTTTTCCGTCCTTCTTTGGCACGACGAAGAGGTTTGAGTGGAAACCTTTGAACCTCTCGTGTTCCGGGACCGGAACAATGACCCCGCTCTGGCGGAGGGAGTGAAGGGCGCAAAGGAGGGCACGAGACTGAGCTCCCAAACTGGGGAGACGAGAGGGGAAAAACCGAGTTGGAGGAGAAGCGGAGAACTCTATTTTGTAGCCAGACGATACCAGATCCCTGACCCATTCGTCGTGAATGACGGAGAGCCAGGCTTGCTGAAAAAGGAGTAGACGTCCGCCTACTCTGGTGGTATCGACTGGCGCCGTTCCCGAGTCATTGAGATGGGAATCTGGGGGGGGTCTCGAACCTCTGGTTCTGGGCTGCCTCGGCTTTCCGCGCCAGGAAGGATTCGGTCTGAAGGAGGGACGAGCGTCTCTGTCTGTGCGAGCGGATCGGTCCGATCTGGAAAGACCGGAAGGATTGGACCAGGCTGGGCTGGTACGAAAGGGCCGAAAGCGAAAGTAAGGCTGGCGCTGGAAGGCCACCTTGGGCCTCTGTTGGGGAAGGAACTTGCTCTTTCCCCCTGTGGCGTCAGAAATAAGCTGGTCAAGCTTTTCGCCGAAAAGGCGCCTGCTTTGAAAAAGGAGAGAGATCAGAGATTTTTTAGAGCAGGAATCTGCGCGCCACTCTCTGAGCCAAAGTGCCCTTCTGATAGAGATGGCGTTAGAAGCCGCCGATGCTGCATCGAGGGATGCGTACATCACGTAATCACTAGCCATGGCTATCCGTTTAGCCAGGTCCGCCATCTCAGACGGGAGATCCTGTTCATGAATGGATTTCGCTAGAGCATCCGCCCAGGAAACCATTGCCTTGGCCACCCAAGCCGCGGCGAAGGAGGGGGATACGGAAGAGTCTGAGGCTTCGTACACTGAGCGAGCTAGAGAGTCTAGCTGGCGTTCAGTGGGACTCTTAATTGAAGCGCCATCCGGAACGGAAAGAAGCGTTTTAGAAGCCAGGCGCGAGACCGGAGGATCTACTATAGGGGGATCCGTCCAGTCTTTCACGAGATCTGCTGAAAAGGGATACTTCGATACCAGGTCCTTCTTACCCGTGAAACACTTATCTGAACGCTCCCTGTGTCGCCTGACTATATCCAGAAAATCTGGGTGAGAGGCAAAAGTCTTGTGGGAACGCTTGGTTCTGGTAAAAGAGACAGCATGTTCCGGAGCGGAGTTAGAGTCATCATCCACCTTAAGTGCGTGATTGACTGCTACAATGAGGGAGTCAACCGTAGCTCTGAACTCCGGAGCCTCCGGGTCCAATGATACTTCGGACTCATGTTCAGAGTCGTGAACGCTGCGAGCCCCCAAAGAGGGTGAGCGAGAGGTGGAGCTGCCAGAGTCTGAGTGGCGAGGTGAGCGCTCAGGAGAGGTAGTGCGGATCCGTTTTCTGGATGACCGTGCCTCTTTATGGAGAGAGCCGCCCCTGCTGGCCGACGATTCCCCTGTTACGGAGGGATCTCTTAGGACCTGTAACGGATTGCCCCGTTCCCCGGGAGGATTTTGAATGAATTTGATGGCGTTGGCTAAAAAATCCACGGACTGCGAAAGTGAAGCGACCCACGGGGGGGGGGGAAGACTAGGTACGCCGGAGTCGGTGGAGGGCTTCTGGGCACGTGGAGCATCGCAGGCAGAGCAGAGGGGAGAACTTTGAGGCCGAGGAAGTGGGGCCTGGCAGGTGGTACACGCAGAAAAAAAGGTCGTATGCACCTTAGAGGATTTTTTAGACCTTGACTAGGACATGATTCTAATGCAAAAAAATAGACCACAGGGTCTATAAGGTAGGGAAACAGAGGGCGACGCTGCAGAGGAGAGGCTGACGAGGTCTCCTTACCCAGGTCCTGTGTCCCGCTGTCCTGAGAAGACGAAAGGTGGAATAATAATGGCTGCACGTGGGCGCTGTGTCGCCTAGAAGCTGCGGCAGGACTGGAGCTGCGGTGTGCAGTGAGGGACCAAGATGGCCGCCGAGATCAGGAGAGAGATCTCGGAGGCTGCGAGAAGCGCCAGGACCGGGGGGCGGCGCCGCCGATGACGCGAAGGGATGGGCGGAGCCTATCGGCAGCGTCCTGTGGCTAGGCCGCAGCCGGGGACTAAATTTGCGGCTTCGGTCCGGCGCGCGGCCGCAAAGTGCCGAAAATTAGGGGCCCAGCCAAGCGATGTGCCGCTACCTAGGAGGAGCCCTCCGGACCGCAAAACCGGCAACCCCCCCCCCCCCATGAGACACTTGCCCCGAGGAGGTGAGGAGTGCCTTGGAATGGCAGGGACGGTGCAGGGGTTGGGAAGCCTCCATCCACCAGCCCCAGACAGGGGGGTGGAGAGGAACCGTCCACCACCTGAATCACGCATAGACAGTGGTGATGCAGTGGGGGCTGCACGGACGCCACGGGAATAGGGCCTCTGTACAGCTGAGGGTAAAACCTGGTGGACAGGGCAGATGTCCGGCAATAAAAAGGCCTGGCTGCAGAAGAGGATACTGGAGGAAAACACCAGTGCTCGTCTGTACAACGTGGGGAGATCGGCGCCCGGGAAAGGGACCGTCACCCAAAAAAGGTCAGCTCAGGCAGTGGCTCCCATGTCGCAGGAGAGGATACGGAGAGGTGAAACTCCCGTGCTCGCCTGTTGTTGGTTCGGGGGAGATCGGACCTTGAAAGAATCCGTCGCCCCCTTCGTCCGGAATAGGAAGGTAAAAAATCAGTGAGATTAAAAATCAGTGTGCCTCCTACGGACACTAAGCTTGAACTGGGTCTCTGGATGCCAGCATGAGGGTGTATACTGCAGGGGAGGAGCTGACCTTTTTTTGTCTCAGCTTAGTGTCAGCCTCCTAGTGACAGCAGCAGCATAACCCATGGTCCTGTGTCCCCCAATGAGGCGAAGGAGAAAAGGGGTATTGCAAGTATGTGCACAAATTCTGTGGATTGTCTGTCCGCATAAATCTGCAAATCAGCAGTAGCAGCAAAGTGGATGAGATTTTACCAAAGCACGTTCAAATGCCGCAGATAAAAATCTATCGTGGAAATTGACTTGTGCTGCGGATTGTAAAGGAAATCTGCCAGCAGGATTTGCTTTGTAATCTGACAGCAGCATGATGTGGGGGCAGAGACCCTGATTACAGCACGTGTCATTTAGTTTACTGGGTACAGTTGTGATATCAGTTTTCCCTGCTACAGATCTAGCAGAGCTCTGAATGCGGAGCTCTATATAACCCCGCCCTCACCACTGATTGGCAGATTTCTGCGTACACTGTATATTGACCTAAAGCTTCCCATCAGTGGTGGCGGTGGGGGTGGACTGGGATGCACAAGGCCAGTTGTCCTCCAGCCATCATCTCCTGCTGATGATGATACACTCATTGTATTCACAAAGCCTGGTAAGTGACACATCACTAGAATCAGGCTCTCAAGCCCTACATCATGCTGCTCTCAGATTACATAACAAAAGCTGCTGATAGATTCAATTTAAAGGAGTTTTCAGGTTTTGGAAAACACATTGCCTGACTCCCCGAGTCCAGTGCCGAGTCTCCGCTGCTTTCGGTGCCAATAGCTGAGGTCAGTGGCTATGAGAGGCTGGTGCTATGTACTCGGGCAGAGCTCAGTGAGGGCTGCAGTGCTGTCGACAATAACAAGAGGGTAAGGAAAGTGCAGAATTTGCAGCTATTGAACTATCCCAAAACCGTAAAACCCTTTAAATCTGCAGACTTTCATAGTAGATTTTGCAAGATTTCCAATGAACAAGGTGAAATCCAAGGCAAATTCACATTAACATCCTTAAACTCTGAGCGTAACACCTTGGGGACCTTTGGTGCCCATTTGCCACAGATCCACAGCAGACAATGTGGACATGTGACCCTATCCTAACACTGTGGCCCATTTATTTGCTCCATTGCGGAGGCAACCAGAGTCATAAGGGGTCTCCTACCTTCCCTTACGGGGTTTGATAAATCGAAGGTCTCTTTGGTCTTTTCTTCCACCAGATTCTCAATCTCCTTCATCAAGTTCCCGATCTCCTCCGATATTCTGGCCGCAGTTTCCCGTTCCACTCTGGAACACATAATAACAGGTCATGGAAGGGCCTTTTAACACTTTCACAACTAGGACATTTTTTTTTGTTCATTGTTTAGTTTTGTTTTCCATTTTTTAGGGTTATTTTTTTGTTTTTTTCTCTTCACGGTTTAGGTTTTTTTTAGGGTTTTTATTTTTTATTTTTTTAGGTTTTTTTTGTTGTTGTTTTAATCCCCTACCTCTTAGAACCATAACTTTTTATTTTTCAATGTAAACAGCCATATGGACACTTGTTTATTGTGGGACGAGCCGTAGTTTTGAATGACGCCATTCATTTTACCATGTAATATATCGAAACACTGGAAAATAAAATTTTTAAGTTGGGTGAAGTGTTAAAAAAAAAATTCTATCTATCTATATATATATATAAAACATTCCTCATCATTATTCCATTGGTTGTGTCATGTCGGTGGTCATTGTGAAGTAGAAATTGCCTAGCAGATTAATTCCTGAGGTTAGTATGAACCTGGCGACACCAAACTTGAAAATAGTTTTTTTTATTTTAGGCATTTAAAGAAAAAAAAAAAATCTATACTTTTTTCTTTAAACAAACTAAAATTTTCTTTTGGTCTTGCCATCTTCCGAAATCTGTAATTTTTTTTTTTTCCGCCGGGGAGTGCTGTATGAGAGCTTGTTTATTTTTGCGCGGCGGTTTGCCATTTTTATTGACATCAATTTGGGGTATATATGTCGTTTTGATCATTTTTTTTTTTTTTTACATTTTTCAGGGGGACCGAAAAACGGCTATTCTGGAGCGTTGATGTTTTTTCTCCCGTTTGCATTAAAGATTTTCATAGACTATTTCACATTTCTCTTCTGGCTTCAGAATTGGAAAAAAAATAAAAATAAAAAAAAGGTGAGTTGAGGGGGGGTCGCAAACTATTTTTTTTTCCTCCTTTTAAAAACATTTTTTTCAATTTTCACATCATTACTTAGTCCCCATCGGGGACTTAAACCCTGTGATCGTTTGTATAATACTGCACTATACAGCAGAAGTAACAACCTTCTATAAAGCCTGTGTTCTAGTACGCAGGTACCTGCCCTGGTATTGTGCAGGCTCAGCTCCCGAGCCCGCTCCATACACCTACATGATGCACATTTAAAATGATAAAGGTCATGAATAGGTTAATAAATTTGACGCATTTCACTCTAAAAAAAAAAACATCTTGGTTTAGGCTAGACTGAATAAATACGGACTTACTCTATATCCTGCTTACCACCATCAATAAAATGGGGACCAAATCAACACAAAGGGGGTCCTGTAACTCCAGGGGTCCCATGGTGGTCTCTTTGGTCCCACTACTACACTAGATGAGCTGACATTCTGTCTATACGAGGCCCGAGCTCTTACTTTTGCTTTTCTTTCAGTCTTTTGGGTATGACACTTTCCGGCGTCCATGTATCCTGGGAGGAGAACACATAATATTAGTATCGTCAGTGACCACGATGGGTGACACGGGGGTCGGACAGTCGTGTACACGGCGATCGTCAACCTTTCGGATGATAAGAATGAATGAAACGACTTACAGGGTCCACAAAGGGAATTCCGAAGACGTCGTAGGCAAAATAGAGCAGTTCCTTCTCCAGGAGGCTCCTTGTAATGTAAGCCTGGATGTCCTGGAAGAGGAAGATCGTGAAAGTGCGCGGCGCTGTATATGGGGGCAGCAAGCCAAGGCAAAGGAAATTTAAAAGGGACATGCTTATTTGGTTTTGTCTAGAGAAAAGAGGCTTAAAGGGGCTGTCCACCAATTGTATACTGATGAGCTATGCTGGGAAAGGTCAGCAATATAGGATCTTGTATAAATGCCAATATATCTGCCATTACCGCCTCTCGTGGTCGGCATTCCACAGTCTGACCGCTCTAACTGTAAAGAACCCTTTCCAATTTAGGAGCCGGAATCATCTTTCCTCCACAAGTAATGAATGAGTTCTGGTCCTTTGGAAGTAATAAATCGCGCGCCAATCCTTTGCATTGCTTTTTTCTAAGCTAAACGAGCCCAACTTCTCCAACCTCTCAGCATAGAAGAGGCCCTCCATCCGGTGCAATTGCCCAAAACTGGATCCCATATCCTAGATGTGGCCTCACAAGTGACTAACAGAAGGGTAGTAACACGCTGGGATCACGGCATTTGCGCTTTTTATAGACTCTAAAATCTCGCTTGCTTTTGCGGCTGCTGCCTGACATTGAGCTTACTGGTAACCAGAACACCCAAGTCCTCCCACTGCGGATGCAGGGAGGTAAGAGGCGGTTCTCAGGGCTCCAGTCCGATGGCCACAGATTAGTGACGTGGCGGATGGGCCGGGTCCTGCAAAATAAACTGGCGCCCTCCAGCTGTCAGAGGTTCCTAATTGGGAAATGCTCCATTCCGGCAATACATGAAGATTCTAATAAGGTATATATCAATGGATTGTGTAAATTGTGCGACCCCCTTTAGTGGTAAAGCACGTAAAACCTAACTATTTTGCTTATAAAGGTGTTGTCAGCGTCTTCCACACTCACCTCCCTGGGCTGAATCAGAGCGGCGGCGTCCTCCCCCAGGACAGCGGAATAATAGGCTAAATTCTGGGTCATGACTTCATCATTTGGGTGGAATAGTAGGTAGGTTTTGGCACATTGAATCGCTTGTGTATAGTTCTCAGCTGGGAAACAGAGGTCATGGTAAAGGGTTAACAATTTGCTATAAGCTGTAAAAAATGGCGCAATTCTAGGACAGAGGCAACTTAAAGACTGTTTAAGATAAACGCGGCAGTCCCTGATGTTTTTGAACAGTCACTAACTTTAATGGGAATCCGTCAGCAGGTTTTTGTTACGTAACCCAAGAGCAGCTCAATTTAGGGCCTGAGACCCTGATTCTGCCGATGTATCACTTATTGGGCTGCTGGTTGTCATTTTGATACAATCACAGCTTTTTTTCTGCTGCAGATCTGGCAGAGCTTGAAATGCTGAGCTCTCTGTGCACTGTAGACTGACAGCTGCCAATCAGTGGTGGGGGCAGGATTACACAGAACAGCAGGACAAGGAGGCACGAGAAACCTAATCTTGAAGTGATAATCTCCTGCTGATAAAACAGTGATTTTATTGAAATCGCAACACACAGCCCAGTAAGTGACACATAGCTGGAATCAGGGTCTTAGCTTGTACATCATGCTGCTCTCCGATTACATAGCAAAAAACTGCTGACATATTCCCTTTAAGTTGATCAGTCATCAGATTTTCCAGCATTTATTAATCTGTTAGACCTGATAAGGACAGATGTATAGTCCTGATATTAAAACAAGCATTTTAGGAGTCCAACTAGAGCACATTTTACTATCAAATGGGGAAAGGTATATAAAGTCATTCTGACACCGTTTTATAAAGAAAGTACACCAGCATCATCAGGGCTAAGATTGTACAGTCACATCTAGTGACAGGTGCGCTGTAAATGTGGCAGCGATGAGACTTGTATTGTGACTTACTGTTGTAATAGGCAAACTGCAGGTAATTGAAGTGTGAAGCGAGGAAATCATCTGTGGGCTTGTCCTTGCCCGGCTGTGTGGCCAGTTCGGAGACACATCCCTGCCGGCAGCTCATCACCTGCACGTAATGGTCTGGGAAAGCACAAGGTGATACCAAGTGGCGTCATTATCACATTTTAATTTTACTCTAGCAGCACAACAAATGGATAGAAATTAGCGGAAGAAACCCGCACCGCCAACCCAACTGGGCTATGCCCCCCATTCCTGCGCGCGGGGGCGTGGGCCGCCCAACCCCGAGCGCGGGGGCGAGGGCCGCCCATCCCCGAGCGCGGGGGCATGGGCCACACATCCCCGAGCGTGGGGGCGCGAGCCGGCCAGCCATCCCCGAGCGTGGGGGCGCGGGCCACACATCCCCGAGCGTGGGGGCGCGGGCCACACATCCCCGAGCGTGGGGGCGCGGGCCACACATCCCCGAGCGTGGGGGCGCGGGCCACACATCCCCGAGCGTGGGGGCGCGGGCCACACATCCCCGAGCGTGGGGGCGCGGGCCACACATCCCCGAGCGTGGGGGCGCGGGCCACACATCCCCGAGCGTGGGGGCGCGGGCCACACATCCCCGAGCGTGGGGGCGCGGGCCACACATCCCCGAGCGTGGGGGCGCGGGCCACACATCCCCGAGCGTGGGGGCGCGGGCCACACATCCCCGAGCGTGGGGGCGCGGGCCACACATCCCCGAGCGTGGGGGCGCGGGCCACACATCCCCGAGCGTGGGGGCGCGGGCCACACATCCCCGAGCGTGGGGGCGCGGGCCACACATCCCCGAGCGTGGGGGCGCGGGCCACACATCCCCGAGCGTGGGGGCGCGGGCCACACATCCCCGAGCGTGGGGGCGCGGGCCACACATCCCCGAGCGTGGGGGCGCGGGCCACACATCCCCGAGCGTGGGGGCGCGGGCCACACATCCCCGAGCGTGGGGGCGCGGGCCACACATCCCCGAGCGTGGGGGCGCGGGCCACACATCCCCGAGCGTGGGGGCGCGGGCCACACATCCCCGAGCGTGGGGGCGCGGGCCACACATCCCCGAGCGTGGGGGCGCGGGCCACACATCCCCGAGCGTGGGGGCGCGGGCCACACATCCCCGAGCGTGGGGGCGCGGGCCACACATCCCCGAGCGTGGGGGCGCGGGCCACACATCCCCGAGCGTGGGGGCGCGGGCCACACATCCCCGAGCGTGGGGGCGCGGGCCACACATCCCCGAGCGTGGGGGCGCGGGCCACACATCCCCGAGCGTGGGGGCGCGGGCCAGCCATTCCCGAGCGTGGGGGAGCGGGCCACACATCCCCGAGCGTGGGGGAGCGGGCCACACATCCCCGAGCGTGGGGGAGCGGGCCACACATCCCCGAGCGTGGGGGCGCGGGCCACACATCCCCGAGCGTGGGGGCGCGGGCCACACATCCCCGAGCGTGGGGGCGCGGGCCACACATCCCCGAGCGTGGGGGCGCGGGCCAGCCATTCCCGAGCGTGGGGGCGCGGGCCAGCCATTCCAGAGCGTGGGGGAGCGGGCCACACATCCCTGTGCGTGGGGGCCAGCCATCCGAGTGTGGGGGCGCGGGCCACTCATTTCTGAGCGTGGGGCACGGGCCACTCATCCCCGAGCGTGGGGGCGCGGGCCACCATTAGGAGTGGGCATGACGATGCATTGGTTAACCCTTTGCGTTTTCTCCCCCACTCACCTGTAATACTTTGGAATAAATCGGCACTGTAATCTAGGAAGTTGTAGCCATCGTAATCGTACGGGCCGTCACAAAGGCTGCGGCATTCGACATCCGCGACTAAATATTCCTCCAAGGCTTTTTCAAAATAGGTAATGGCCGTTGCAGACTCCTCGTCCGTGTAATATCTCACCCCAAGACGAAACTGATGCTGCAAAGAAAGAAGATTAAGGAAAGCAGCAAAATTATAAAGTGTAAGGAAGTTGGACTGGTGAAGACAAACATGGCTGCCTACTTGTGGCAACAGCGCCACCAATGTCCACAGGTTGGATTTGGTACTCCGCTCAGACGACAGGATTAATGCAGGGCCCACATTAATGTCTAGAATCATAAACCTGGGAAATGATGGTGGCTGTGCAAGACCATGACCTTGGCTATAGTGTGGTGCACGCCTGGCCACCTCTCAATTCTTAGGGGTGTAAGACAGGACCCTTTTTTTTGCACTGGGGTCTGCGTCCATCACCTACTTGGCATCAGCGCCATAGCACATGCTGATGGATTTAGTGGGAAACCAGTCGATAGAGGTCTGTGGTCTGGTCACTCATAACAAGCGAGCATTTCTGCTACATAGAGCAGGGCTGAAGCCTTCCTCTATGTAGCACAAGCGATCGGATGATCGCAGTTTATAATCTCCGATAGAGATAATTGAAGCAAGTAAAAAAAACAAAGTTTAAAAAAAAAAAGGGTATAAAAGTTCAAATCACCCCCTCCTCAAAATAAATTGAAAAAGAAGAAAGAAAAATAATAATAATAATAATAATAATAATATATTGCCATAGAACCTGCCAGCGTGCGGTGAGGATTCAGAAATCTGCAGTCACATAGAGCGACTACAGACTTTTAGCAAAAAACTGGACACCCCTTTAATACCACATTGGAGGGTCACTATACATTCTGACGTCGGTGGCATTTCTGTAGACCGAGTCCTCAGAGATCGGACATATTACGCAGGAAGACTATTTGTATGTGGTAGGCAGCAGGGGAACAATGCGACAGAACAAACATGGAGCTCAGTGAGGTGCAAACATCGGTAATCCCACCCCCACGTTCCAGATGTGCGACCCCCCAACACTCACCATGTGGGGCTTGGCTTCCAGATCTCGGAAGTCAGAATCGGACACCCCCGCCATCATCTTGTAATACTCCAGATTCTGACGCATCTCCATGTGGTCGGGGTTCCCTATGAAAAAAGTGTGCGCAGCGGCTACGGCTTTATCCAATTTGTGGATCTGAAAATACAAAAACATAAATAACCGTGCTCCAAACAACGAAGATTCAAAAAAACGTGGGCAGAGAATGCGCCAAGAGGGGAATCCGGAAGGACACAAACAAGACATGATGCCCACAGACCATTCCATCCAAGTCTGCGTTCCAAACCATCACTTCTTCCCTTCCGAGCTCTGCCATGCACCCTGTGGAGATCAGACTGAACTAAAGGAATCCGTCTTGTCTTCTTCCTGAGAAATCTCGCTTACAACAAGATACATTTCTGCTGACTTGACATTTCCTTTTATGGAAGTAATCATGTGTGCATTCCTTCTTTCAATAGCAGCCTTTCATTCACCTTCCAGATGATGTAACTTTCTACTGATAAAGACTGGTATAGATTGTTTATGTAAGAGATAGTGAAATATGAGCGCTTGTGCGCATGTCTGTAAAAGAATAATTCTTTTCTATATAAAGGGAGGGCAAAGCCCAGAGAGAGAGATGTGCTCCTGGGCTTCCCCTGTATATGATCACACAATACCTTGTTTGCGTGTCATTTACTCAGGATCCCTACCTCTAGTAAGCCAGGGACTGAGAAGGACTTAACATTTCTTTGGCGCACCGAACAGGGACCCGAGATGAGAGTATTTGCTCGAGATTCACCTGCGGATACGGACAATGGAGATCTGGGATAATGGACGGCAAATGAACTGAAAAACCTGGCCAGGTAAGAGACATTATTAGTTCTCTTTTATCTGCCTTGTATTATCCGAAAGATCTCTATGAGCCGTGTCACGCTGGGTTAGTCTAGTAGTGAGTAGATACCTATAAAACTCGGGTTACTATATTGTATAGATTTATGAGTCCTGTCCCTGGCAGTGTGTGAACAGTGTGAAGGTTGTGGTATGTTGTGAAAGAAGAGCAAAAGTGCGTAGAAAAATAAGCCGAAATAGTTGGGGTATAAGCCTTATACACGGAAGTCAGCCTAACTGGGTCATGTGGTTGCGTCCTTTCGGGGAGACCTCCGCCCATGCTTGACTCTCATTTAAGTGCTTAACCTCCTTCATTTCTGGATAAGGTTTGATAGAATGAGCCCAGGACGCGGGTCCATGAGCCTGGGACAAGTATGCTAACTGACACAGAAAGTTTTGTGATCTGTATGGTGTTGCTGGGTCTGTTTGCGTGCATAATAGCACTTAAGTACATTCTGCACATTAGAAAGAATGGAGCAGATCAGCCCTTCAATATTTTAGCTCCCTAGGAGAGAAGGCAACGAGACATCACCTAGGATAAGTGATTGTCCAAACGTCACCTGGGGTAGAAATAGCTAATATTGAAAAAAAAAAAAAGAAAAATGGGAAATAAACAGACAAAAACCGTCTTAGGACAAGTGGAAGCAGCAGATATCATACAGGAAAGATGTGGGAAGACAGTCAGAAGTCAGATTAGAAGGGTAAGAGAAAAATTGGGAATTTCAGAAGCACTTATGTTTAGCACTGAATGGGAAAGACTGAGTAAAGAACGAGGTGGAATTATCAAAGACAATGGGTGGGAAGAAATCATACACTGTATGATAGAGGTCTCAAAAACAGCTAAAGAGGAGAATTGGAAGTATGATCCAGACACTTCCAAATGGATTATGGGGAAGGGAAAAAGTTGTGACATAATCCCACCACCTTACCTAGATCCAAAAGCCCAATCATTTGTACCATCTGGAGGAGCAGAAGGAGGAAAACAATTTCCAGCCTTGTATCCCAATCTTGGTGGGGTAGGAGGATGGGTATGTTCACACTGTGGACAACAAAATCCAGATTGGAGAAATGATTGCCTAGTCTGTGGTACACCTAGACATGGCGCTGTACTTGCCCCTGTTAGGGTAGTACCAAGACCCTTTAGGGAACCTGGTGCTGACGGGGTAATGGGAACTAGATATCACCAGACCCGACAGTATTTTCCTTGGTCCCCTGCTGAAGGTATGTCCCTCCTGCATAATGCGCCTGATCCCACTCAATATCCCATCCGATTTGCACAATACATACAACAAATCATGCAGACTCATGCTGGGGTCTGGGCGGACGGGGAAGAATTATGTAGAATGAAAATGTCCCCCGGACTTTTTCAGGAATTATTGACACACCTACAGCCCAATAGACCAGTGGCAGAAGGGGGTGCCTTACAGACAGAAGCATCAGGTACCCAGTTCACAGAGGCATTAATAATTTTCATGAGAGAAAAACAGAGGGAAAGGGGATCTACGGGTGTGATTATGCAGAAATTTGGGCAAAGTATTGAAGAATATAGTCAAGAATTAGAAAATAGCTTTAGGGATGAAGGATTGGATTTGACTGATGCTTCAGTAAGGAGACTTTTTACAAAACAATTAATAGAGGGGCTAGATCCGAAAATCAGAGAAAAATTTAAATCCTCTACTCCAGATTGGAGAACAATTGAACAACCAAATATTGTGAAACAACGATGTTTAGGAATAGTCATGGATATGAGAGAGAATCGTAAGCCTGTTAGAATAGCACAAGCTAATACAGGAGGAAGAGTGAGACACAACTTTCCTTGCCACTACTGTAAAAAGCCAGGTCATTTCCAAAGAGAGTGCAGGAAGAAGTTGGCAGATATAAAGTCAGGCAAATTTGTTCCCAGAAATAACCCTCCCCAAACGGACAACCAGCAGAAATCTACCATCATAGATGGTCCCATACCAGATTCAGATTGACTCGATGTGTTACAAACTTCCCTACCAGCTAGAAGACCTATGATACAGGTGAATGTGGGGGGGAGAGAGATTCCATTTTTGATAGATACAGGTGCAACTTCCTCAATTTTGAATCAAGATTTTCTTCCGAATCCGGAAGATATTTCAGAACAAACAACTTTTGCTGAGGGTTATGATGGGGTAATTCGAACACTACCATACACTGTGCCCCTAGAGGTCTCATTAGGACCTAAATGTTTTGCATCCAGATTTTTGTAT
Source organism: Ranitomeya imitator (assembly GCF_032444005.1). Classification (NCBI taxonomy): domain Eukaryota; kingdom Metazoa; phylum Chordata; class Amphibia; order Anura; family Dendrobatidae; genus Ranitomeya; species Ranitomeya imitator. Next base: position 119,542,545 of record NC_091291.1, read on the forward strand.
GCCAGAGGTGCCCCAACATGTTTGTTAGGAACTGATGTCCTAAAGAAATTAGAAGCTAACATCAATTTTAGGGAAGATGGCACAGTTATACTGACTATCCCTGATGATGCAGAAACATTAGAACAATATGTCAGAATTCAGGCTTTTGAGGATTATGCTGAAGAAAAAGAGTACACCACAGATCTAGACCTCTCAATGGTCCCAGAAACACTGTGGGCACAGGGTGACACCGATGTGGGACTATTGCATATCTCTCCTGTAAAACTATCTGTGCAACCAGGAACTGTTCTCCCACAGCTCAGACAATACCCTGTGAGTGCCCAGCAGGAACTAGCGATTACAAAACAGATAGAGGGATATAAAGAGAAAGGAGTTTTGGTAGAGATACAATCACCTGCTAACACTCCTCTGTATCCAGTCAAAAAGAGAACTCTTGATAAGAGTTCTATGCCCAAATATCGTATGGTACATGATTTAAGAGAAATAAACAAAGTTCTAGATCCAATCACCCCAGTTGTACCCAATCCTCATACGTTACTATCACAGATACCAGCCAGTTCTCAAGTATTTACTGTAATAGATCTTTCAAATGCATTTTTCTCGGTTCCTTTACACCAAGACAGTTGGCATTTGTTTGCATTTACATTTAAGGGCAAACAGTTGGCGTGGACACGCCTTCCACAGGGAATGATACACTCCCCTACTCTTTATTCAAATGCCCTACAAACAGTCCTTCAGAGGTTTGAACCCGAACCACAGGTAGTAATTTTGCAGTATGTGGATGACCTACTACTTTGCTGCCCAGATCTAGAAACTGCAGAAAGGTCCACTGTGAGTTTACTATGTTTTTTTAGAAAAAGAAGGGTGTAAAGTGAATAGACAAAAGCTACAAGTTTGTCAGACCAAAGTGGTCTTTCTAGGTCATTGCATTTCTCAAGGTAAAAAGCATCTTACACCTCAAAGAACTGAAGCAATAAGACAGATGAATGAGCCTAGAAATCATAAACAGCTACGAGCATTTTTAGGAATAGTGTCTCATTGTAGACAATGGATTATACATACCAGTCAACTAATGCAACCACTGTATGACTGTGTAAAAAGTGAACCTTATTTGTTGACAAAAGAAGGTCAGATTTCGTTCCAACAATTAAAAGATGCCCTTGTTTCAGCTCCAGCGTTAGGGCTACCAGACTACACCAAACCATTTCAGCTTATGGCTGCAGAAGTTGATTCCCATGCTACAGGAGTTCTTACCTAGAAGCATGCAGGGAAACAAAGACCAATTGCATATCTTTCAGCAAGGTTAGATCCCGTAGCTAGAGCAGCGCCAACCTGTGTACGTGTAGTTGTTGCTGTCTCACTATTGTTGGACAAAGCATCAGAAATTGTCCTAGAGCATCCACTCACAGTTCAAACTACACATGATGTTTATGGGATATTAAACCAGGTACAACCAAAACACATCTCCATGGCCAGACATTTGCGGCTTCAGTGTTCTTTGTTGCTCCCCTCTACTATCACATTTGCTAGGCTTCAGACTCTCAATATAGCTACACTGCTACCTCTCGAGTCTGAAGGGGGGAATAAGGACACTGATCCACACGCAAATTTTTTCCCTACAGACACACGATTGTACAGAGCTCATTTTACAAGAAACGGTAGGCTTACCCAATGTATCCGAAACACCACTTCAAAATCCAGATTTAGAGCTGTTTATAGATGGTAGTAGGTTTGCAGATGACACAGGTAACTTCCATACAGGGTATGCAGTTGTGTCAGAATCTGAAACTCTCAAAGCAGAACCACTTCCACCGAAACAGTCTGCACAAGAAGCAGAACTAACAGCATTGATTGAAGCTCTTAAAATAGCTGAGAACCAGACAGCTAATATATACACTGATTCTAGGTATGCACATGGTATTGTGTTTGATTTTGGAGTAATCTGGAGAGCTAGAGGTTACATGACAGCGTCAGGACAACCTGTAAAACATGCTTCTCTGATCAAACAGATCTTAGAGGCTGCACAAGAAACAAAAGAAGTAGCAGTAATCAAGGTAGCTGCACATGTGAGACTCGACACTAGGGAATCTAGGGGAAATGATAGGGCTGATAAAGCAGCCAAAGCAGCAGCTGTCAAACCCTTACAACAGGTCCATACTGTAAACCTCACAGAAAATACTGAAGATAGACTGAGACAAGCACAGGAAGATGCAGGAGAAGAGGAGAGGGACAGGTGGAAAAAGGAAGGGGCAGAAGAACAAGCGGGAATTTGGAAGAAAGATGGACTAATATGTCTACCTAGAGCCTGGTATCCGATTGTAGTTGGTGGACTGCACCACCCTACTCATGTGTCTGCAAATGCAATGACACTACTGGCAAAGCAAGTCTGGTTGGCTCCAGGTTTTGGCAACTATGCAAGAGACTATTGTGCTGCATGCGCTATATGCCTGACACATAATCCCGGACAGACAGCAAAGACCCCTATGAAGCACCACGTCCGACCTCTCTACCCGTTTCAGCGATTACAAATAGACTTTATCCAGCTGCCAAAAAGTAATGGGTATGAGTATGTGTTGGTATGTGTGGACATGTTCTCGGGGTGGCCAGAGGCCTATCCAGTTCGGAAGGCTTCAGCTAAAAACACTGCTGTAAAGCTAGTTGCCGAACTGATACCCCGTTACGGTCTCCCTGAAGTGATCGAGTCAGATAGGGGTACTCATTTCACTGGAGAAATATTTCAAAATGTACTGAAAATGTTGGGTGTTGAAAGTCAGTTACACACTCCGTATCATCCTCAAAGTTCTGGTAAGGTAGAACGCATGAATGGAACTTTAAAATTAAAAATACAGAAAGCCATGGCTGAAACAGGAAAGCCTTGGACAGAATGCCTTCCACTGGCCCTTTACTCAATACGCAATACCCCAAGGGGTAAGACTAAACTGTCTCCATATGAAATTTTGTTTGGCAGGACTGCCAATTTAGGATGTTATTTTCCACAGCAACTTGTGTTAAATATTGAGTCATTGACTTCTTATGTGCAAAATCTTCAGAAACAATTAACTAAGGTGCATGCACAAGTTTTTGCTTCCCTTCCAGATCCTGACAACACAGAAGAAAGTCACAAGTTGGAACCAGGTGATCAAGTCTATGTAAAAAGACACACCAGAAAGGCTCTAGAACCAAGGTTTGACGGACCCTTCCAAGTCCTGTTGACAACACCTACATCAGTCAAGCTTGAAGGAAAGGCATCATGGATACATGCAAGCCATTGCAAGAAAAGCAGTATAAACTCATGATATTGATGTTAATAATGATAACCTCAACGGAGGCGTGGGATAGACTGAATTCTCTAGCCCCTTTGAACAATAGATTCGTACAACATCATAGAAAATTAGTGCACGACTTGTTAAACAATACACAAACCCTGACAGATTGTTGGATCTGTACCCATTCGCCGGTATCAGCCACAAGTATACCTTTTCTAGCAGTTCCCGTATTAGCAGAAGAAATATTCGCTTGGCCTAATTGTTCAGACAACCTGGCCAACAACCAAACTGGTAATACTAGGCTGTGGAATACTACAATCGCCATACCAATTGTGGGATGGGTAGAATTTCCTTGGTGGCAGGGTAATCTCTCAGGGAGTAACACACATCTACAATATTTAGCATTTAGGGGAGGAAAATGGGTACCTAGAAATAAGACTGGATTAACTAATTTAGGACAGGTCCCCACAGAAAATCTACAGCTTAGTTTCAGTACAACCGTCCCCCCCCTCTGATGCTTTCAAACCTGTAGTATTGGAAAGATACATACATAATAGAAAATGGAAACATTCTAAATTGTTCCCCCAAGGTGATGCAAACAGTTGTACAAGTAAGCTGGGGAACCTGGTTTGTAATAAATCCGATGAGTATATCAAAGGAATGCCTGTATGTGGGAATCCCGCAGCCGGGTACTGTAGCCCCTTGGGACAAAAACCCTCTTGGTGTATGCTTCAGAATGTATCTAGATTTGTGGACTTGGCTCACAGATTGGTATTGCAGCACTCAGCTCTATGGGATCTGCCTGAAGGTACATTTTGGATATGCGGAGAAGGAGCATATAAATGGCTTCCCGTAGGTATAAAGGGTACTTGTACATTAGGACGCCTAACCCCGGCTACATTCATAATTTCAAATAAACAAGTGAATATGCAAGCCGTGCCCAAGCACACACTGTATAAAAGAGCTGCAGATAACTCACCACGTCCCTCGGGGAGGCCGCATATAGTACAAATGGGAATTCCTAACAAAATTGCTAGTACCATTTTTATTTATCCTATGTTAACACAGATGTGGGATAAATTAGTTAGAGCCACGGATTATCTAGATGATCAGATCTGGGATATATTGGATATACTAAACACTAGTATAGCTGTACAGAATCAGCTTATAATAGTCACTAACCAACATACCCTGGTATTGGATTACCTAACTGCCTCACAAGGGGGTATGTGTCAAATCATCGGACCCACCTGCTGTCATTATATAGACCCGAATAGTACTATGAGTATGATATTTAAATTAAAGGACGTACAACGACTCAGAGATCAGTATGACAAAGACAATGACCAGAATAAGGATAGCTGGTGGTCAGATACCTTTTCTTTTCTTAACCCAGCCAACTGGTTCAGAGGAATCGGTGGGTGGGTTGCTGGGATTATGCAGAGCATAATACATATAGTTATGATTATTGTAGTCATATACGTACTGTTCCAGATTGTGCTCAAGAGTATCTCAGTATGCACAGATAAACTTTGTGTAATAGATGCAAGAGTATAAAGTTTTTTTTTCCTTCTTCTCTTATGTTATCCTTTGCTAATACTGATTATTGCGCTTATTTTGCTATCCCTTTGTAATATCTGTACTTATTGCAAAACAAAGAAAAGGTTGCGAGAGTTAAACGGAAGAATTAATACTAGATTTGATTCTCTTATTGAATACAAGCATGTACATGTGTAATACCAAATAAAGGCTTTGTCTTTGGCCCTGTGGTAATAAAATAAATAAAAGAAAATGTCAAAGGGGGGAATTGTGGAGATCAGACTGAACTAAAGGAATCCATCTTATCTTCTTCCTGAGAAATCTCGCTTACAACAAGATACATTTCTGCTGACTTGACATTTCCTTTTATGGAAGTAATCATGTGTGCATTCCTTCTTTCAATAGCAGCCTTTCATTCACCTTCCAGATGATGTAACTTTCTACTGATAAAGACTGGTATAGATTGTTTATGTAAGAGATAGTGAAATATGAGCGCTTGTGCGCATGTCTGTAAAAGAATAATTCTTTCTATATAAAGGGAGGGCAAAGCCCAGAGAGAGAGATGTGCTTCTGGGCTTCCCCTGTATATGATCACACAATACCTTGTTTGCGTGTCATTTACTCAGGATCCCTACCTCTAGTAAGCCAGGGACTGAGAAGGACTTAACAACCCAAACAGTAGTTTACTCCCACATATGTAGTACTAGCATAGTCAAGTGAAATTGCACATCAATTTTTGTGGTCCATTTTCTCCTGTTACCCTTGTGAAAAAAAAGAAAACAGGGCTAAAAACATTTTTATGGGAAAAATTTAATTTTATTTTCACGGCTCAACGTTATAGACTTCTGTGAAGCACCTTGAGGTTCAAGGTGCTCAGCACACATCTAGATACATTCTTTGAGGGGTCTACTTTCCAAAATGGAGTCATTTGTGAGAGGTTACCATTGTTTAGGCACATCAGGGGCTCTGCAATCGGGACAAGGTGTCCGCTAATAACTCCAGCCAATTTTGCGTTCATAAAGTCAAACGCCGCTCCTTCCCTTCCGAGCTCTGCCGTGCGCCCAAACAGTAGTTTTCCCCCACATAACGGTTATCTGTGTACTTAGGAGAAATTGCACAACCAATTTGGGGGGTCTGTTTTCTCATTTTACCTTGTGAAAATAAAAAAAAATTTAAGTAAAATGTGTGTGGAAAAAGTTAAATGTTCATTTTTTCCTTCCACGTTGCTTTATTTCCTGTGAAGCACATGGAGGGTTAATAAACTAATAAAACAAGTTACTTCTTTTTAACTACTTGGTGTCTTTTCAATGCACAAGAGTTTAAAAGATGCTCAAAATCCTGAACATATGACCAAGTGTTTAACAAAAAAAAATTAAAAGGTCCATTCTTTTTAGCAATTTGTCAGGACTTTTACCGCCGTTTTATACACAAAGAAAAACGTTGAAAAAAAAGACGTAGTGTGAACATACACTAAGGGTTATGTCTGATCAATAGTATAGGGGATACGTTGCTGATCATCCTCATAGATAGGCATGCTTGACCTCCGATCCATCCACTGTCTATGGGACTTGTAGTGCAGCGCTCAGGTTCCCGCAGTCCCGTACACAATGAATAGAGCGGAGGTTGAGCATACGAACTGTTGCTCCACTCAGGAGGAGGCCATGTAGATCCCTTTAAATGCAGAATTTACTGTATGTGATGGCTGATAACAGAGAACATTAGATCGCACTTAGGGGTATGTAATGACACACTGTGTAGGTGACCCCGGGGTCCGGCTGAGCTGGGGGGAGGCTGCGCAGGGTGGGAGGGCAGAGGATGGAGGCTTTCCCCACCTCAATACGTGGCAGTGCTTTGAATGGGGGAGGGAAGTTTTCTGAAGATGCAGCGGAAACTTCTGTAACTCCAGAGCCTGTGACACATGTGCCAGCCGCACAGCGCAGCCAGCAGCAGCTCTGCACTGCAGCATGCTGGGACTAGTAGTTCTACAGGGTCCATGCACGGATGATGGGGCTTATACAGTGCAGCCGCTAGCAAGATGGACACAACATATCCCTAGCTAGTGCATGCTGGTTCTTGTAGTGTCAGGACTGATGAGCAAAGATCACAGCCCATCACTGACTGCTGAGACTTGTAGTTTTACAAGTACAATATTGGGAGTGTATAGATGATGGGGGTTATACACTGCACCCGCTAGCAAGATGGACGCAACATATCCCTAGCTAGTGCATGCTGGTTCTTGTAGTGCCAGGACTGATGAGCAAATATCACAGCCCATCACGGACTGCTGAGACTTGTAGTTCTACAAGTGCAATACTAGGAGTGTATAGATGATGGGGGTTATATACTGCAGCCCCTAGTACTATGGACATGTAACCCTGGCTAGTGCATGCTGGTCTTAGTAGTTCTACAGGCTAAGGTGTAAGAGGCTGCTCAGCATGCTGGAACTTGTAGTCCTACAAGTACAATATTGTGAGTGGACAGATGTTGGGGGTTATACACTGCAGCCCCCAGCAGTATGGACATATATCCCTGGCTAGTGCATGCTGGTTCTTGTAGTGCCAGCACTGCTAAGCAGAAATCACAGCCCATCACTGACTGCTGGGACTTGTAGTACAGTGTTGTGAGTGCACAGATGATGGGGGTTATACACTGCAGCCTCCAGCACTATGGACACCTATCCCTGGCTAGTGCATGCTGGTTCTTGTAGTGCCAGCACTGATGAGCAGGGAGCACAGCCCATCACTGACTGCTGGGACTTGTAGTACAGTGCTGTGAGTGCACGGATGATGGGGGTTATACACTGCAGCCCCCAGCAGTATGGACACCTATCCCTGGCTAGTGCAGGCTGGTTCTTGTAGTGCCAGCACTGATGAGCAGGGAGCACAGCCCATCACTGACTGCTGGGACTTGTAGTACAGTGCTGTGAGTGCACGGATGATGGGGGTTATACACTGCAGCCCCCAGCACTATGGACACCTATCCCTGGCTAGTGCAGGCTGGTTCTTGTAGTGCCAGCACTGATGAGCAGGGAGCACAGCCCATCACTGACTGCTGGGACTTGTAGTACAGTGTTGTGAGTGCACGGATGATGGGGGTTATACACTGCAGCCTCCAGTGTATAACCCCCTATCCCTACACCTATCCCTGGCTAGTGCATGCTGGTTCTTGTAGTGCCAGCACTGATGAGCAGGGAGCACAGCCCATCACTGACTGCTGGGACTTGTAGTACAGTGTTGTGAGTGCACAGATGATGGGGGTTATACACTGCAGCCCCCAGCAGTATGGACACCTATCCCTGGCTAGTGCATGCTGGTTCTTGTAGTGCCAGCACTGATGAGCAGGGAGCACAGCCCATCACTGACTGCTGGGACTTGTAGTACAGTGCTGTGAGTGCACGGATGATGGGGGTTATACACTGCAGCCCCCAGCACTATGGACACCTATCCCTGGCTAGTGCAGGCTGGTTCTTGTAGTGCCAGCACTGATGAGCAGGGAGCACAGCCCATCACTGACTGCTGGGACTTGTAGTACAGTGTTGTGAGTGCACGGATGATGGGGGTTATACACTGCAGCCCCCAGCACTATGGACACCTATCCCTGGCTAGTGCAGGCTGGTTCTTGTAGTGCCAGCACTGATGAGCAGGGAGCACAGCCCATTCCAGGCATGCAGTACTGGAGGAATGCTGGGAGTAGTTGTACCTTGAAGTAGGCGACTTGCAGGTAGTTGTAGGGGCTCCTCTTCCTGAACTCCAGCTCCAGCTCCTCGCTGGCCATAAAGTAGGTGTCCGGGGCCCCCATGTTGTGGCGCTCGCACCCCCGCACACAGGCCGCCCGCTCCAGCACCCTCTGGAAGAGGCTCAGGTCCTGCAGCGGTCCCCGGCCCGGGGGCTGAGCGGAGTAGTCGCTCGTATTGGCGCACTGCATGCGACAAGTGATGCGGTGGCGGCGCAGGAGCTCCCGGTTGCGCAGCGCTTTCTCCATGGAGAGGATGACGGACGGCCAGTCCTCCCGGTAATACGCCTGCACGCCGCTGTCATACAGGAGGTCGTAGGGCTCCAGCCGGGCGGCCAGCAGCTGAGCGCCCACTAATAGGAGGAGACCCCCGGGAAGGAGCACGGAGGGCGCCATGTCTGCGGCGGAGACTGTGAGCAGCGCGCCGCCAGCCGCAGGGGCCTCCTCCACAGCCACGCCCACACAGGGGCACGCCCAATGTGCGGCTTCTGGGACTGCTTAGCCCCGCCCATACCAGGATGAAAGACACGCCTAGAGAATAAGACCCGCCCATTACCGTGTAACTGCTCCGCAGATCTGTCTGTCAATCTGACATTCCAAACACGCCCACTTCTCATAACCCCGCCCACAGCTGCCTAAATACCGCTGCTGCCTGCGCCTCAGTGCAGACCGCGTGTCCTCCCGCAGCTGCTGAGCACCTCTTGCCTATCAGCTGGGATGATGTGGGCTCTTTCCTTACAGGAGCTATCACTTTATTATTCTTTCATCCATAGGAGCTGTGGATCATCTCATAGCTCAGTCCAGCATCCCCCCCACCAGGCTCTGTCAGCTGTATCAAGGCTGGTTATCAAGAATAGAGGGGTCCCTTTGATGTTTTTTTTAGTTAAATAATTTTAAAAAACAGCGTGGGATCCGCCCCAATTTTTTACGTCGATGACGTCACCACCGATCTCTGACGCCGAACTCGCAGCAGCTCCGTCACCAGCGGTTCTCAGATGTTCCTTAGCCCCAATAAAGGCCCATGAAGTGGATGTAAAACTATTGATAACATTTATTTCAAATACATATCCATAAAATCATGTTAACAGTATATAATGGATGCCTCAACAGAACGACTAACAACCGACAGCAGAATGACACACTGATTCACATACAGGTATGCACCATATAGGCATCATAATCATATGGAAACCATAAAACAAATATTCACATCCAGTCTAATATAGATCAAGGTGCCATTTGTACATATTAAATGGTACACACTAGTGACAATCTATAATAGTCATCAATATAGTATACTAAAGAGTCTATGTGTACAGTGCTACTCTATTTGGAAAATATAAGGTGCATGGAGTCACATACTAATACCTGTGTGACGTGTCAGTGCAGCTGCGTCTCACCCCGACGCGCGTTTCGCCTATTCTTCTGGGGTCGCCCCCAGAAGAATAGGTGAAACGCATGTCGGGTTGAGTCGCAGCTGCTACAGCTGACTTCATTGATGAGAGAAGGAGTGTTACGCTCCCTCTCCCATCATCCTCCTCTCAGCGTCTGATGTCACCAACATGGTCAGCTGGAGCGATGACATCACTGTCGGGCGCCCGCTGTCCGGAGGTGTGTAGGCGCTCAGAGCAGCGGAGGAAGAAAGGGGAGTATTGGATTTATTGTTTTTATGGGGCGCTTTATATTATATAGAGTCTGACTGTCTGCCTATGGGGAGGAGGGTGTGCAATATACTATAGGGGCTGCCTATGGGGAGGAGGGTGTGCAGTATACTATAGGGTCTGCCTAGGTCAAGGGGGGATGTGCAGTATACTATAGGGTCTGTCTATGGGGAGGGTGTGTGTGCAGTATACTATAGAGTCTGCCTATGGGGAGGGTGTGTGTGTAGTACACTATAGGGGCTGCCTATGGGGAGGAGGGTGTGCAGTATACTATAGAGTCTGCCTATGGGGAGGGTGTGTGTGCAGTATACTATAGAGTCTGCCTATGGGGAGGGTGTGTGTGCAGTATACTATAGGGTCTGCCTATGGGGAGGAGGGTGTGCAATATACTATAGGGTCTGCCTATGGGGAGGAGGGTGTGCAGTATACTATAGGGTCTGCCTAGGTCGAGGGGGGATGTGCAGTATACTATAGGGTCTGTCTATGGGGAGGGTGTGTGTGCAGTATACTATAGGGTCTGCCTATGGGGAGGGGGTGTGTGCAGTATACTATAGAGTCTGCCTATGGGGAGGGGGTGTATGCAGTATACTATAGAACCTGCCTATGGGGAGGGTGTGTGCAGTATACTATAGGGTCTGCCTATGGGGAGGGGGTGTGTGCAGTATACTATAGAGTCTGCCTATGGGGAGGGTGTGTGCAGTATACTATAGGGTCTGCCTAGGTCGAGGGGGGATGTGCAGTATTCTATAGGGTCTGCCTATGGGGAGGGTATGTGTGCAGTATACTATAGGGTCTGCCTATGGGGAGGGGGTGTGTGCAGTATACTATAGAGTCTGCCTATGGGGAGGGTGTGTGTGCAGTACACTATAGGGGCTGCCTATGGGGAGGAGGGTGTGTAGTATACTATAGAGTCTGCCTATGGGGAGGGTGTGTGTGCAGTATACTATAGGGTCTGCCTATGGGATGGGTGTGTGTGCAGTATACTATAGAGTCTGCCTATGGGGAGAGGGTGTATGCAGTATACTATAGAGCCTGCCTATGGGGAGGGGGGATGTGCAGTATACTATAGAGACTGCCTATGGGGAGGGTGTGTGTGCATTATACTATAGATTCTGCCTATGGGGAGGGTGTGTGCAGTATACTATAAAACCTGCCTATGGGAAGGGTGTGTGCAGTATACTATAGAGACTGCTTATGGGGAGGGGGGATGTGCAGTATACTATAGCGTCTGCCTATGGGGAGGGTATGTGTGCAGTATACTATAGGGTCTGCTTATGGGGAGGGGGTGTGTGCAGTATACTATAGAGTCTGCCTATGGGGAGAGGGTGTATGCAGTATACTATAGAGCCTGCCTATGGGGAGGGTGTGTGCAGTATACTATAGAGCCTGCCTATGGGGAGGGTGTGTGCAGTATACTATAGAGACTGCCTAAGGGGAGGGGGATGTGCAATATACTATAGGGTCTGCCTATGGGGATGGTGTGTGTGCAGTATACTATAGAGTCTGCCTATGGGGAGGGGGTGTATGCAGTATACTATAGAGACTGCGTATGGGGAGGGGGGATGTGCAATATACTATAGAGTCTGCCTATGGGGAGGGTATGTGTCCAGTATACTATATAGTCTGTCTATGGGGAGGGGGTGTATGCAGTATACTATAGAACCTGCCTATGAGAAGGGTGTGTGCAGTATACTATAGAGACTGCGTATGGGGAGGGGGGATGTGCAGTATACTATAGCGTCTGCCTATGGGGAGGGTATGTGTGCAGTATATACTATAGGGTCTGCCTATGGGGAGGGTGTGTGCAGTATACTATAGAGTCTGCCTATAGGGAGGGGTGTGTGCAGTATACTATAGTCTGCCTATAGGGAGGGGTGTGTGCAGTATACTATAGAGTCTGCCTATGGGGAGGGGTGTGTGTGTGCAGTATACTATAGAGTCTAACTAAGGGGAGGGTGTGTGTGCAATATACTATAGGGTCTGCCTATGGGGAGGGTGTGTGTGCAGTATACTATAGAGTCTGCCTATGGGGAGGGTGTGTGTGCAGTATACTATAGAGTCTAAGGGGAGGGTGTGTGTGCAATATACTATAGGGTCTGCCTATGGGTAGGGTATGTGCAGTATACCATAAAGTCTGCCTATGGGGAGGGTATGTGTGCAGTATACTATAGGGTCTGCCTATGGGGAGGGGTGTGTGTGCAGTATACTATAGAGTCTAACTAAGGGGAGGGTGTGTGTGCAATATACTATAGGGTCTGCCTATGGGGAGGGTGTGTGTGCAATATACTATAGGGTCTGCCTATGGGGAGGGTGTGTGTGCAGTATACTATAGAGTCTAACTAAGGGGAGGGTGTGTGTGCAATATACTATAGAGTCTGCCTATGGGGAGGGGGTGTATGCAGTATACTATAGAACCTGCCTATGGGAAGGGTGTGTGCAGTATACTATAGAGTCTGCCTATGGGGAGGGTATGTGTGCAGTATACTATAGGGTCTGTCTATGGGGAGGGTGTGTGCAGTATACTATAGAGTCTGCCTATAGGGAGGGGTGTGTGCAGTATACTATAGAGTCTAACTAAGGTGAGGGTGTGTGTGCAATATACTATAGGGTCTGCCTATGGGTAGGGTGTGTGCAGTATACCATAGAGTCTGCCTATGGGGAGGGTATGTGTGCAGTATACTATAGGGTCTGCCTATGGGTAGGGCGTGTGCAGTATACCATAAAGTCTGCCTATGTGGAGGGTATGTGTGCAGTATACTATAGGGTCTGCCTATGGGGAGGGGTGTGTGTGCAGTATACTATAGAGTAACCCCTACATAGAAAAAGTTGCACAACTAGGATCAAAGTAGAAAACAATTAATTTATTATTATACAACATAGTCACATAAAGTCATATTATACCATTACTTTGGGATTCTATGATGGTTATAACTACAGAGGAGCCACAGGTCAAAGGCAAGCACCATGCAATCTCATAATTACTGCACCCTAGATTAACAATAAAGCCCATGTATAGCAGGTCCCCTGTATATTAGGACACAATCATGCTATACTGGTAAATAGCATCCAGCAAAACGCATCATAAAAGTTAAAGGGAGAAACAACAGTGTTTATTGCAGCATATTTACCTCGGACCCATGGCGCCACCACCCCAACGCGCGTTTTGGAGTACGTGCCTTCTTCTGGGGGAGTCTATAGGAGACTATAGTGTCTGCCTATGGGGAGGGTGTGTGCAGTATACTATAGAGTCTGCCTATGGGGAGGGGGTGTGTGCAGTATACTGTAGAGTCTGCCTATGGGGAGGGGGGATGTGCAGTATACTATTAAGTCTAACTATGGGGAGGGTGTGTGTGCAATATACTATAGGGTCTGCCTATGGGTAGGGTGTGTGCAGTATACCATAAAGTCTGCCTATGGGGAGGGTATGTGTGCAGTATACTATAGAGTCTGCCTACGGGGAGGGGGTGTGTGCAGTATACTATAGGGTCCGCCTATGGAGAGGGGGGGTGTGCAGTATACTACAGGGTCCGCCTATGGAGAGGGGGTGTGTGCAGTATACTATAGAGTCTGCCTATGGGGAGAAGCCTTAGTAGAAGCCTTATAGACACCTCTCCATTACTAAGCCGTGGGCTTGGTGTCACCCGACAATACAAAGGTGGCATCAGCCCCACAGATATTTGACAGACAGTGATGATTTTCATGCATATGACAGCATTACAAACACTGGATGTTCGGGCCCCCCATTCAAGTGAATGGGGTCTGGGTTCTGTTCTGGTACCTGAACCAGATCTTTTTTCTGTTTGTCCAAAACTGTCGGACCAGAAAATCCAAGACCGCCCATATCTACTTATATACTGCCTCTATAGGACAAACCATCAGTAGATTCAGTTTTCAGTACCATCTCTATGCTGATGACACCCAAGTATACACCTCTTCTCCTGACATCACCCCTGCATTACTACAAAACACCAGTGATTGCTTTTCTGCTGTCTCTAACATCATGTCCTCCTTCTATCTGAAATTGAATCTCTACAAAACTGAACTTAAGTGATGAGCGAACGTGCTGGGATAAGGTGTTATCTGAGCATGCTCGGGTGCTAACCGAGTGACTTCGGCGTGCGTGGATAAATATGTCCGAGACCCCGCAGCTGCACGTCTCGTGGCTGTTCGACGGTAACATATGCAGAGATTGTCTGGCTCATTCGCTCATCACTATTATTATTATACATATTTATAGCGCCATTTATTCCATGGCGCTTTACATGTGAACGGGGCAAATATAGACAAGTACAATAAACATGAGTAAAACAAGGCACACACAAGTACAGGAGGAGGGAGGACCCTGCCCATGAGGACTCACAGTCTCCAGGGGATGGGTGAGGATACACTAGGAGAGGGTAGAGTTGGTTGTGCGGCGGTTCAGTAGACTGTGGATCACTGCAGGCTTGTCGGAAGAGGTGGGTCTTCAGGTTCTTTTTGAAGGTTTCCGTGGTAGGTGAGAGCCTGATGTGTTGGGGTAGAGAGTTCCAGAGTATGGGGGAAGCACGGGAGAAGTCTGGGATGCGGTTGTGGGAGGAACAGATGAGAGAGGAGGAGATCATGACACGATCGAAGGTTGCGTGTAGGTAGGTACCGGGAGACCATGTCACAGATGTATGGAGGGGACTGGTTGTGGATGGTTTTGTATGTCATTGTTAGTGTTCTGAACTGTAGCCTCTGGGCAATAGGAAGCCAGTGAAGGGCCTGACAGAGGGGAGAGGCTGGGGAATAGCGGGGGGACAGGTAGTCAGGCAGCAGAGTTTAGGATGGATTGGAGGGGTGCCAGAGTGCTAGAGGGGAGGCCAGAGAGTAGGAGGTTGCAGTAGTCAAGGCGGGAGATGATAAGGGCGTGCACTAGTGTTTTTGTGGTTTCATGGTCAAGGAATACACGGATCTGGGAAATGTTTTTGAGTTGGAATCAGCAAAAGGAAGCAATGGCTTGGATATGTGGCTTGAAAGAGAGGGTAGAGTCAAGGATCACCCCGAGGCACCGAGCATGCGGGATCGGGGAAAGTGAGCAGCCATTGACATTGACAGATAGGTCGGGTGGGGGAAAGATGATGAATTCTGTTTTGTCCATGTTCAGTTTTAGAAAACGAGCAGAAAAGAAGGATGAAATAGCAGACAGACATTGTGGGATTTTGGCCAGTAAGGAAGTGAGGTCTGGTCCAGATAGGTAGATCTGTGTGTCATCAGCATAGAGATGGTACTGCATACCGTGGGATTCTATGAGATGTCCCAGACCGAAGGTGTAGATGGAGAAGAGTAGGGGTCCTAGAACTGAGCCTTGGGGAACACCGACAGACAGGGGGCAAGATGAGGGGGTGGTATGGGAGAGGGAGACACTGAATGTCCGGTCTGTTAGATATGATGAGATCCAGGGTAGGGCCAAGTCTGTGATGCCAAGAGATGAGAGGGTCTGTAACAGAAGGGAGTGGTCCACAGTGTCAAAGGCAGAGGACAGGTCCAGGAGAAGGAGGATAGAGTAGTGTCGCCAGGTGTGGATTAAGGGTAGCCACGGCCCCGGGCTGTTCAGACACTGTGGGCCCCCCCGGTAATGTGATGGGGGTCATGTGACGGGGGTCATGATATATCCGAGCCAGATTATTCCAGAAAAATGGCCGGGCCCTACTCTACTGTAACCTATTAAATATTTGTTAAAATCTGCAATACAATTTACGGTAGATATATTTTGACCAATAATATCACATACAAGGAACAAATACCACCGCACCATGACCAGACCAAAAATTACAACCACTTGGTGACCAAATAGCACATACAAGGGACAAACACCATTTCCAGACCACATATTACCACCACATAGTGACTGAATACTACAATACTGATCAGTAATAAAAAAAAACAATACTATCACCATCAGTGCCATTATACACAGGAGATCTGTACTTAGTATGCAGTGTCTGTGTAGAGGTAATACAGTGATCACTGGTGACATTATACACAGGACCTCTATATATAGTATACAGTGTATAGTGTCAGTGTATAGGTAACACTGACTCACCAGTGACGTCTCTAGGTGAAGTCCTTCATCTTTCATCCAGCACAGACCGCCATCATTTCTTCCAGCCAGGACTCGTTTCTGCAGGAAATAACACAGTTATCTCGAGCTCCGCTTGCAGAACACATTACTTAATTTTTCACAACTTCTACATTACACCACATGAAGAAAAAAAGGCGATATAGTGTCACTCTGCACAGTAACAGGACCGCCCCCCATTTAAAACAGTGTCCTCAAAAAATAAAATAAATACATCACTGCAGTAATAATATCCCTTAATTAGCCCCTATGGTAATAATATTCCCCACCCTGGCCCCGTGTGTCTCATTCCTGGCTCCAGCCATATGTTCTCCCATCCTGCCCTCATGAGTATCCATTCTACCCCATATGATCTCCCCATCCTGCCCCATCTGTCTCCATTGTATCCATCCTGCCCCATGATCCAATCCTGCCCCATGTCTTTCATTCTGCCCCGTGTCTCCAATCATGCCCCGTATCTACAATCTGCCCATGCCTCCAGTCCCGCCCCCAGTGTGTCCAGCAATCTGCCCCAGTGTGTCCAGCATATTACTCCCAGTGTGTCCAGCATATTGCCCCAGTGTGTCCAGCATATTACCCCCAGTGTGTCCAGCATATTGCCCCAGTGTGTCCAGCATTGCCCCCAGACAGTGTGTCCAGCAATCTTCCCCAATATGTCAAGCATATTGCCCCAGTGTGTCCAGCATTGCCCCTAGACAGTGTGTCCAGCAATCTGCCCCAGTGTGTCCAGCATATTACCACCAGTGTCCAGCAATCTGCCCCAGTATGTCCAGCATTGCCCCCAGTGTGTCCAGCAATCCGCCCCAGTATGTCCAATTGTCCAGCATTGCCCACAGTGTGTCCAGCAATCTGTCCCAGTGTGTCCAGCATTGCCCTAGTGTCTCCAGCATTGCCCTAGTGTGTCCAGCATTGCCCCATTGTGTCCAGCATTGCCCCCAGACAGTGTGTTCAACAATCTGCCCCAGTATGTCCAGCATATTGCCCCAGAGTATCCAGCGTTGCCCCCAGTGTGTCCAGCAATCTGCCCCAGTGTCCAGCATTGCCCCAGTGTGTCCAGCATTGCCCTCAGACAGTGTGTCCAGAAATCTACCTCAGTGTATCCAGCATATTACCCCCAGTGTGTCCAGCAATCTTCCCCAGTATGTCCAGCATTGCCGTCAGTGTGTCCAGCAATCTGCCCCAGTGTCTCCAGCATTGCCCCAGTGTCTCCAGCATTGCCCCAGTGTCTCAATCATCTGCCCCCAGTATGTCCAGCATTGCCATAAGTGTTGCCAGCAATCTGCCCCAGTGTGTCCTCCAGCATTGCCCCAGTGTGTCCAGCAATCTGCCCCAGTGTCTCCAGCATTGCCCCACTGTGTCCAGCAATCATCTGCCCCAGTGAGTCCTCCAGCATTGCCCCCAGTGTGTCCAGCAATCTGCCCCAGTGTCTCCAGCATTGCCCCAGTGTGTCCAGCAATCATCTGCCCCAGTGTGTCCTCCAGCATTGCCCCAGTGTGTCCAGCAATCTGCCCCAGTGTCTCCAGCATTGCCCCAGTGTGTCCAGCAATCATCTGCCCAAGTGTGTCCTCCAGCATTGCCCCCAGTGTGTCCAGCAATCTGCCCCAGTGTCTCCAGCATTGCCCCAGTGTCCTCCAGCATTGCCCCAGTGTGTCCAGCAATCTGCCCCAGTATGTCCAGCATTGCCGTCAGTGTGTCCAGCAATCTGCACCAGTGTCTCCAGCATTGCCCCAGTGTCTCCAGCATTGCCCCAGTGTGTCCAGCAATCATCTTCCCCAGTGTGTCCAGCAATCTTCCCCAGTGTGTCCTCCAGCATTGCCGCAGTGTGTCCAGCAATCTGCCCCAGTGTCTCCAGCATTGCCCCAGTGTCCTCCAGCATTGCCCCCAGTGTGTCCAGCAATCTGCCCCAGTATGTCCAGCATTGCCGTCAGTGTGTCCAGCAATCTGCACCAGTGTCTCCAGCATTGCCCCAGTGTCTCCAGCATTGCCCCAGTGTGTCCAGCAATCATCTTCCCCAGTGTGTCCAGCAATCTTCTCCAGTGTGTCCTCCAGCATTGCCGCAGTGTGTCCAGCAATCTGCCCCAGTGTCTCCAGCATTGCCCCAGTGTCTCAAGCAATCATCTGCCCAAGTGTGTCCAGCAATCTGCCCCAGTATGTCCAGCATTGCCGTCAGTGTGTCCAGAAATCTGCCCCAGTGTCTCCAGCATTGCCCCAGTGTGTCCAGCATTGCCCCAGTGTGTCCAGCAATCATCTGCCCCAGTGTCTCCAGCATTGCCTCAGTGTGTCCAGCAATCATCTGCCCCAGTGTCCTCCAGCATTGCCCCCAGTGTATCCACCGTTAGCTTATCAAAAAACAAAACAAAAAAAACAAACCGAGTCTCCTCACCTGACCTGTGCGCTCGAGCGGCGAGCTCCCTCCAGCAGCGCACACTCGCCGGCGACTGACAATGACGTCAGACGCCGGCGACGTGTGCGCTGCGCCTGTGGCCGACTTCAGCTGCCAGCCTCCAATTGGCTGGCGGCTGTTGTTAACTATTGATGTGCGGGCGCGCGCCCGCACGTCAATAGGAAACCGCCACAGTGCCGGTAGGGGGCCGGTGAGCAGATGAGACGGGGCCCGATGCGGGCCCCCTCTCTCTGCCCACCGGGTCCGGGGGCACATAATTGCCGGCGGGCAATCTGTGCGGTAGCCCAGGGCCCCCCCACACCACTGGGCCCTGGGCTACCGCCCATATTGACCCTCTTATAATCCGCCCCTGAGTGTCGCTTGCTCTTGGAGGTTAGTAGGTCATTGGTGACCTTAGTTAGGGCAGTTTCAGTTGAGTGATGTGGTCGGAAGCCAGGTTGTAACCGGTCAAAGAGGGAGCAGGAGGAGAGGTGGGAGGACAGTTCAAGATGGACGTGCTGTTCCAGTAGTTTTGAAGCATAAGGGAGAAGTGATATCGGGCGATAGCTGGACACAGAGGATGGGTCAAGGGAGGGTTTTTTGAGTATAGGTGTGATTGATGCATGTTTGAAGGATGAGGGGAACACACGTCCTCTCTCTACTAACCTACCTATGCCTGATATTGCAATTTCTGTGCTTTGTGTGTGGTTCTACCATTACTACCCAGCAACATGCCCGCTGTCTTGGGGTCATATTTGACTCATCCTTCCTTCACTCCCTACATCCGATCACTCACCCGCTCATGTCACCTACACTTCAAAAACATCTCTACAATCTGACCTTTTCTTACTTTTGACTCCACAAAAACTCTGTCGCTCTTATTCATTCTCGTCTGGGCTATAAAGCTCTCTACTTATTGATCTCCCTCTTACTAAACCCTCCCCTTGCCAATCCATCCTGAATGCTGCAGTCTGTTACATTTCTGTCCAGCTGTTACACCGATGCCTCTACCCTGTGCCAGCCATTACACTGGTTGGCCATCTGCTAGAGTCCAATATAAACTTTTCACTCACTCCTCAAAATCGTTACACAAATCTGCACCTCTCTATATCTCCTTCCTCATCTTTTGTGCTCCAGTTTATTCCCAGTATCCACAGTTTTAAGCGTGCTCTAAAAACACATCCCTTTAGACTAGAGTACAACCAGTGTATTTTCTCTCTTCTGAGAAAATCGGGTCAATTATACAAATCACATTCTGACCAGAGTGTGCTCCGATTCTCTCCGATGAGATGGAAAAAAAAAGTCTCCATCTTCTCCACTGTCAGTCCGTGGAAATAGGATTGCACTCAGATGTCATCCAAGTGCAGTCAGATGACTTCCTCAGACTCAGATATAAGAGAAACTCCGGCACACTATAAGTCCAAAGGGAATTTTTATTGATCAAAATGGAATTTCCAAAAAACAAAAAGAGATTGTTCTGTATACTTTGATGGGACATATATAATTTTTCAACGTTTCGGCTAAAGAGCCTTTCTCAAGAGATGTCCGTCTGAAACATATATATAAGAATCAATCAATACAGAAACACAAATATCATACAGAAACAAGAAAATTACCCCATATAAACCCTATGAGGCATAACAGGATCTCATACGTATAAGATAAAAAACAAAAACAAAGATGTCATACATTAGAATAGAGATTCGGAAGAGGCTTACAAACCCCACAAAAAGAAACCTTTCATCTATGAATATAACGGGACTCTCAGAAAAAGCCATCAAAAAACTGCAAATAAGAAAAAACTGCAAATAAGAAAAAACGGATCCAAAAACAGGATCCAAAAACCGAAAAAAAGGAGGGAAAAGAAGGAGGGAAAAGGGACCAGATTAAGATCCCCTTCTATAGAGAAAATGTGCACCACGTATGTGCCGTATAATGGTATAAATGAACCAGCGCTCTAAATATATATCCCAAATATTAATACAACACCACCATAAGTGAGTATAAAGTAAAGACCATACTTGCTGGTATGCAGAACTAGGCAGGGAAATCCACTGTAGAAAATAGGCAAAAACATAACATGTATCAGGCTCCTCTATGTGGTCCGCAAACAAGCGCCAGAGAAAACCCCAAGCATCATTACCTTATCCAGGTGTCACCAATGAGAAACGCATCTAATACAGATGGCCGGGGAACTGTGACCGCTGAGTGAGAGGCACGAATGTGAAGACGCCGGCGTGCGGACGGCTTATACCTTATCCGGTGTAGGTGCTTCCGGTTTAAAGGTCTATTGACAGACATGCGCCGTGAGACTAGGTGAGAGCCGAAGGAACCGAGTAGTGCCGGAAATTGCCGAAATAGTGCACACGCGCAGGGGAAACCCCGCCCAGCCATTATATGCCGCTTGTATTCTGAAAAAAAGAAAAGAAAAAAGGGAGTAAATAAACGCTAGACCGCTCTAAGAGCCTAATAAAAGGAACACTGCATGGGCATATATAAAAAACCATAACCTAAGATATGCATCTATTATCCAGGTTCACATTACTATATACAGTGGGGCAAAAAAGTATTTAGTCAGTCAGCAATAGTGCAAGTTCCAACACTTAAAAAGATGAGATGCGTCTGTAATTTACATCATAGGTAGACCTCAACTATGGGAGACAAACTGAGAAAAAAAAATCCAGAAAATCACATTGTCTGTTTTTTTAACATTTTATTTGCATATTATGGTGGAAAATAAGTATTTGGTCAGAAACAAACACTCAAGATTTCTGGCTCTCACAGACCTGTAACTTCTTCTTTAAGAGTCTCCTCTTTCCTCCACTCATTACCTGTAGTAATGGCGCCTGTTTAAACTTGTTATCAGTATAAAAAGACACCTGTGCACACCCTCAAACAGTCTGACTCCAAACTCCACTATGGTGAAGACCAAAGAGCTGTCAAAGGACACCAGAAACAAAATTGTAGCCCTGCACCAGGCTGGGAAGACTGAATCTGCAATAGCCAACCAGCTTGGAGTGAAGAAATCAACAGTGGGAGCAATAATTAGAAAATGGAAGACATACAAGACCACTGATAATCTCCCTCGATCTGGGGCTCCACGCAAAATCCCACCCCGTGGGGTCAGAATGATCACAAGAACGGTGAGCAAAAATCCCAGAACCACGCGGGGGAACCTAGTGAATGAACTGCAGAGAGCTGGGACCAATGTAACAAGGCCTACCATAAGTAACACACTACGCCACCATGGACTCAGATCCTGCAGTGCCAGACGTGTCCCACTGCTTAAGCCAGTACATGTCCGGGCCCGTCTGAAGTTTGCTAGAGAGCATTTGGATGATCCAGAGGAGTTTTGGGAGAATGTCCTATGGTCTGATGAAACCAAACTGGGACTGTTTGGTAGAAACACAACTTGTCGTGTTTGAAGGAAAAAGAATACTGAGTTGCATCCATCAAACACCATACCTACTGTAAAGCATGGTGGTGGAAACATCATGCTTTGGGGCTGTTTCTCTGCAAAGGGGCCAGGACGACTGATCTGGGTACATGAAAGAATGAATGGGGCCATGTATCGAGAGATTTTGAGTGCAAACCTCCTTCCATCAGCAAGGGCATTGAAGATGAAACGTGGCTGGGTCTTTCAACATGACAATGATCCAAAGCACACTGCCAGGGCAACGAAGGAGTGGCTTCGTAAGAAGCATTTCAAGGTCCTGGAGTGGCCTAGCCAGTCTCCAGATCTCAACCCTATAGAAAACCTTTGGAGGGAGTTGAAAGTCCGTGTTGCCAAGCGAAAAGCCAAAAACATCACTGCTCTAGAGGAGATCTGCATGGAGGAATGGGCCAACATACCAACAACAGTGTGTGGCAACCTTGTGAAGACTTACAGATAACATTTGACCTCTGTCATTGCCAACAAAGGATATATTACAAAGTATTGAGATGAAATTTTGTTTCTGACCAAATACTTATTTTCCACCATAATATGCAAATAAAATGTTAAAAAAACAGACAATGTGATTTTCTGGATTTTTTTTTCTCAGTTTGTCTCCCATAGTTGAGGTTTACTTATGATGTAAATTACAGACGCCTCTCATCTTTTTAAGTGGTGGAACTTGCACTATTGCTGACTGACTAAATACTTTTTTGCCCCACTGTATAAATGTACATAGATGCCAAGCAACCTAGAGGAACTTCAACAATTGCATAGTTAAATATAAGGACGGAATCCATATAGAAAGATGTAAACACTTTAATTTATCAAACTTCCGAATAGGAATGTAAAAATATAAAGACCACGTAATTTCACTAATAAGAAACCTCATATTCTCTATTTAGACCATTGGGAGACAAAGTCTGCAGCGTATAAATCCAAAAGGATTCACGCTCTTTTAACCTCTTAATCCTGTCACCTCCCCTCCTGGATATTGGCACATGATCAATGACTTGATACCTTAATTGCGCTATCGTATGGTTATTTTGTAGGAAATGGGACGGAATGGGTAAGAGAGTCCTGCCACACCGAATGGTAGATTTATGTTTAGAAATACGGTCTCGGATATGTTGGGTGGTTTCCCCAACATATCCGAGACCGCAAGGACATTTGATTAAATACACTACAAATGATGAATTGCAGGTGAAATGTCCTCTAATGGGAAAACGTTTACCAGAACGCGGATGTGTAAAAGAATCACCCTTAGTTATATTAGAACATTGATGGCAACCCAGACATGGGAAAGTGCCGTTCCGTGGTGCAGACAGGACCCTCTGTATAGATCCCCTGTTGCTAGGTCCCACATCTGCTCTAACCAAGTAATCTTTAATATTGGAGCAACGTTTGTTACAAATAATTGGGTTAACACTGAATTCTTTCACCTGAGGGTATGCACTTTTGAGAATATCCCAATGTTGGAGAATACACTTATTGATGAGCGAATTAAAAGGATGAAACGTGCTCACAAAGGCCAACCTAGGCACATTGGATGGTAAGTCAGATCTAAACGTGTTTCTTTTAGGTATGAGAACATGATCTGGGTAACCTCTAATACGAAATTTGGTATCCATTTCTTGGTGTCTGAGATGACTGATCTCAGGATTAGACACAATCCTATCAACCCTATCATGTTGGGACTTAGGAAGGGCTCTTTTAATATGATGAGGGTGACAGCTGTCAAATTTCAGAAGACTATTCTTGTCCGTGGTTTTTACATATAGGTCTGTTTCAATATTCCTGTTAACATTAATGCTTACTGTAGTATCCAAAAAATTCATGGAATTGTAATCATACGATATTGAGAAAGTAAGGCCCGGTAGACTCGAGTTGAGGTCTATATGAAACTGTAAAAGAGAGTCAACGTCACCTGTCCAAATGAGAAAAACGTCATCTATGTACCGCCACAAGTAAGCCGCTTAAGCTACAAAGTAAGAATGTGGGTAGACGTATAATATCTCGAATTGATCCATAAAAATATTCGCATAAGGGGGTGCCATGTTGGACCCCATGGCAGTCCCTCTCTTTTGAATAAAGAACTGGTCCTCAAAGATAAAAAAATTGCGAGTCAATACCATGGTAAGAGAATCTTTGCAGAATTTATACTGTAGATCTGAAAAGTCTGTGTGACGAGACAGAAAAGACATGACGGACTCAATCCCATCGGAATGTCGGATGCTAGTATAAAGACTATTAACGTCCATGGTTACCAATAAACAATTAGGAGGCAATCTTCCTATATTCTTAAGAGATGTCAAAAAGTTTGTCGTGTCTTTAAGATAAGATTTTATCTTTGGTACCAAAGGCGACAAAATTTTATCAAGTGTAATGGCTAGGGGGGACAATAGTGACTCTGTAGAGGCGACGATAGGGCGCCCTGGGGGCTTAAGCGGATGTTTATGGATCTTGGGCAGAGTATAAAAAACCGGGATAACCGGATGTTGCTTGATTAGAAATTCTCCCAATTTAGTATCTATA